>NC_064617.1:715423812-715740201 GCF_023898315.1 Schistocerca nitens | reverse complement strand
AGAAGTTAACTGAACAGTTATTTTGTATAATCAACAACATAGCTACAAGAGTCAGTTTCACCGATTTATGTCCATGTACTCACAAGAAACAGCTGAGTTATGCTGATGAAAAAAATTATTATTTAAAGATAAGTATTTCTTGGTTCTGTTTAAAAGTCCATTTACTCTCAATGTAGAAAAGGACTATGGAGCAAATATTTTAGTTAGTGATATGAACCACTAATTTCGAAAAATCATTTTAGTACATTTTCTCTTCTTTTAGGGCCGAACGACAACTTGAACTCTTTAAAAATCCAGCAGTAAATAAATGTTTACTCAACACTTGTCTGCAGGGAAACTAGAATAGTTTTAAGAATTGCTCATCTTTGCTTTCGTTGCAATATTTTTCTTTCTTCGTAATAAAGTATTTAACTGTGTTTATCTGAGACGATGAGATGCTGAAACATAAAGAAAGGCACTCAGGAAAGGTATGGGAAAGGCTTACAGGTTGAAAAAAGAAACTACACTTTACTAAAATTACGTATGCACAGTATATAATCTAGGTAACACTGTTTTTAAAGTAAAAACGTAACCTAGTTTCATCGCCCAGATGAAACTATTGGGTCCCGCGTACACATGAGAAGTTGCATAATAACATAGCATCAATAATCTCCTGGTACTCCGATTGTTGATCTGTTAGTGTGTAACAAAGGAGGTATCGACATTGTGCCCAATAAATAGCACATTTACAACATTTGCTTTTGCGTTAATTTAGATGATTATTTCAATAATTTTTTTCATAACAAATTTCGCTAAAAACAGATCTATGGCCTAACCACCCTTCAGATGTTGTTCCAGGTGAATGCACAGCCGTTACTGAAACACACTAGTGTATCAGCTTCTACTTGTTATTAAAAATGTTGGTGAATCTGAATGGAATTACGTTTTATGTAGAGAAGAAAAAGATGAAATATCTGACTGACCAAGAAATTATCCATGTCCTATATTTAATTGAGGAGGAACAACCATCGTGTTGGATAATTATATATGAATAGGGCTGATTTTGGAGGCCATTCACGGAAAGCAGCTAACAAACAGGAAACTGGTATTTGACCAGGCTAGTAAAGTTGATTCAGTCCTTAACATGTAAACATGTCAGCGAAAATTGGTTTCCAACATTCGATTTTCATCTCCTGGAAGTTGTGTTGCATGTATGCTCAGCAGCTGCCCCCCACTTTCACCAAATTTCAATCTTATTATCAATTAGGGATAATGTCACACTTATATTAGCTATATTGTTACAACAGTAAATTTTGTTTCATGCTTTAAAACAAAAATGTACAATACAAAGACAAATTATACAAAGAAAATAAAACTGAAATGTTTCATTCAGTGGAGCATATACATTAAGCAGTCCACATATCACTGAACATACAATGTGTTGATCCACGATCGCCATGTAGATGTTTCGTGAATATTGGGGGTTATTAAAGTTGCACCCGGAATATTATGAGATGGTTAGTAGTGGAGGTGGGACATTCTTGGAACAATGGGTCCATTATTCTCTTATGTAAACAAACTAGACACTTGCCCTAGCCTAATTTAATGATCTTTATGTAAACAATCCATTTACTTCAGCTCTTAGTTTTGTTTATTTAGAATCAAGTTAATGGTCTATAACTCTCATTTCAACTACCATAATTTATGGCCCAAAATGGCTACCAAGTAATGCACCTACACTAGTGTTTGCACAGGTGACTGAATGCTTTTAGCTTAATCTGATAGATGTTACCTTAATGATCATAATTTTTGTTTAATCGTAATAACTACAATTTGCTCTGCAAAAATAGTGGCCTTCCCTCTCCCATTCAAATAGGGTGCTCCTATTGGTCCTCCATCATCAGCCTCCTCACAACCACCCTCTTTGGATACACAGCATGATGGGACAGGACTTACCATTTGTACTCTTCTCCTCAGTCAATTAACACTGTCAAAGATCAGCAGTTTTTACAATTTCCAGCAGAGTACCATAGGCAGAGGTATTCTCTGCTGTTTACCGTTTTTGGTGTATTTATTACAATTCTGTCGATTTTCTCTCACTTTTCAAGAATACACATAAATACAAGCCTTAAACGTTTAACAGCTGATATCATACTGCACCAAATATGCTCTTCCTAACCTGTCGGAAGAAAAACACTGGGTGCCCTGACACTATAATATTATTCTAAATAACACAATCATTCACACTGGAACAGGTGAGTTATGCCCTTTATTCTGTCTTCTTCCACACCAGCACTGTACTCGCCCAAAGAGGCGGGCGAGGGCAGAATCAACTCTGTTCTGAACATCTTCCACACCACTAGAGTTGGAATGATGGACTCAACAGGCTGGGAACCGTGCATACCCATCTCCTTGCTTTGATAAACAGGCGCCATGCATGGGCTAATGTCTCTGCCATTGGCTCCCATGATGTGTACAGTATCCAAGATGCATTGTTGGTGTATCTCAATCAGTAAAGCACTTGCACTGAAAGAGAAATAGAGTGGATAAATTACCAACTGGCTGATCTGTAACAACCTCACGGTTTAAAGTATGAAGAGAAAAAAAAGCAAGAACACATTTAAAAATTATTTATTTCGTTTGTTTCCTTTCACAGCAATCACAGTACAGTTTAACAGGAAGTGGTCGGTCAAGCTGACATTCTCCATCCTTATGAAAAAGCTTATCACAATAATTAAATAAGCTCATCACTCTGTAACACTAGTGATAGCGTGTCAAATCTGTGTGTAATGTTGCATAAAACAGGCATCAGTAATTTAGGAAGCAAATACTAGTCAGCTGCATTCAAATTACAGCATACTTTCATGTGTTCTTTTATACATTTCAAAAATCACCTTGTACACATTTTTAGGTTAAAGTCACTTGAATGTGGAATAGGTGTCAACACTGCCTTCTTGAATACATAGTATTTAAGTACAACATCATCATATATTCTGGTATAATTGGTAAGAGAATAATTATGTTGGCTGGACTTAGCAGGTTCACTGGAAACACCAAAGTCCTGCAGTCATCATTCTAACCTTAGCAGCGACTTAATGGGCTATTTCAAAAGGTTAAAAGATACTTCAGTGTTCGGAACTTGCAGTATACACTCATGCAGTATATAAGTATTAGTGATAGTGATAGCAGTATAGTAGCAGTAATTGTAGTAGTAGAGAAAGAAGAAGAAGAAGAAGAAGAAGAAGAAGAAGAGGAAAGTGGCTCTACATGTATATCTAAATCAATTTTTTCTTCTTGCAAGTGAGGTGAAGCCATCACAGTCACAAGACATGAAAATATTCTACATCAGTGGTGGCAAACGTGTCAGTGTGGGAACAATCTCAGATCACAAGTTCTACCCAGTGGTAGCTTTCGAAAATCATCGCTACACTGAATCCGAAGTCATATTATCCCTACATGAGTGGGTTCATCTATGTGAAATTTTGATACAGATTGCTGCAGTTTTCAATGGAATTGACCAGGCTCTGTCAGTGATACTAGGTACTCATAGGATCACCTCAATAGACATCACAGGCACGACTAAATTTTTAAAGAAAAGGAGTACACTCATATACAGGTGCAAACATTTAATAATTTGTTTTATTCCAGTTAAACGATCCAGCATGCTCTAGACAAGTGGCTGAGCTGGCAGCCACGTGCGTACAGATCTCTCAAGAAAATGTGTACCCAATTGATGGAGTTAGTGTACCAAACTTCTTATCTGTCTTAAGAAAGCATCAATCAACTCTATGACACGTGCAGTGCGTCAATGAGTGGAAATATGTACGAACCTACCATATCAGATTTGGTCACTAAATTATGGCACTATTTAAGCTCTAACATATATCCCGATAAATGTAAGAACTTGTAAATAAAATAATAGTGTTATAGCCATGTATATTTCCCCCCTTTCTTTCTATAAAATCCCCTGCATGCTAATATAAACCTGCAATCATGGATGAAACAACCTCGTCACAAGGACTTGGTGCTAACGGACTACTCTGCAATGATGCTGAAAGCCAGCAGAAAAAGAAGAAGTAGAACGGGCCTCTCCATCAGTATAATATATGAGCTACTACTGTTGGTCTATTAGACTGTGGAAGACGATTATTGTTTTGTCTTTTATAACACATTCTGAGGATATTCACTTCGAGCATGTGCATGTATTTTCAAAAACATTATTTAAGTTCAGACACCCCTAATACATAAGAAATTATCACACAGTGACAGTGTAACATAGTGAAAGAAGATCTCTCCCATCATCTAAGAAAGTCAAGACGAAGGTGTACTTCCAAACCAGCCAACTTTGGTACGCTTTTATTACTGCAGAATTATATATGCAGGGTGAGTCACTAATCATTGCCACCAAGAATAACTCCGAAAGTACTATAGGAGCTCAAACAAGAAAAAATTCAGAGGTGTCAAGTTTGGTGAACCAACCGGTCACGACACATCTCCCCCGCGTCCAATACAACGATCATGCATAGGGCATAGGGGACCATTATATGCCGTTCATTTTTTTGTTGCTAGATGGGGTTGCTTTAGAGATATGAAGATCAACTTTTTTTTAATGTGATGCTATAGTTTGGTGCTTATTTTCTGACTGCGACTATCGAGACGAATCCAGTGATGTGTAATAGTAAGGTCACTGAAGGTCAACGAACGTCACAAAGGTGGCATGAATGTCCATTTACAGAAGGTGTTCGAAGTGATGACCATTGGTATCAATGCAGTGCTGCAATCTTCTTATCGTGGGTTGAGTGGTATTGCTTATCAGATCGGCACTTATCGAAGCATATGCTCTGACAATTCTCTCTCGCATATCTTCATGTAGTTGGAATGTCTTTTTAAAAAAAGTCTTTTACGCACCCCTGCAAGAAAAAATTCAGAGGTGTCAAGTTTGGCGAACCAGCCGGTCACGACACATCTCCCCCGCGTCCAATACAACGATTTGGGAATTGTCTCTGCAACTCGTTTCTAGCCATCAGCGAAAAGTGAGCCAGACACCCATCGTGTTGACACCACATTCTGTTCCTTGTTCCTAAAGGTATATCTTCCAATAACAGACCTAATGTTTCTTGCAGGAATGTAGTGTACTTCCTACCATTAAGATTTCCTTCGATGGAACAGGGGCCTATAATTCTTTCCTCCGTAATCCCACACCATTCATTCACCGACCACGGTTTTTGGTGTACAATTTTCCGCAGCCAACATGGATTTTCAGTTTCCCAACAATGCATGTTATGCAAATTAACATTTCCATGGTTCGTGAATGTAGCCTCGTCAGTCAATAAAATCAAATTAATAAATGTGTCATCCCTCTGAATCTGAAGTCGAGCCCATCGACAGAATTCAGTGCGACGCACACAATCCGCACCAGTTAACTCTTGGTGGAGTCTGTTATGGTAAGCATGATATTTATGGCGATGCAGAACACAAACAACACTACTCTGGCTCATGCCAGATTCGCTTGCGATTTGGCGCCAACTAACACAAGGATCTCGAACCACAGTGGCAAGAGTACCAATTTCCGTTTCCTTCCAAGTAACTTCCCTTTGCCTGATATGTTTCCGATGCGTTAAAGATCCAGTTGTTTTGTGTATCACACATATTTAAATGTATGACATGTAGGGTGAGTACGTTGAGGATATCTTTCAGCGTATAAGTCTCTTCAAAATGGTTCAAATGGCTCTGAGCACTATGGGACTCAACTGCTGTGGTCATTAGTCCCCTAGAACTTAGAACTACTTAAACCTAACTAACCTAAGGACATCACACACACCCATGCCCGAGGCAGGGTTCGAACCTGCGACCGTAGCAGTCGCACGGTTCCGGACTTCGCGCCTAGAACCGCGAGACCACCGCGGCCGGCTATAAGTCTCTATTTCTCACTGAATTTCGTTGGCATTCTCCGTAAATGAGAAACATGTCGACTTGTTCTTCGAAGGAATATATCATTCACATTCGCTTGATTCGACGATACTAGTCTTACCGTTCCTATTAGTGTTTGCGAAACCGTCGAATGGTGTTTACACGTCAATGGCACGTTAGGTGGATACGCCATATTCTGCAAATATTTACTACTTGCGCGATATACGAGAGAGAATTGTCAGTGCATGTGCTTCAATAAGTACCGAAGTTATAAGGAATACTACTCAATCCGTGATAAGAAGATTGCAGCACTGAATTGATACCAATGGTCATCACTTCGAACACCTTCTGTAAATGGACGTTCATGCCACATTTGTTGACCTTGAAAGACCTTACTGTTACACATCATTAGATTCGTCTCGATAGCTGCTATCAGAAAATAAGTACCAAACTATAGCATCCCAATAAAAAAAACAACAAAGTTGACCTTCGTATCTCTGAAGCAACCCCGCCTAGCAACAAAAAACCAACGGCGTGTAATGGTCCCCGTTGTCCTATGCAACTTTTGTCGCACAAACTTTTCAGCTCCTATCATACTTTCTGAGTTATTCTAGGTGGCAGTAGTTAGTGACTCATCCTATATATATGACGACACTGCTGTTCCTCGAAGTTGAGAAAAACGCGAAATGAACTGTAAAAACGTTTTTTCAATTTTTTTGACACCTCGTTTGCATTTCAGCATTGTTTACTGTAAACTCGTATAGTTAAAGTTGAATAACATGTGTTTTGTAAGCTATGTTTTAGGTTCACTGGGCAAAGCGTAGCTCTGGGTGGGTATACGACTACATGAATGTGGGATACCTCCCAAAGCCACATCCTGGTTAGCCAGTCCCCGTCTCTCCACTTCGTCACATAATTGTTCAGTCGTGCTATCTGAAATACAGAATTCGTAGTCTATTGCTGCCTATGGCGCTGTGTTGAGAAGGCCAAAATTTCAAGAGTGAACATAGTTTCCACCTTGAAACGTCACTCCTTTTTCTTTTTCTCCTAGTACATAAAACGGCATTTTCTTTGTAGAAATTCGCGAGAATTCCATTACGAATGAAAAATCTGACTACCAGATTTCAAGATTTCAAGAGGGGGGGGGGGGAGGGGAGAGGGGCTTCGGGGACGCCAGTGCGTAGTGTCATTGATTAGCATTCAGCATGAGCAACGCTCGCTGAAGGACAGCTGCATACATTTCTGTAGAATTCTCAGGGGCTAGGGGCAGGTGGCTTTGTAACAATGTAGGTCATAGTCTACAAACATTGTCACCATAGGAAGACGCTGTGAAAAGAATTAAATGGTATTCAATGACATTTGCGTGGGAAAAATATTCATTAGAGTCAGGAAGTGATGTAACAACGTTATTTACAGAAAGGCATCGCGAAATGCAGAAGCGTTTCGTGAAGCTGAAACCGCTGTGCCGAAAAAGAATAACAGTCGTTCTCTGGTCATTTACCTGCGTTGCTCTTCAAATTCCGCTTCATTATCCGTAGACCAATACAACACAAACCACACGCTGTCACCTGGAATTCCCAGAATGGAAGGCATACCAACAATCCAATGAATATTTCGTCCGTAAGGGATGGCATTGTGAGGGCTGCGACTGTTAATCAATGCAAGTAAAGTAGTTTCTGCGTCAGTCACTTATTTATTTTGCCACTGCGTGTTGCGATGGTTCACACCATCATCCTCAGGAGGACAATTATTTATTTACATGGTTGGTGTTGGTGAAGAGTACAGACGTCTTGTCACAGTCGCAGACCAAGAACAGTGTAGTTTAAGATGCAAAATAGCCTACACTGCCCTTGATCTCCGACTGTGAAAAGACGTCTGTACTCTCCAGCAACACCAGCCATGTAAACAAACAATTATCCACATGAAAATGATGAGCGAACCGTCGAAACGCGTAGCGCGTAGTGGCAAAATAAATTAGTGACTGGCGCAGAAACTGTTTCATTTGTATACAACAGTTCAATGCCTTCCGTTCATTTATACTTATTCGTCTTCAATTAATACGAAAACTTCAAAATATTTTTAGTTCCTAATGAATCCAGTCAGATCAATTTATTTCTACTCATTTCAGCACTTTGAGACAGGAACTGTTTTATAAAATAGAAGCTATTTCTAAGCACACCGGATAAATAATTATTGACCCTCAGGAGAGGTCGCGCTAATACCGTGTAAAACAGCCCATAGCCTCGCTATAGACTCAGCTGCCGAAGCGCGGGAGTTAGGAGTATTTTTTCAGGGATTCTACATGATGATTACGTCCTGGGAAACCATCAAAGTGCGGTGGTGTTGATTACTATGTTTTATCAGGTGTTCGGAATGGTCGCAGACATTTCCTGTGGTATTATGAAAGATTTAGGGGGCCAGTTGAGGTGCCGTAGCCGGTCAGGGTGGCCGAGCGTTTCTAGGGGCTACAGTCTGGAACCGAACGACCGCTAAGGTCGCAGGTTCGAATCCTGCCTCGGGCATGGATGTGCGTTATGTCCTTAGGTTAGTTAGGTTTAAGTAGTTCTAATTCTAGGGGACTGATGACCTCAGCAGTTAAGTCCCGTAGTGCTCAGAGCCATTTGAACCATTTTTGAGGTGCCGTAGGATGTATGAATGTTCGCCGAACCAGTAACGTATGCTTGCAGCCCTGTGGACACAGCAATTGTGTCAAACTGGGTGTGTCCACAGCATACTCTTCATATATATACAGGGTAATTCAACCGCGCCGACCGACGTCGTTTTAGGCAACCCGAAATGTTATACCTGACTTTTAAAAGCCACGAGCCAGATTTTCATATTCTGTCGCTCGCTACGATCAAACTATTAGTCCTACAGTAAAATGAACAACCTTTTTGTAGGAAGTGTAATGTAATTAAATTTTATACTGGGAGACGTTTTCGCTGAAGGCCAGGGTTTTCGCGTTATTCGAGAAAAACCTACGACAGTGACCTTCAAACGCACCTCCGCCCCCACAGCCATCCCTCATCAATCAGGATTTCTAGTGCGTTGTTCGTGACACTCGCTCCTACCACTACAAAAGTTTCCGACTCCACGAACTATTCTCAATATTCGATCTTCTTTAGTCCCTATTGATTGCGCTATTACACCACCTGCAATGTCGGTTATTTCGTTAACATTAGCCATTTAAACCTGCGCGTGAAGGTAATGAAAGAAAAACGATTTTTGTGAACGTTACGCCAAAACTACCTATGCTGACAGATGGATCCGGTCTTAACCCTTACAACACAGTAGTTTCGCAGTCAGAAATCATGACGAGTACAACGATGTAATTTTTTTTTGCGCCGTTAAAAATCACAAGATTGTTAGGTAACATTTAGACAAACGTCAGTGCTCGACTATGACGGTGGCATAATAAGAGCAGTGAGTGGAGGCCAAAAAAGGTCGAGTGTGCGAAATAATCCGTGAAGTCGCAGATGTTTGTACAGTGGTACGAAGGAGTGCCAAAAACAACGTACTAGAACTTCTGACCGGTGGAAGCTAGGTGTGGACATGTGGGGGTGCGTTTGAAGGTCACTTTTGTTCGTTTTTCTTGAATAGCTCGAAAACTATGGCCCCTACCGAAAACATATCACAGTACAAAATTTAACTACATTAAATTTCGTACATAAGGTTCTGTTCATTTTTTTCTGTAGGACTGATAGTTTGTGCGTAGCAAGAGAGAGAATATGAAAAACTCGCGCGTGGTTGAGGAAGGTCAGGTATTACATTTCGGGTTGCATAAAACGATGTAAGTACGGGCAGCTATATCATCCTGTATAGAAATTAGGACACTACCTGGTCAGTGAAAATGTTGAAATAATCAATCTCCTTCATGTTCACGGCAGCCTTAATGAGTCGGCCCAACTCGTGGCCTGGAAAGCACTTCTAAAAGCAACCATGCCTGGCCTTAACTACATCTGCCGCACACTGCAGGTTAAACGCACAGTTACGCTGTCAGTGCACTCGACGTGTGGTATCGTTTGATAGGAGGCTAAACCGCGAGTCATCGCTCCACACTGCGTACAACCAATCAACTAGTGTCCAACTTCTGTCTTGTTTGCCCCACTGAAGCCGTAGAGCTTCATGTGCCTTTGTGAGTAGAGACCTCCTGCGAGGTCTCTGACACCAAATCTCCATTGCATACAGTTTTCTTTGCAGTGTTTGCTAGTAACTGGTTGAAATGGGCTTGTATTCACTGATGGTTAGCTATTCCTTTCGGGTTTGTAACCGATTCTCATTGACAAGAGTCACACTATACTCCGTTAATCATAAGAATGAACCTGATGTAAACAAACACGAACGCAATGATTGGTCTTCAGCCGTAGCTCTCGTACACTGGTGTTGTTCCGCTCTTGGAAGTAGGTCCAACTTATTTATGTGTTACATATATTATTACTACGTCATTATAATTAAAACAAACTAAATTAATAGACGGCTGAAGGCCTCGCACAGTACATCAGACTAAAATGAAAATCACAATCTAAAATCAACAGAACAGTGGTGCTCAGAAGTGTTCCGAGGGTCGGCCTGAGGAGGTAGCTCTAATGTAAAGTGGGGTGAGACAGGCAGCCAAGAGTAAGGTTAAATAATCGGATGGCAACCCGACCCAGGGACGGTTGAAGGTCCGACAAACAACCTAATCAATTCCCTTGCGCCTGACCTACGGTACGACAACTCAAAATATCAGCCGAGGACGAAGATACCAGCGACACAACGTCTTCAAAATAGGCGTATAAAAACGGCCAAGGCACAATAACCACTCTTAAGAAAAAAATGTGAACAAACAAGTAAAAGGCTGTCGAACTACACGCTGTGCTGGACAGCATCAACACGGCGAGGAAAAACACATTGCTGGAAAACTACGCTAACGACCATGGCACGTAACTAGGGTGTTAACGGCCACAAAGTAGATAAAACCGCTGGTGCACTTCATTGATAAGTAACAACCAATTTCATAGTTAAAGACCACCCAGGAAGACAGCTGCAAAATTTCGCCAACTCCAACACATCATACTTTGCTGTTAGCTGGAACAGCCCAGGAAGCAACAACCGGCAATAAACGGAGAGCTGTCACAGCAGTTGAGGTTTCATAACAGGGTAACTGATCACTCAACTTCAGTGTCCAAGTTCGGTGGGCAACGAACGTTGTAGCTCTCACAGCTAGCGCCTCACAATCCGACGGCACGTGCACGCCGCCAGCGGTCGCGGCCTGATCCTGGGCCGCGGAGACTTCCTCGCTACTCCGTCCCAACCGACCCACCACATGCAGCACGCAGACAGCATTAAAATAGCTGCTCAGTCAAAACCACACAAGCTACACACCGTTCCAAGAAAACACTTGGCGTGCACATGGGGGTTTTTTAGGCTAGGCAGTAGTGCAAGGTGTCCTGATGAACACTCACCAGTCGACGTGCAGGCAGGGAAATCAGGACGCGCTCAGTGTAAAGACACATCAGCTATCAAGATATTAGCAGTAAATTTTCAGAGTATTCAGAATAAAGTTCCTGAATTTAGTGCCCTCCGGGAAGCGTGTGGCGCGCAAATTATTCTCGGGACTGAGACCTGGATGAACCCTGAGATAGGAAGTTCTGAAATATTTAGTGAGGGTTGGAACGTGTATCGGAAAGACAGATTAGACACCGTAGGAGGTGGTGTCTTCGTTGCAGTTGACAAAAATATTGTGTCTACTGCGGTAGAAGTAGAGTGTGATTGTGAAGTTACCTGGACACGTTTAACAGGGCTAGGAGGAATAAAGTTAATTGTTGGGTGTTATTACCGGCCACCAGGTTCCACCGTGACAGTTCTAGAATCATTCAAAGGGAGTCTACACTCTGTATCGCAGAAGTACCCGGATCATGCTATATTAGTCGGAGGCGACTTCAGCCTACCTAGTATACACTGGGATGTCTATGGATTCATTACAGGTGGTACAGACAAGCCGTCGAGTGAATTACTTTTGAACACATTATCCGAAAACTGTCTTGAGCAGCTAAATCGACAGCCAACGCGTAATGGAAATATTTTAGATCTGGCAGCCACGAACAGACCAGACCTCATCGACGGTGTCAGTGTTGAGACAGGGATTAGTGATCATGATGTTGTCATTACGACTATGGTTGCGAAAGTTAAAAAGTCGGTCAAGAAGGCTGGAAGAGTATTCTTACTAGAAAGAGCAGATAAGCAGCTGTTAGCATTCCACTTAGTAAATGAATCTACTTCATTTACTTCCGGTACGATGGACATGGAAGAATTATGGGCAAATTTTAAACACATTGTAAATCAATGAATTTCCTTGAGACAGAGAAGCTGCTGTCCATGTATCAGCACGGCTTTAGAAAGCATTGCTCCTGCGAAACGCAACTCGCCCTTCTTTCACATGATATCTTGCGAACCATGGATGAAGGGTATCAGACGGTTGCCATATTCCTTGACTTCCGGAAAGCGTTTGACTCGGTGCCCCACTGCAGACTCCTAACTAAGGTACGAGCATATGGCACTGGTTCCCAAATATGTGAGTGGCTCAAAGACTTCTTAAGTAATACAACCCAGTACGTTGTCTTCGATGGTGAGTGTTCATCGGAGGTGAGTGTATCATCTGGAGTGCCCCAGGGAAGTGTGGTAGGTCCGCTGTTGTTTTCTATCTACATAAATGATCTTTTGGATAGGGTGGATAGCAATGTGCAGCTGTTTGCTGATGATGCTGTGGTGTACGAGAACGTGTCGTCTTTGAGTGACTGTAGGAGGATACAAGATAACTTGGACAGGATTTGTGATTGGTGTAAAGAATGGCAGCTAACTCTAAATATAGATAAATGTAAATTAATGCAGATGAATAGGAAAAAAAATACTGTAAAGTCTGAACACTCCATCAGTAGTGTAGCGCTTGACACAGTCACGTCGATTGAATATTTGGGCGTAACATTGTAGAGCGATATGACGTGGGACAAGCATGTAATGGCAGTTGTGGGGAAGGCGGATAGTCGTCTTCGGTTCATTGGTAGAATTTTGGGAAGATGTGGTTCATCTGTAAAGGAGACCGCTTATAAAACACTAATACGACCTATTCTTGAGTACTGCTCGAGCGTTTGGGATCCCTATCAGGTCGGATTGAGGGAGGACATAGAAGCAATTCAGAGGCGAGCTGCTAGATTTGTTACAGGTAGGTTTGATCATCACGCGAGTTTTACGGAAATGCTTCAGGAACTCGGGTGGGAGTCTTTAGAGGAAAAGAGGCGTTCTTTTCGTGAATCGTTACTGAGGAAATTTAGAGAACCAGCATTTGAGGCTGACTGCAGTACAATTTTACTGTCACCAACTTACATTTCGCGGAAAGACCACAAAGATAAGATAAGAGAGATTAGGGCTGGTACAGAGGCATATAGGCAGTCATTTTTCCCTCGTTCTGTTTGGGAGTGGAACAAGGAGAGAAGATGCTAGTTGTGGTACGAGGTACCCTCCGCCACGCACCGTATGGTGGATTGCTGAGTACGTGTGTAGATGTAGATGTAGAACACTTCCACAAACATCTCGAACAATACTAAAACCAGTGACTGTGGAACAACAAGGACGAATCACAAGTCGACACACAAGGAGAACCCACAAGCGGTTGGCGACCAAATACATGAGACGACCTACCGAACGACCAACCAAGATCGTCCCCACTCAAGTCATGTGTGCAGGCAATGTTCGGGCGAGTCATGGCTGTCCGGACCTCACTGCTGCTCCGTCCCGACTGAACTCCCGACGCACGACGACCCGCAATTACTAGCGGTCGCACCAAAGATAGTCGATAAACGCTGCTGCTGCCACTCACGGGCAGCCAAGCCAGCAACTTAGTAACGCCAGTAAATCGAATAAGAAACGGAATGGCAGTACCACAAAGACAAGATGTCAAGCAATAAACGGCACGAACACGAGCCGCTCACAGCTCAACGGGCTCTTACCGTCTCGCGCCACTTGCTTCTGGGAAGGACTTATTAAATTAATAACAAACTTCTTTTATGAAGCAGGGAAACCTCGCTGCGCCGGCCCGCTAAGCTCGTCGAGTCACCTGAACTGAATTGTTCTCCCACTACGTTATGTGACCTGCTGGGGAGGCACTGGACCACACCTACTACAAATATGGCACAGTGACTGGACCTCACTGTGGATGGTATGCAAAACCTAGAAATTGGTGTATCTGGAGGCTTATAAGCTCAGTCACACTGGGCCTTCCAGTACCTGTCACTTAGGCCACAAAGGATGGTAGCTCTAACGCGACCTCACTCAACTGCGGAAAAAAAAATCCTCAAGTGTTGCTTCGGTCTGGGATTCTCCATTCACGAAAGTTTACCAAGAAATTCGCATGGAACAGTCAATACCTAGACAAAGCAAGATGTTAACTGACGTGATAACGACCGCAGCCACTGAATATTGCGATGTATATACGCAGACTGCCACGACGAATTTGTACAAAGGTCGGTATTCGAACCCCGGTCTCCCGCTCACTAGGCAGCTGCGCTAACAACTACACTACCCTGGTAGGGTGGCCACGCCCAACAGCACGGACTACACTAGCACGTCTCCCACCTCGATCCAAATTCCCATTCACGCCTCAGCCCACCAGCGATTTCCCCTAAACGCCAACAACATTGAAGAGCTTCTCCAACTGTACTGGAACAGCACCTCATATTCGAACGAAACAGGATATCCTGCCTGAAACCCAGACATCCGTGCTCTAATAAAATTAAACTACTTCATGCGGTTCTAGAAACCATTTGAAGTCTCAGACTTGTACGGTGTATACAGTGTGGTCCATTGATCGTGACCGATCCAAATATCTCACGAAATAAGCGTCAAACGAAAAAACTACAAAGAACGAAACTTGTTTAGTTTGAAGGGGGAAACCATATGGCGCTATGGTTGCCCCGCTAGATGGCGCTATGGCGCTGCCATAGGTCAAACGGATATCAGCTGCGTTTTTAAAAATGGGAACCCCCATTTTTATTACATATTCGTATAGTACGTAAAGAAATATGAATGTTTTAGTTGGACCACTTTTTTCGCTTTGTGATAGATGGCGCTGTAATAGTCACAAACGTATAAGTACGTGGTATCACGTAACATTCCGCCAGTGCGGACGGTATTTGCTTCGTGATACATTACCCGTGTTAAAATGGACCGTCTACCAATATCGTGTTGATGTATGGCTATTGCGATCAAAATGCCCAACGGGCGTGTGCTATGTATTCTGTTCGGTATCCTGGACGACATCATCCAAGTGTCCGGACCATTCGCCGGATAGTTACGTTATTTAAGGAAACAGCAAGTGTTCAGCCACATGTGAAACGTCAGCCACTAGCTGCAACAAATGATGATGCCCAAGTAGGTGTTTTAGCTGCTGACTCAGCTAATCCGCACATCAGTAGCAGACAAATTGCGCGAGAATCGGGAATCTCAAAAACGTCGGCGTTGAGAATGCTACATCAACATCGATTGCGCCCGTACCATATTTCTATGCACCAGGAATTGCATGGCGGCGACTTTGAACGTCGTGTACAGTTCTGCCACTGGGCACAAGAGAAATTACAGGACGATGACAGATTTTTTGCACGCGTTCTATTTAGCGACGACGCATCATTCACCAACAGCGGTAAGGTAAACCGGCATAATAAGCACTAGTGCACAACGGAAAATCCACAATGGCTGCGACAAGTGGAACATCAGCGACCTTGGCGGGTTAATGTATGGTGCGGCATTATGGGAGGAAGTATAATTGGCCCCCATTTTATCAATAGCAATCTAAATGCTGCAATGTATGCTCATTTCCTACGTAATGTTATACCGATGTTACTACAAGATGTTTCACTGCATGACAGAATGGCGATGTACTTTCAACATGATGGATGTTCGGCACATAGCGGTTGAAGCGGTAATGAATAGCATATTTCATGACAGGTGGATTGGTCGTCGAAGCAACATACCATGGCCCGCACGTTCACATGATCTGACGTCCCCGGATTTCTTTCTGTGGGGAAAGTTGAAGGATATTTGCCATCGTGATCCACCGACAACGCCTGACTACATGCGTCAGCGCATTGTCAATGCATGTGCGAACATTACTGAAGGCGAACTACTCGCTGTTGAGAGGAATGTCGTTACACGTATTGCCAAATGCATTGAGATTGACGGACATCATTTTGATCATTTATTGCATTAATGTGGTATTTACAGGTAACGCTGTAACAGCATGCGTTCTCAGAACTGATAAGTTCACAAAGGTACATGTATCACATTGGAACAACCGAAATGAAATGTTCAAACGTACCTACGTTCTGTATTTTAATTTAAAAAACCTACCTGTTATCAACTGTTCGTCTAAAATTGAGAGCCATATGTTTGTGACTATTACAGCGCCATCCATCACAAAACGAAAAAAGTGGTCCAGCTAAAACATTCATATTTCTTTACGTACTATATGAATATGTAATAAATATGGGGGTTCCTATTTTTAAAAAACCAGTTGGTATCCGCTTGACCTATAGCAGCGCCATCTAGCGGGCCAACCATAGCGCCGTCTGGTTTCCCCCTTCAAGCTAGACAAGTTTCGTTTTTTGTAGTTTTTTCGTTTGACGCTTATTTCGTGAGATATTTGGCCCGGTCACTATCGATGGACCACCCTCTATATTCATATTGTAGCGACAGATGAAAAATTGTACCAAGAGTGAGTTTCGAACCGATATCTATGCACCTATGCCTGGGTTTCAGGCAGGATCCCTCGTTTCGTTCAAAGATGAGGTGCTATTCCAGAACATTTAGAGAGCCTCTGCAATACTGTTTGAGTTTAGGGGGAATACCAAGTGAGTTGAGCCGTGAATGGGAATTTTGATCGAGGGGAAGGCGTGCTAGTGTAGTCCGTGCTGTTGTGCAAAGCCACTGTGTCAGGTTGACGTAGTGGTCAGCGGATCTGTCCAGTGAACAGGAGACCCGCGTTCGAATACCGACCTTTATACAAATTCGTGGCCGCACTCTGCATATATACATCGTAGATGTTTAAGACTTCAAAATGTCACTGAAACCATCTAGTTTCATTTGATCACTTACTATTGCTTCGTATAAACGTGGGCATACATCAACTACCTTCTATTGAACTCAGACCAATTTAATTAAATAACATCACGAAACAAAAAAATGGATGCCTCATTCCGGAAATTGACTGCCACGTGTCACCATCTTCGCCGGTCTTACGGAAGTTCCTCTTTTCGTATCTTATACAATTAGCGTGGCTCCTCTTAGTCAGTACCTGTCTCGTAGAACTACCGTGAGGCAGGGTCAGATGGCGCCGTTGTCAGAGTGAAAATCGAAGGTTCGTGTTCGAGTTCCGATTTGACAAACAGTCACACTGTTGTTATGCTCCAGAGTTGATCTTTATGATTTTTAGTAATTACAGCTTGTTCTACGATTACTAGACCTGTGCGCGTGGCTAAACATTTCGGGTTAAAATAATCTAAACACGCACAGCCTAATGTACTAATGTCACGCGTCCTAATTTCTTGCGGAAATGTTAAATTAATGCGCAGTTAGGCAACTGGTCTCTGACAATGCAGTGAGACTTATATTCCCAAGAAGTAAGGCGAGCAATTCACGTTCACGGCCGAGCCGCGTTCAACGTTCTGGCCCTAGCGTGGGAAATCAGAACCACAGTCCGCTGCCGGAACTACCAGCTATCAGTAAAACTTACAAATAGGATCCCAAGTTTAATTAGGTAAGTGGACTCGTAAGCAGCTTATTTTTTTCCTGAGCTTGGGAGGGTTTAATAAACGTACGCGAGAAACAGTGAAGATTAAACTTTAATGACTATGGTGGACGTTTCGTAAAATATCCCTCGATGGTTCCATATCTAATAGACGACAGGACGTTTCGACTTAAACAACTAAACAATATTATTCTTGGTACTGTCTCAAGTATTTACGAGTAATTCATTTTCATTTTGTAAGAAATAATTACGCATCTTCACATCCTCATTGAAGCAAAGACAAAAGTAATAAACAGTCATGAAGTTTGTGACGCTATTCCGTTCTATGAAAGACAAAAAAATGATCGCCTATTACTACGACTGTTTTGATTGATGGCTTGTAAACTAACAAGTTTCAATTAAAACTCGATGTACCGTGATATTAAATATTTGTCGGCTGACTTACGAATTTTGAAACATAATGGTATCGGAGTAACATTTAATCCATGCGGAAAGAATCATAGATAATGATGACGGTAACTATTTGTATGTGAACGTGGAATGTAGCTTACAGATCCAGATAAATTCCTCTAGCAGCGGCTGCACAAATCCCTGCGTGAATCCAAACACACAGCACACAGTTAATAATTTTCAGTAAGAGAGTAAGGCTTTATACCAAGAAAAACATAAAAATTCGGAGAAATGGCTGTATGATCTACAAGCCAAGTGAAAATTCACTGGCGCACGATACCCAGAAAGTTTTTTGTGCCACAATCTACACGAGGACAAGTAAATGGACAATGATTTTCAAACTATAACGTACGTAAGTTGTAAAGTGAAACTGACGTACATTTCGGGCAGAGCTTTCAATCACAAAAATTCGTGCTTTATTGTGTTTCACAATGTGCTTCAGTCGCTACAGGCCAATCAGACGCAATTTACTTCTTATACCAGCTGCCTTTTTCATTTTGTTCAAGAGTAAGAGAAATAATGTGACACTTTCCTGAATGACCCAATGTCACTGAAACGCATTGCGTAAAACAGTTAAGCATGAATATTTTAATTGAAGGCGTTGCACATTATATTTTTAATGTGTGCAGTCAAGTTTACAATTGCGGAATGGGGATAAAATGACAAATTCTGTTCTCAAATCAGTAAGTACTGCATATTGTTCAGTTTAATAGTTATTCTGAGATGTGTATAACGCAAAAATTTCAGTTTTCTGGTTCTCAGATACTTTTCGAGGGTAGCGAACACTGTTCAATATTTTTGACACTGATAATTATTGAAGCATTGCGCAATTAAAGGAAAACTAATAATGTGGTGCACTTCACTTAGCCGGCCGGTGTGGCAGAGCGGTTCTAGGCGCCTCAGTCTGGAACCGCGCGACCGCTACGGTCGCACGTTCGAATGCTACCTGGGGAATGGATGTGTGTGATGTTCTTAGGTTAGTTAGGTTTAAGTAGTTCTAAGTTTTAGGGGACTGATGACCTCGTATGTTAAGTCCCATAGTGCTCAGAGCCATTTGAACCATTCTGCACTTCACTTAAAGAATGATTACAGTGGGGGACGAAAAACAGAAAGCTATTCGCTACCTCATAATCTATGGAGTTAGAGTGACGCTCTCCTTACTCAGTTTGACACATTTCAAAATACCAACGAACGACCATAAATGTGAGCCGTACCCATAAGAACACAGGAGCTTCTATGTGTACATCAGGAGTAGTAGAAATCACAATTATTAATGAGTGAATGGTCTTCTTCAAAAGGGGAGCCAGCAACATTTTCACCTGTGCTTAAGCATGAGAAATTAAATCTGAAAAACACACACACAAAAGCGAGGCTCTGAAGCTACGTAGACAACTCAGTCCACTAACTTCTTTGCTTATCACTAGTCTTTTCTGTGACTAATATTCTGTTAGAAACAATATTATTGTTGTAAAACAGCACATAGTAACAATATTTATACACTACTCATTAGATGAATTTTTGGATGTAGTAAGTGGGTAATTTTCCCAAACCCCACAAAAAAATTAAAAATATTAAGTGTCATGTAATATTTTGTGTAATGTAATATCTTGTATAGACACCTTTTATTAACTTGACACGTTCCACATCATTGCGAAGTGTCGTATTCATGATCTATGGAACAAGTCCTAATCTAATCTAAGCTACTATGTAGCTATCGCCATTCAGACAATTATTGAAAAAACTGCATAAGTTCGTAGCGTTTTTTTTTTTTTTTGCATGTTGGTATTCCAGTTGCCATGGATTTGTTTATCAACAGTCATTTTTTTATTTGTAGTTAACTGTTGCTATTTTAGTTTACATACTGTCATTTTGCCATTTTGACATAACAAGTGATGCTGTAGACGCTAGAAAATGGAGTGGTCACAGCGGAACATATCTGACATATTTTTCTGTTTGAGTTGAGCAGAGGGCTGACGGTAGCGGAGGCAGCCAGGAACGTTTGCACCGTGTATGGGAATAATGCCATTGGGCAAAGCAAGGCAAGAAAATGGTTTTCTCGTTTTAAGCAGGATCGTTTTGACATTAGTGATTCCGCACGTTCAGGAAGACCTTCGAGCTTGATGAAGATCGTTCAATCGCATTAATGCACAAAGATCCACGTCAGTGTGCTCGAGAACTTGCAAGTGTGGTGAACTGTGATCATTCCATCATCGTGCAACATTTGTATGCAGTAGGAAAGGTTCAAAAATAGGGTGTATGGGTACTCCAAGCTCTAACCCAAAACCACAAAAATCAGCGGGTGCTGACGTGCATCTCTGCTTCCTCGTCATCAGTCTGCTTGTGTACAATACCGACCAGTCATGTATAGTTACTGGTGACGAGAAATGGTATCGTTATGCTAAAATAAGGAAAAGAAAGAGATGACTGAGACCAAACAAAGCAGCAACTCCCCGTACAAGGAAGGATGTGCGCGAATTTACAAAAGATAATATTATGCATCTCGCGGAACAGCGACGTTGTGTTGTAGTACAAATTACTTCCCCCAGGGTATAACCATCACTGCTGGCATTTATTGTCAACAACTGAAACGCCTTGCAGACTCAATCCAAGAACAACGACCGGGAAGAATCCATGATAACTCCCTCCCCCATTCTGCTAGACTGACCATAAACACTATACAAGAGATGGGTCGGGAATTCATTCCACATCCAACTTATTCACCTGATCTGGCGCCCTCAGATTTTCACCTTTTTCCCTCTCTATCGCAGAACCTTCAAGGAACTTCGTTTCCGGGTGAAAATGCGCTCCAAACTTGGTTCGGCGAGTTCTTCGTCTCACAACCACGTGACCTTTACAGTCGCCGAATGGAAAAGCTGCACTAACATTGACAGACTGTTGTAAAATGTGAAGGAGATATTATGATGACTAAAGTCTCTGTTATATATGTATCTGTTGTGTTTATTAAATTTATGGAAAAAGGCTACGAACTTATGCAGCAACCTAATACATATTTACAAAATCATAGTACATGTATTCTCCCAAGCATTTTGTTGTAAATAATCAATTACGGCTTTAGTAGGACTAGAGATATACATGACTAAAAATACAAGAAGAAGAAGTGACATAAACAACAATTCGTTGAAAACAACTGTAGCTCAGAAATAATGCTGTAAAAATCTTTGATTCAGTCTTTACCTGCCAACATAAAATACCTGATAGATAGAATAGCTGAAGCTTAAAGAAAGCTGAAGACATGTATTCTGGACAACTCGTTCTATTATCAACTTTTCTTTTATTTAACTGGGTATATTTTCTGCAATATTAACACAAAACTCAAAAACTCAAACAGATCTCAATAGAAATCTGGACTTGGGGACAGAGCAAAGGCCAAGACTGAATTATTTTGAGCTGTACTGTTGCAGACGCATCATGAAAATCATATAGACTATTAAAATCAAAAGCGACGGAGTCCTTAACAGTAAAGAGGAGTTTATGGAACACTACCGAAATAGAAGGGTTCAGATTGTTGGACATCTATTAAGACATGAGAGACTATTTAAAACAATAATAGTGATACGTCAGTGGAATAAGAGCTGTAGAAAGAACACGAGTGAGGATTCCGATACAGTTATAAAATGTGTCGGTTGGCAGCTCGTACGCAGAAATGAAGAAGGAGTCAAAGGGCGTGAAGAGTGGAGATCTGCAACGAAGAAGACCGTTGCTTAGAGTCCTAGGATTGAACGCTAACGAAGAAGATAATAACTCATCTGTAATTCTGAATTCAATTAAACAGACTGTAAAATAACTCGAACCAAATTGCTTGGCTATACTACAGAAAAGACTCTTGGTATGCATGATTAGTTAAACTAAATTGAGCTATACTGTTTCATTACACAATACTTACATTTTATCTGCAGTATTTTACACAGCTTTCAACTGAGGGAGATTCATATAGTTACATGTGGTTACTGTTTAGCTCTACACGTTCTCAGTTTTCACTACAATCCCAGAGTTCTACAATTTCCAGAATAAACAAATTGAGCATAATTAAATAACTTACAGATACCTTGATAAAGTTCCGCATAGTGAAATTCTCAAAGTAAAGAAGGGTCGGATTACGCATTGGCGTTGAACCTTATAATCGTAATATTCAGCCCTGTGATGAATAATAAGAAACTAGTTAAGGTGAGAAAGTATTTCATTTTAGGATCCACATCTTTCTGTGTTTAATCGTAAATCTGAGGGCACGTTTCTTTATTGAATTATCATTTCAGTAAGCTGCAGTGATGCTTTGCTTCCTCCGTTTTTTTCTATTCTGGGGGGTTGTGTGCTGCGTTGCTCACGTTTATGCCCTTGTAAGAAATGGAGATATCTCTTCAGAAGAAAGAATGGCTGCTTTCTTTAAGCGAATGTCACGGAACAGAGAATTCAAGTCCTGTCTGGACCACACGCTGCACTACATAAATTTAGCCTGTGACAAGGATAATAGGTTGGCATCTGGCGTTTAAGGTCCGCTTCCGTAACGATGGAAAATAACTTTAAACTATATGTCTTCTACAAAAAACTTAAACGGACCTTAAATTCAAGTATGGTACAGGTAGATCTCTAAAGTGGCTCTAAGCATGTCCAAAACCTGTACTCAGTTTTAGTTAAGTCCAGACTCACATTATTTCTTTTTAAATTGGTGAGTATAGGCTTCAGAAAATAGCATGTTTTAGTAATTGTGATAATATTTAACTCGTAATAAGTATGATCTTTAAAGTCTCTATCTGCGGCGAAAATCATATGCAAGTTCTGAAATTTTCATGTAGCCTACGGTGCCTCTATGTCCAAATGTTGTTATTAACTTTACTTAGGCTCGCAGATACGTATTTTCTTGGACTGGAAGATATTTTGATGTCTGGAAAACTTTCTTACTTGAGAAATGACATAATAATTTGCACAGGAGAAGCAGCTACACCTTTCTGAATGCATAGACTCGTGTTGAAATTTTTGCTGTACATGTTTTGAACACTATGTAAATATTTTGACTTGGTTTCACGAGACAATTCGTAACTTGCCCTTTTAACGAGCTATGTGCTCCAATTCGTTTTTCGCTTAACGTCCAGGTCATCCAATTAACGCTTTCGTATTGATTGATCTGATACCTTGCCATCTCAGTAGCACTAACAATGGCTTTGTTCCTCCTACGGATCGGTCTCGCAGAAATTCAAAGCATTCGAAATGGGTTTAAGGAAGCATAATGCTTAAGTTCTTGAGCAACGAACATTCGCTACATTTTCTCAGAATTGTATCTCTACGAAACGAAGTCCGTATCCCGCTTTCACTTTTGACTGATCTTGTGTGTTAGTTCCACTTCATATCACACCGGATCGTTGCCTCCAAGGTTACGAAGCGAATTTCGGAAATGGCGGTATGGATTCCACGAATAAATCGAAGATAAACCAGTTATTTCAACGAAACAAATAACGATATTAACAATTGATTTACCTGATACTAAGGAATCAGCTCTACATTAGTTCTTAATGAGGACGCAGTGAACTTCAATAATTACGTTCTCTGTCAACAGTTGTCTCTACAAGCGTGTGATTAGAAAACGTACTGTGATCGTTTCTCCTGAAGCCAGACGGGGAATCACGTCCCAGGTATACTGTGGTACGCACATTAAAGCTTGTGACATGACCTTGTAATTGGATGTTTCGGGATTCCCACAATTTTAAATACATCAGTTTTCTAAGACGATCTATCAATTTGCCTGATTCAGTAGCACACTAGTAACTAGCGGTACTAGACGACCCGATTTTCGTGGGACGTCCCAATTTTTACAGATGTCGTGTTGTGTCCCCCATAATCATTACGAAAGACACCAAACGTCTCGACTATTGGGCACTGCTAACAATTTGAAGTTTAAAACGCATTCACTTCAAAATTGATAGCGAACATGAAAGTTCCAAAATGAGTTTCTGAATGCGTATTAGTAGTAGTAGTAGTAGTAGTAGTAGCTTTATTCATCTCTAGATCTTTTTTTACAAGGATATAGGACATGTCAAAGTATTTACAAGTTTAGACCAATTTAAAATAAGCTAATTCGTATAAACATACATTTACAGACTTCTAGTTAGATTTACACCTGATATACAATACTCCTTTTACAAATAACTTATTAAATAATGTAATGCCACCACTCATATCTCACTATCAGTCATTGCACACACTATATACACATTGTTTCATAACAGTTCACTCACTACACATACAAACACTCACTCACTGTGAAACGTCTCCTTAGAAACAATTATACATGACTGTGCTTAAACTGACACACAATATTTTTTAGCGCAACGCAATCTGACTTTCAATAATCCCAACAAAAGAATGGCCCTGACTAACATTAACCTATACGTTTCACAAATCACTTACCTCACAAAAATCTTCGTTACTCGAACTACTGCAATACAGCGAGCGCCACTACTGCCAGCTAAATAAAAGATTCAAACTACGGAAGGCACTAACTACTGATAGGCATAGTTAGCAAATGAAAGATTTTAATAGAGAACAAACAATGTATGTACCTTAATAGTCGTAATATATATAGCAGTTCATGACATACATTTTTACAAATGTACTGTTTCTGCTGGACACACCTCCAGATTATCCATTCTCAAAAATCCGCCATCTCACTTCCCCACATCCACCACTGCTGGCGGCTCACCTCCAACTTCGCAACGCTATGCGCTGTTAACAGCCAACAGCCCAACACTACAATGGCGAATATTACAACAATGCCACCCAGCCACAGACTGCACTCAGCACAGCCAGTCATTTTCATATAGAGCGCTACATGGCGTTACCAATATAAAAACCTAAACAGCCTACTTACAACTGGTGATCTCTGGGCCATTTTCTGTACCGCAACTTCCCATTTGCTGTCCTAAAAATTGAGTCAGCATCCTTCTATAATGAGTGAGATGTTGAACTCAGAAAGAGGAAGAAGTGTTAGTATTGTGCTATGCATAGCTTGGGGGTGAGTTTTTCTAGAAAAAAAAGAAAAGAAGGAAAAAAACATAGTGTGAAGGGGAAGGTGTTATATGGAATGTTGGATGTCTTATAATCATTATTATTACGTATTTGTATAACATTTGTTTACCAAACGCTGCTCTGTTTTATCTAAGTAATCCTTCAATGTATAAAATTGATTGCATAACAGGTACTTTTTAGCTGCATTTTGAAATAAGTGTATTTTTGCAATTTCTTTAATCTCTTTTGGTAATTTATTGTGCAGTTGTATTCCTTAGTAGAAAATGCTGTTTTGAGTTTTATGTTTATTTTTTCTTGGTAAATGTAAGTTGAGTCTAGCTCTAGTCCCATGGTCATGGACAGAGCCGTTCGTGCAGTAGTTACCAATGTTACTTTTGATGTGTACAACTGACTGGCAAATGTATTCACATGTAGCAGTTAAATCCCCTGTTTTGAACACCTCTTTACAATGAGCTCGACTAGTAGTTTTGGTTATTATTCTTATGGCTTTTTTCTGGAGTTTGAAAATTGTTTTGATATTTTGTGCATTTGTTCCCCAAAAAAGAATGCCATAGCTAAAAATTGAGTGCACATATGAATAGTATGTAACTAAAAGACAATGCATGTTACACACTGATGATAAGGTTCTAAGGTCATTACATGCTGATGACATTCTGTTTTGCAAGTACCTTTGTGTGTTCACACCACTTCAACTGGAATCATATTCATTCCTAGAAATTTTGCATTTGTTATGCAGTCTATAGATGTGTCATCTACATTTAATTTAACATTGTCATTTCCCTCTTCAAAATGGAATTAATGGCATTAGTTTTCTTTATGTCAATGTCACTTTATTGCTTATTGACCAATCATAAACTTCCTTAAGACTTTCTCTGCAAGGAGTTCTCTTGTTTCTCAGACACTATTATATTGCTCTCACCAGCGAAGAGAATTTATTTACCATGAGTAACACAACTGGGAAAGTCATTGATGTATATCAGGAATAGTATTGGTCCTAACATGCTATCTTGCGGAACCCCTATATTAATGTATTTTGGTTCTAATAATGTTCTGATAATGATTAGATGTTGATTAAGCCTGAAGAAACTGCAAAAAGGTGGGAATTTAAGGAGATGGGACCTGGATAAACTGACTAAGCCAGAGGTTGTATAGAGTTTCAGGGAGAGCATAAGGGAACAATTGACAGGAATGGGGGGAAGAAATACAGTAGAAGAAGAATGGGTAGCTTTGAGGAATGAAATAGTGAAGGCAGCAGAGAATCAAGTAGGTAAAAAGACGAGGGCTAGTAGAAATCCTTGGGTAACTGAAGAGATATTGAATTTAATTGATGAAAGGAGAAAATACAAAAATGCACTAAATGAAGCAAGCAAAAAAAGGAATACAAACGTCTCAAAAATGAGATCAACAGGAAGTGCAAAATGGCTAAGAAGGGATAGCTAGAGGACAAATGTAAGGATGTAGAGGCTTATCTCACTAGGGGTAAGATAGATACTGCCTACAGGAAAATTAAAGAGACCTTTGGAGAAAAGAGAACCACTTGCATGAATATCAAGAGCTCAGATGGAAACCCAGTTCTAAGCAAAGAAGGGAAAGCAGAAAGGTGGAAGAAATATATAAAGGGTCTATATAGGGGCGATGTTCTTGAGGACAATATTATGCAAATGGAAGTAGAGGTAGATGAAGATGAAATGGGAGATATGATACTGCGTGAAGACCAAGAGATGAATACACTAAGCAGATTCAGAAGGATGTAGGCTGCAGTAGGTACTGGGAGATGAAGAAGCTTGCACAGGATAGAGTAGCATGGAGATCTGCATCAAACCATTCTCAGGACTGAAGACCACAACAACAACAATGTTTAGATCTATTTGGAGTATGTGTACCCTATCTGCTAGGTATGATCGAAACCAGTCTATTCCTAATGCTTCTAATTTATTTAGTAGAATCTTGTGGTCGACTGTACCAAAGGCCTTGGAAAGATCCAAAAATATGCATTTGACACACTCATCTTCATCGAGAGCATGAAGTACAAGTTTTGTGAAATCCACTATGACTGACTTCTAATTTTGCCAATTCGGAAACCAAACTGTGATTCGCTTGAAAGATTGTATTTATTCAGGTAATTCATTAATCTGTCTTTCATAATTGCTTGTATTATTTTTGAGAGTGGTGACAGCAGGGAAATGGGCCAGTAATTTTCTATGTCTTCTGCCTTACCTTTCTTAAACAAAGGTACAACTCTTGGCTGTTTTAACTACTCTGGAAATGTCTCTGATGTGTAGGATTCATTTATTATATTTGTTAGGGAGTCTTGTATAATCTCTATGCATTGTTTCAGTACGCTCATTGGTACTTCATCTAAGCCTGCTGACGTTTTATTTTTTAGTATTTGAACGGTTTTATTGACTTCATTCTCTGTGGTTGGAAGTAACATCATTGTATTTAGTGCAACATTATTTATAGGTGTTATACCTGGTGTGGGAAATTTTTGCTGTAACTTCTCTGCAATTGTTGAAACATGCTCGTTTACATACTTTGCTCAGTGTGGTGGATCATTTATTACGTTATCCCTCTGCCGTAACAGTATGTTTTTCTGCCTCTGCCCGTTTCCTGTTGTAGAATATTCCAGACTGATTTGCTTTTATTCTCTGCATTATATTTTATTTTGTCATTAAATGACTTTTTGCAGAAATCAGCACCTTCATATAGAGCTTTTTGTATCTATTTAAGTATTCTGGATAATTGCGACTCTTTTTTCATGGAACTCAGGCATTTAAGTGTTTGGGAGGACTTTTTAATATCTGCTGTTATCCATCTGTTTTTGTGATATATTGATACAGACAAGCATACTTTTGGAAATGCCTTTTCAACGTTCAATTTAAATAATGTGCAGAATTTAGAGAATTTCATATTCACACTGGTTTCCTTATACACTTCATTCCAGATTTGTATTGCTATTTCTTTTGAAAAATCTTTTATTTTGATTTCTGATAGATGTCGTTTGTAGGCTTGTAGTTTAGGGAATGATTCGATGCCTGATTTTACTGTTGTTATTTGACAGAGATGATCTGATAGTCCGAGATCTTTTATAGCTACATCACATTTTTCCCTGTCCGTATTTGTGGCCATAGGGTCAATTACTGACGCAGTCATTGTAGTAACCCATGTTGCACTATTGACCAATAGGGACATGCCAAAACTTTGAAGGATATTTATGAGGGTGCTGCTGGATTCATTTATGATATTAGTGTTGATGGTAATGTCCCCACACAATTATGTTGACATTTGTACTTTAGACTTTATCTAAAATTTTTGTGGTAATCAAGAAAGAATACGATGTGCATCAGCATGTACGTCAACTGTACTTTTTGAAAACATTTAGCTACGTGGGATCTATTGTTGTATTACAGACTGTCCACACGAAAGCTGTCTAATTTGCAAATGTAATTAAAAAACTATGAAACAGAGATATTTGCTGTTTACGGCATCATGTAAAGTAACTCAAAAATTTTGTGTAAAAAATTAATACGCTTCTAGATGGGCTACTTTAACAATCAGTAAAATGTCAAGACAATACTCTGTCTTAACCAATGTGTGCACAAGGATGTCTGGGCTGATGGAAGCTGTTGCATTCACAACTGTCGAGATCGCCAAGGTCACGTACAGACGAAGAACACGCATTGTCTTTCACATGAACCCACAGAAAGAAATTCGGAGGGGTTATTTTCAGAGATTACGGTGGCTTTTCGGATGACCCATTCCGCCCAATCCATCGCTGTGGAAATTTTCGGTCCAGGAAGTCACGAACATGTGAACTCCAGTGCGGTGGTGCACCATCCTGCCGGAAGATCATAGTTGACGAAGGAGGGGAAAAAGCTGAGGAGTAGCAAATTGCTCAATCATGTCTAGATAAACGCTTCCTGTTACTGTTTACTCGATGAAGAAAAATGGCACAACTACGCCGTCTTTCATCATAGAACGTCACACATTTGCCTTTCTGCTGTCTCTGACATTTTCTCGAAATCTAAGGTGGCTTTCCGAATATCAGATACTAATGTTCTGTTATTTAACCTACCCACGTATGTGGAAGATTGCTTCGTCAGAGAAAACGACATTTTATAGTTACTTGGAGTTTTGACCGATCAGGTCCAGCATCTCAGTATCGAAATCGTGATGAAACTGCAAGTTGTCTCGCTTCAGCGCCTACACTGTTTGAACTTTGCAAGCGCGCAAGCGATGTCTTTAATTTAGCACCGGGTGTACTGTTGAACGAGTTACGTCTACCTCTCGTGGTGCTCTGCAAAACGGCTTTGACGGGGCCTTTTTGGAACGTCTCTCTGAGCTCCTGTACATCAAATGTGCGTTTACTGCCAGAAACTGAGTGACTGTTTACACTCCCAGTGTAAACTTCTCGTACTGTAATCCGTTCAGCATAAGAATAAACCTGATGTAAACATTGCACTATGCATTCTTCCGCGTTTTCTGGAACCTCATTGGATTTCCGTTTCACTTGGGACTGCAGCCAAGCTGTCTCAAGTACTGTCAAGAACAATAAATAATAAGGGTACGTTTTGTGCCGTG
Source organism: Schistocerca nitens (assembly GCF_023898315.1). Taxonomy (NCBI): domain Eukaryota; kingdom Metazoa; phylum Arthropoda; class Insecta; order Orthoptera; family Acrididae; genus Schistocerca; species Schistocerca nitens. Next base: position 715,710,467 of record NC_064617.1, on the reverse strand, counting down.
CGTTACGCTCACGTCGACTTAGCGGTAATACGGGACAACAGCTTTAACGTCGCATGTACGTAACTTGGAAAGCACTGGCCGGTCAGCTGGTACAGCTAGCCTGCAGTGACGTGGCCAGCTGCAGTTCACACGTAAAAGGAGACGAGCAGAGAAGCAATACAGCTTCGAATGTCATTTAATTTTTAAGCAGAATGAAATACGAGGTGCATTCAAGTTCTAAGGCCTCCGATTTTTTTTTCTCCGGACTGGAAAGAGATAGAAACATGCGCATTGTTTTAAAATGAGGCTGCGTTCATTGTCAATACGTCCCAGAGATGGCAGCACCGTACGGCAGATGGAATTTTACCGCCAGCGGCGAGAATGAGAACTGTTTTAAATACTTTAAATGGCGACGTTTTCCTTACTTGAACAGCGTGCAATCATTCGTTTTCTGAATTTGCGTGGTGTGAAACCAATTGAAATTCATCGACAGTTGAAGGAGACATGTGGTGATGGAGTTATGGATGTGTCGAAAGTGCGTTCGTGGGTGCCACAGTTTAATGAAGGCAGAAAATCGTGTGACAACAAACAGAAACAACCTCGGGCTCGCACAAGCCGGTCTGACGACACAATCGAGAAAGTGGAGAGATTTGTTTTGGGGGATCGCCGAATGACTGTTGAACAGATCGCCTCCAGAGTTGGCATTTCTGTGGGTTCTGTGCACACAATCCTGCAAGACGACCTGAAAATGCGAAAAGTGTCATCCAGGTGGGTGCCCCGAATGCTGACGGACGACCACAAGGCTGCCCGTGTGGCATGTTGCCAAGCAATGTTGACGCGCAACGACAGCACGAATGGGACTTTCTTTTCGTCGGTTGTGACAATGGATGAGACGTGGATGCCATTTTTCAATCCAGAAATAAAGCGCCAGTCAGCTCAATGGAAGCACACAGATTCACCGCCACCAAAAAAAATTAGGGTAACCGCCAGTGCTGAAAAAATGATGGTGTCCATGTTCTGGGACAGCGAGGGCGTAATCCTTACCCATTGCGTTCCAAAGGGCACTACGGTAACAAGTGCATCCAACGAAAATGTTTTGAAGAACAAATTCCTTGCTGCACTGCAACAAAAACGTCCGGAAAGGGCTGCGCGTGTGCTGTTTCACCGAGACAACACACCTGCACATCGAGCTAACGTTACGCAACAGTTTCTTCGTGATAACAACTTTGAAGTGATTCCTCATGCTCCCTACTCACCTGACCTGGCTCCTAGTGACTTTTGGCTTTTTCCAACAATGAAAGACACTCTCCGTGGCCGCACATTCACCAGCCGTGCTGCTATTGCCTCAGCGATTTTCCAGTGGTCAAAACAGACTCCTAAAGAAGTCTTCGCCGCTGCGATGGAATCATGGCGTCAGCGTTGTGAAAAATGTGTACGTCTGCAGGGCGATTACGTCGAGAAGTAACGCCAGTTTCATCGATTTCGGGTGAGTAGTTAATTAGAAAAAAAATCGGAGGCCTTAGAACTTGAATGCACCTCGTAATACACTGCAAATCTCCCACAATACGCTCCTTAGACGACAGTCGAAAACCGCAACATGCTATCGTTTTTAGCAAAATTACTATTGTAATTAAAAAGAAGAATGATGAAAATTCCTGAAAAAACCACAGGGTAATTTTTCTGCGTAAGGTGTGAGTAACGTATGAGAGTATTGAAGTATTTCACCGTATAGCTAAATATTGAAGCTACTTAAGGTATTATTAACAGTCAGTCGTCTGGTAATCTCGTAGGTCCTTCCTTATCCGAATCCGAGAAATACATTTCAGTAATGGAAGTGTCACCCGCTACGTTGATAACGAACCATCAACAACAGAATCCACGAAGCCAACCAGGCGCACCATTTTGTCTTCTTCTTTTACGACGAGCCGTTGTATATTTCGCCAGCATTCGGCAGTGACGTGAAAAAGCTGCTTGCGTTAGTTCCAGCACGTCTGGCAGCTTAACAGTCTTGGTGTTTCTCGGGCCAAATCCTGCGGCTTGGCTGCAGGTCAGTACTGTAGGGTTCACGTTGTAATGGTACAGTAGCAAACGAAAAATGCAGCATTTGTATGATGTGCTTGATGCCGAGGAAACGATGGTTTTTAGTGTTCCTACGATACTTATATACCTCTGTAGTATAAAACGATGGACGTAGTCCAAACAAAGAGATTTTGGTTTATCATTTTTGACTTGAAAAATTAAATTATGTTTTCTTAATTTAAACAACATTTATGAATAGTCTTACATAAAACATCGATAATTAAGAGTTTGTATTTGAAATGGAAACAGGAATTTCCCGGAAATATGTAATAGAAACAAGAAGACGTGCATTATTCATAAAAAAATGATGAGTTTTATAATTATGGGATGTCGGTATTTCAAACTGAACGGGGAAAAAAAGGATAATAAGGAGATTAGAAACAATGCACGAATAACCTACATGCTCCCGACTACGGTACACGTTTGATGTTCACTTGTTTGTCCACTGCGTTGTATGCAGAACTTGAAACCCGCTTATCTCCGTAAATTTATGAAAAACATTAAGAACAGCCTATTTCTCTGCACTTTTTAACCGTGTTTCGCGCGCGTGTTTCACTACGGAACAGAAAGCAGCCTCAGCCATTTTCATACTGCGCATTAAAAAGGCGACAATGAGAGCACAGCAGTGCAGAGGCTGTGACTGTACACGATTTTTGAAATAAAAACTACGTAGCTAAAGCGTGATTAAGAAAAACTTTGATAGCTGAAAATACATTTGAATATCTTAAAGTTTCATTTAACGTAACTTAGTAACAACATATCTGATACATAAGTAGGACCTACTTCCAAGAGTGTAACAACACCAGTTGTACGTGTGCTACGGCTTCTGACCAATCATCGCGTTTGTGTTTGTCTACATCAGGTTTATTCTTTATTCTTATGATGAATCGATTATAACACTGAGGCCGCACGACAATTGGATTTTTGTAACGTTTTATATTTGTGGTTCGTGAAGTTCACAACTTAAATATCAATAACCCAAAGCAGTCCGATGCAACTCTCAGAAATTCTCTAGATAATCTTCATTTAAATTTTCCGAGAGTCTTTTATTCAGTAATTCTCGTCCAATTTTGTCATAGTGCCACATGGCTATGTGGTAGAATGCTCCCCCGGAATGTGCACGCCTGGGTTCGATTCCTGGGAAGTGCAAATTTTTGAACAATGACACATGTTTTACCAGAACTTCTATGAAGCATAAAATACGAAAAACTTGGTAACCTTGGAGACTCATTATCTTTTGTTTGAGTCTCGTTTCGGTCATTTGCTTCTTATTTTTCCTCGCAGAGCAGCCACCTAAATAATTTAAATATAAAGTTCATCAAATATACGATAATTAACACATATTTAATTATCAGTTTTTTTTTATAACGAGGCATGTTTTCTGATTTATAACTACACATCGCACGCAAAATATAGGTTCTTGCTTACCTATCCTTTATAAATATTGTTAATACAGATTGTTTCGTTAAAAATTGCAATGTTTTTGCATTTTTATGTACTTCACGCTTCATGGAAATGTTCGTAGAACATGCACCATTGTTTAAAGATCTGCATTGGTTAGGACTCGAACCCAGACCACCCAGGCTACAGGCGAGCATTCTACCACAGCGCCGTGTGAGCCGTCGACCTGAGTTATTGAGTTAAAGACACGCGGTATATTTCAGATTCGATCTTCTCGATGATTTTTGAGAGTTGCATCGAAGAGGGCCATAGACACGGGTTCCCAGGTAGATGCCGTGTTTCTTAACTTCCGCAAGGCGTTCGATACAGTTCCCCACAGTCGTTTAATGAACAAAGTAAGAGCATATGGACTATCAGACCAATTGTGTGATTGGATTGAAGAGTTCCTAGATAACAGAACGCAGCATGTCATTCTCAATGGAGAGAAGTCTTCCGAAGTAAGAGTGATTTCACGTGTGCCGCAGGGGAGTGTCGTAGGACCGTTGCTATTCACAATATACATAAATGACCTTGTGGACAACATCGGAAGTTCACTGAGGCTTTTTGCTGATGATGCTGTAGTATATCGAGAGGTTGTAACAATGGAAGATTGTACTGAAATGCAGGAGGCTCTGGAACCAATTGACGCATGGTACAGGGAATGGCAATTGAATCTCAATGTAGACAAGTGTAATGTGCTGCGAATACATAGAAAGAAAGTTCCTTTATCATTTAGCTACAATATAGCAGGTCAGCAGCTGCAAGCAGTTAATTTCATAAATTATTTGCTTAGTAGTGATTTAAAATGGAATGATCATATAAAGTTGATCGTCGGTAAAGCAGATGCCAGACAGATTCATTGAAAGAATCCTAAGGAAATGTAATCCGAAAACAAAGGAAGTAGGTTACAGTACACTTGTTCGCCCACTGCTTGAATACTGCTCACCAGTGTGGGATGCGTACCAGATAGGGTTGATAGAAGAGATAGAGAAGATCCAACGGAGAGCAGCGCGCTTCGTTACAGGATCATTTAGTAATTACGAAAGCGTGATAGAGATGATAGATAAACTCAGGTGGAAGACTCTGCAAGAGAGACGCTCAGTAGCTCGGTACGGGCTTTTGTTGGAAGTTTCGAGAACATACCTTCACCGAGAAGTCAAGCAGTATATTGCTCGCTCCTGCGTATATCACGCGAAGAGACCATGAGGATAAAATCAGAGAGATTAGAGCCCACACAGAGGCATACCGACAATCTTTCTTTCCACGAACAATGCGAGACTGGAATAGAAGGTTGAACCGATAGAGGTATTCAAAGTACCCCCCGCCACACACCGTCAGGTGGCTTGCGGAGTATGGATGTAGATGTAGATGTAGAAGAGTTTCGGGAAACTGATATTTCAGTTCTGAACTTCGTGTGCTATAAATACGTAATATTGAAAAAATCTGATTGCCGAGCAGTGTCGTTGTAGGACTGAATCATGTTATCGTCTGGTGGTTCTCTTTGAAACTCACGTCGATAATTTCCTTGGACGGCAATGAGTCATTGCGTAGTTTCCGCATACCACACCACTCGCTGGACTGTCCACTGCGGTGCAGTCAGCTCTGGCAATTATGTAGCACCTGAAAAAAAAAAAAAAGGAATTGTTTAGAAACAAATCTACGCTAAACTTTTTTAGTCGCCTTACTTAACGTCACAAACTTCAAGTGTCTCTGTCTTAAATCTCCTTTCTGAATAGTGTTTCAACTCTGGACTCCCTCCACTCGCCCTCTGACTGGTTCGAGCAATCCTTGGCGCACCAGTTAGCACTCGCATTCCGTGGCGGTGACCGCTCCTCGAGCCCGCACACTTGTTCGTTTCGTGGTTTAGTTTGCGGTGAGAAACAAAACACTGAAGGCCAATGACATCTAGGTATGTGCTGAAACTGATTATACGGATTCTTCTCAGGCTGAATCAAAATAAGCCGTGTCCACACCGGAGGAAAGAAAAGGCAAACGCCGTTCAAACAGAACTGCGCACGAACGAACGATTTCCATTGTACCGACACTGCGCGGAACTTGTTCGTTGTTGCGCAGAGCGCCACACAGCGGCGCGGTCTGACGCCGAATCCCATTCCTTGGTTTTGCGCGGCGCGGCGTTGGTGTGAGCGCGGCTTTATATTTGTCGAGAAGTACGTTATTTGTATAAAGAGAAACTAAAGAAAGGTACACCTCTGACACGGTGTGATTTAGTACGTTCAGGCTGAACTAAAGACGTAGTCGACTGGTACAACGCGGCCTTTCACTCGATTAAGGACTGAATGAAATTGACCAAAAGTGTCAGTTTTCAGTTTTTTTAATTAGTAGAACTCATGGAAAATAAGTTCAGATAGTTTGAATGATGAAATCGCATCCGAATTGCATGGAAAATAGTCAAATGTGTGTCACGACCTTCCTGCCATGCGCACTTTTTGAAGCAACACTTTGATACTAGCCCGATGAACGATTTCGTGGGTTACTTTCAAGAAAACGTGCGCAGGATATGTCTAGAAGGCTGTGATATATTTGACTTTTTACATCATCAGTGACTCTTAAAACAATAACAAACGAGCTGCTTTGTTTATGAAGAAGCAATTCTTGTTTTCCCATATTTTCGTCTTCTACAGTTGTCAGAATCGCAACTTGCCATGCAGTTCTTGTATTCAACAATGCGAACGTAGGGAGGATGAAGTTCTTAGAGAGAATGGGCTTTAAGATAGGATATTTCACTGAAGTCGTCTTACAAAAATAGATTTACAGCGTCTCTCTGCAGGTGAAACGTAAGTTGAAGACTTGGTAGAGCAAAGAAGGCAGAAAACAAGAAACCAGAAGAGAAGACTTGCTTGAAGGGAGTACAAATCTGTGGCTTTATGAGGAGGCGACAAGGAAAAAAACCTATTAGATTTTGTACTGCATTTCCTGAATATCAAGTTTTTTAAAATATACATACCTTTTTCTCAGAATCTATGAAGGCTAGAATTATGAAATTTTGTACACTTATTTCTATAAATCCAGTAAACGTTGTCTCGAGATTAAATTTTGAAATTCTGACTGTAAGCTGATATATGGGGCAAAGCGCTTGGAATTCCTCATTAATTTTATATTACATTACAGAATTATAATTACAAAATTGTTAATATTCTTCAGTTCGATATATTAAAAAAACCTCATGAGAGAGACTTACTATATGCAAAGAGTTTAAACAGAGAGAATTACGTAGAAGTCTCTTGAATAGTTTCTGAGAAAAAGGTTCACGCATCATTTTTTGAGAATAAAATTTTTAAATATCTTAAAAATGATAAGTATATATAATCCAAGAAACTTAACACTAAATGTGTTGATTTCGTGTAAAGCGAGGTACAAAATACCATTGCCGTATCTTTAAAATTGTGAATCTGATGCATCATTTAAAAAAAGAGTGTTTTTTATGAACATGAAGGTACGTAGGCCACAATTGCATATTTATGGAGAGACAAACATAGGAAAGTCCATGTTCGCTGGAAACCTTATTACGTGCAAGCAGACAATGTATATGCCGTATTGTTCTGAATTTGGATTTGGAAAGGGTAACGCCCTTTCACTGAGTAACTTTTTTTGAAGACTTAAGCTGGCTTAAGCGGAAACCGCACATTTATATTTTGAAACTCTTTGCTGAAGGTCTCTGGTTACTGTAAACGTAAAGAATAAAGCGGGGCTAACGTTTTTTCACCGTGGAATAGTCGTCTTTGTCTCTAGTGAAACGTATACAGGGGATGAGTCTTTAATCTCTTCGTTTGCAATTGGTAGATACTAACTGATATTTTCAGCATTGAGTATCATTTAAGGCAGAGACTATGTTTACTGTAAATGTAAAGAATAAGCCGAGACTAACGATTTGTCACCGTGCGCTAGTAGCCTTTGTCTCCAATGAAATGTATACGAGAGATGAGTTTAATTTCTTCGTTTGCAAGTGGTATACGCTAAGTGCTATTTTCGGTATCTTATATCATTTGTGGCAGAGGCAACGAAGACGCCGGCGGAGAGCGATGAGAAATGCATCGTGGATATAGCCTCTCCGTCACAGGATGAGAATGCGACGTCGTCGGATAGCGAGACGGAATATTACGCCGCAAACCTGAGGTGTCGTCCATTCCGCTATTTGGGTCCATGGCCCGTTGAATTACTACATTTTCTAACCAGTTTAATCTAACATTTAACAATGGAAATAGGGATCAATTTAACACGTACGCTAGGAATTTCCCCACAGTTTCATGTTACAAATCAAATCATAAAATGCAGTTTTTAGGAACATGTACGATAATGTAATTATAACAAGATTAAGGAATATGTCTATCGAATACATCTACGTATTGAAAGAATAACCAGCAATAGTTCAATTTTTTTAAAAGAATAAGGTAGTATTGAGAAGCCAAGAATTGTATTAGGTAATAAATTAGGATTATTTTCGCTACAATGATTTTATTGAAAGGTGTTCCATGCTATTTTTGTGTACTCAGTAACTACTCTAATAAAACTAAACATCAGCCCGTCTTATGTTACAAGTTTCATTGCCATTCTTGAGAAACACAAAACGCGCAATTCATTATTGTGCTTGTGTTTCGTCATATTTTAACCTTCACTGCAAGTTCATTTCTATTACGAATTTTTTACGAGTCATAGAGCCAAGAAGACTGATGAAAAATTTCATTTACGTGCAAAATACCGCAATCTTTGTTTGTGATGCACATGAGAGAAAATGAATATTGCACTCCCTTGGTCTGTCATTAATTCGAACGACAAAAGATATGGATTCTGCAACTCTTATCGTTTCTTCAGTCTGTTCTGTTCCCAAAAATTCTGAAATATGCACGAACCCCGACAGCTACAAGCTTCTGTATCCACGACAAAAAACGCCTGCTACCAGTAAAGCATTGTACACACACACACACACACACACACATATATATATATATATATATATATATATATATATATATATATATATATATATATATATATATAAAAGTTATGATAAGTTCTCAAAAAGTAATTTGTAAGAAGAGCCTAAATTTGACCATAAGTGTAGCTGTACCAATGTACCATAAAATACTATAAGAAAATACTAACCCAGTGACTTAAAATTAGCTTTTCTTCTTCATTTTCCGACTTTTAGATCCTTATTCTGCCCATTTTTTAACCATCAGTCCCCACGTCTCGATTTCTGCAAACTGGATCTGAAAGCACTACTAGTAACGAAAGTTATTTGTACATAGAAAATTCATGTCAGACACAGTGGTAAATTATATTCAGATATAACAGCCACAAGTTGCGCACAATGAGATTCACTGTTACTGGTCTCATTTATCAAACATGAATATTATCAGATAATCATTGCCCTGGTTGTGCCACGTTAGTCATTAAAAGAACTGGTCAGTAACACAGTGAAACACTGAATCACTTGTCGCTTGATTTCTATACCGAGCAGCGCATTTAAACTGTGTTCGACTGCGGGATTTGCTATTGTAATATGCCAGCTCACAAGCTGGAGAAATACAAGCAATAATGCAGTATCTAATGACAAACCTTCGAGCTGATGACTGATTTTATACTTTATTGTTTGATACAACAAATGGAACTTTAATCTGAATCTTTGTGAGTAGTACAGCTACCTACTCTTAGGGCCATTTGACCGACCTTGAACCCTGGCGATATCACATGCGGTCACTAACTTTGAACGTATGTATCCGAAGCTACGTCCCCTTTCCATCACATCATCATCATGATGTCGCAATCTTCACATGACACTGCGATGGTGCGAAATTCAAAATTATGGCCACGAAAACGAAGCAACCAATAAAAGTGCAGCATTTTACTGGTCAATAAAACGAAGCTGCCAACTAGTATGTAGCCGCCATCTTGGCCATGGTCAAAAGTATCGGAACAATCTGAATTTTGCACTGCATTCAGAAGTATCCGAATGACTTGAATTATTTATCAAAATATGAGGATCATACAGAAAGAAAAGAACGTTGTGGCATTAATAAATACATCATCATCATCATCATCATCATTTAAGACTGATTATGCCTTTCAGCGTTCAGTCTGGAGCATAGCCCCCCTTATAAAATTCCTCCATGATCCCCTATTCAGTGCTACCATTGGTGCCTCTTCTGATGTTAAACCTATTACTTCAAAATCATTCTTAACCGAATCCAGGTACCTTCTCCTTGGTCTGCCCCGACTCCTCCTACCCTCTACTGTTGAACCCATGAGTCTCTTATGCGTGTAACATGACCCCACCATCTAAGCCTGTTCGCCCTGACTGCTACATCTATATTCATTCCCAGTTTTTCTTTGATTTCCTCATTGTGGACACCCTCCTGCCATTGTTCCCATCTACTAGTACCTGCAATCATCCTAGCTACTTTCATATCCTTAACCTCAACCTTGTTGATAAGGTAACCTGAATCCACCCAGCTTTCGCTCCCATACAACAAAGTTGGTCGAAAGATTGAACGGTGCACAGATAACTTAGTCTTGGTACTGACTTCCTTCTTGCAGAAGAGAGTAGATCGTAGCTGAGCGCTCACTGCATTAGCTATGCTACACCTCGCTTCCAGTTCTTTCACTATGTTGCCATCCTGTGAGAATATGCATCCCAAGTACTTGAAACCGTCCACCTGTTCCTCCTATTTGGCACTCAATCCGTTTATATTTCTTTCCCACTGACATTACTTTCGTTTTGGAAATACTAATCTTCATACCATAGTCCTTACATTTCTGATCTAGCTCTGAAATATTACTTTGCAAACTTTCAATCGAATCTGCCATCACAACTAAGTCATCCGCATATGCGAGACTGCTTATTTTATGTTCACATATCTTAATCTCACCCAGCCAGTCTATTGTTTTCAACATATGATCCATAAATAATATGAACAACAGTGGAGACAGGTTGCAGCCTTGTCTTACCCCTGAAACTACTCTGAACCATGAACTCAGTTTACCGTCAACTCTAACTGCTGCCTGACTATCCATGTAGAGACCTTTAATTGCTTGCAAAAGTTTCCCTCCTATTCCATAATCTCGTAGAACAGACAATAACTTCCTCCTAGGAACCCGGTCGTATGCCTTTTCTAGATCTATAAAGCATAGATACAATTCCCTGTTCCACTCATAACACTTCTCCATTATTTGCCGAAAGCTAAAGATCTGGTCCTGACAACCTCTAAGAGGCCTAAACCCACACTGATTTTCATCCAATTGGTTCTCAACTAATACTCGCACTTTCCTTTCAACAATACCTGAGAAGATTTTACCCACAACGCTGATTAAAGAGATACCTCTGTAGTTGTTACAATCTTTTGTGTTTCCATGTTTAAAGATTGGTGTGATTACTGCTTTTGTCCAGTCTGATGGAACCTGTCCCGACTCCCAGGCCATTTCAATTATCCTGTGTAGCCATTTAAGACCTGACATTCCACTGTATTTGATGAGTTCCGACTTAATTTCATCCACCCCAGCTGCTTTATTGCACTGCAATCTATTGACCATTTTCTCCACTTCCTCAAATGTGATCCTATTTCCATCGTCATTCCTATCCCATTCTACCTTGAAATCTGAAACATTACTGGTCGTATTTTCACCTACGTCGAGCAACTCTTCAAAATATTCCCTCCATGTGCCCAAGGAATCCACAGGATTCACCAGCAGTTTTCCTGACATGTCCAAAATACTTGTCATTTCCTTCTTACCTCCCTTTCGAAGACTGCTAATTACACTCCAGAATGGTTTTCCAGCAGCTTGACCCATAGTCTCCAACCTGTTTCCAAAGTCTTCCCAAGATTTCTTCTTGGATGCTGCAATTATCTGATTGGCTTTGTTTCTTTCTTCAACATAACTTTCTCTGTCTACCTGAGTTCTAGTATGTAGCCATTTTTGATAGGCCTTCTTTTTCCTTTTACAGGCTGCCTTGACTGTGTCATTCCACCAAGCTGTTTGCTTCATCCTACTTTTACACACTACTGTTCCAAGACATTCTTTAGCCACTTCTAGTACTGTGTCCCTGTACCATGTCCATTCCTTTTCCAATGACTGTAATTGACTACATTCAACTAACTGGTACCTTTCTGAGACCGCTGTTATGTACTTGTGCCTGATTTCCTTATTCTGAATGACTGTGTCATTCCACCAAGCTGTTTGCTTCATCCTACTTTTACACACTACTGTTCCAAGACATTCTTTAGCCACTTCTAGTACTGTGTCCCTGTACCTTGTCCATTCCTTTTCCAATGACTGTAATTGACTACATTCAACTAACTGGTACCTTTCTGAGACCGCTGTTATGTACTTGTGCCTGATTTCCTTATCCTGAAGTTTCTCCACTCTTATCCTCCTACATATGGACCTGACCTCCTGCACTTTCGGCCTCACAATCCCAATTTCACTGCAGATTAAATAATGATCAGTGTCATCAAAGAATCCCCTGAATACACGTGCGTCCCTCACAGCCTTCCTGAATTCCTGATCTGTTATTATATAGTCAATGACAGATCTGGTTCCCCTGCCTTTCCAAGTATACCGGTGAATGTTCTTATGTTTAAAAAAGGAGTTTGTGATTACTAAGCCCATTCTGGCACAGAAATCCATGAGTTGTTTCCCGTTCCTGTTGGCCTCCATATCCTCTCCCTTCTGTTCGATTTCCAATCCTGGCGTTAAAATCACCCATGAGCAGAACACTGTCCTTGTCCTTTACTCTAACAACTACATCACTGAGTACCTCATAAAAACTATCCATCTTAATCTGTCCCTTCACAATGCGAATATACTGACACAATTCTAATTTTCTTGCTAGACACTGTCAAATCTATCCACATCAGTCGTTCGTTTACATACCTTATTGCAACTACACTGGGTTCCATTTCTTTCCTGATGTAAAGCCCTACACCCCATTGTGCTATTCCTGCTTTGACTCCTGACAGGTAGACCTTGTATTCTCCCACTTCCTCTTCTTTCTCACCCATTACCCGAATGTCACTAACAGCTAAAACGTCCAGCCCCATCTTACTTGCAGCCTCTGCCAGCTCTACCTTCTTCCCAGAGTAGCCCCCATTGATATTAATAGCTCCCCATCTCATTACCATTTGTTTGCCAAGTCGTATCTTAGGAGTCCCTGGTCTGTCAGTTAGAGGTGGGACTCCGTCACTTCCAAAGGTCCGAGGCATTTTGCTCTGATTGTTGCCAGCATCACATTTAAAGTACCAGGGAAGCAGGTTGCTAGCCTTACTTGCCCCGAGTCCCATTGGGTTTTACCCCTAACGGCTGAGGGACTAACTGGTGGATTTGGTAGTCTTTGCCGTATGAGCACAAAGGTGACCACGACTCAGAATATGTCCGAGATGCCCAGCCTTATTCCAAAGTAACTGGTATCCCGACTGTCGGGACCACTTACTTGGCCACTCATAAGTTGCCCGTGGTTCATGAACTAGGACATGACTACAGGAACCCACACCATGAACCACACACACAATCAATTAATAAATTAATTAATATTTACAAAGTTAGAGTACTTTTCTCAATTTTTCAGTGTCGTCGCCATAACTGTCAAGGCACTTATAGCATTGTGGGACGAATTTGTCAATCCCCACATCGTACTCCTGTCCTGCAAAAACTGGAACAAGGGTGTCCTGTTCGTTTGAGATCCTAATCGTTCATGAACGGTTTTCCACCCAGAATTCCTTTAATTTTGGAAGTAACGAAAATATTTTACCGTGACGCCAGGACTATAAGGAAGACGTCCAAAATTTTCCCAATGAAGACGTTAACGTTCTTTCTGTCTTCGAGCTGATGCATGAGGCTGCACATTGTCATCAGTCAAAAACACTTTTGCCGACAACATTCCACTTCACTGAACAACCGTTCATTGCAAAATGGCTCTGAGCACTATGGGACTCAATTGCTGTGGCCATTAGTCCTCTAGAACTTAGAACTACTTAAACCTAACTAACCTAAGGACATCACAAACATCCACGCCCGAGGCAGGATTCGAACCTGCGACCGTAGCAGTCGCACGGTTCCGGACTGCGCGCCTAGAACCGCGAGACCACCGCGGCCGGCAATCGTTCATTGCACTATTTCCACAAAAATTCTCTATTTACCAATAAATTTCGATATGCCGAACATTTTGTGCATTCAGGAAACGGGTGACGGTATGAACTTGGCATTTGGTGGCATTTTCTATGGGCGCTGCTGAAAGGTTGCAGAAAAAACAGGCGAGGAGGTGTGACTGCTCAGCAACAAAACTCGGTTCGCACTGAGACAGAGGAACGAGCTAACTGGCAAACTTGCATTCGCGGTGGACGGGGATAGATGCTGGATGTGGTAGCACAACCGTTCTTTGCAATCTGGATGACTCTCGTATGTAAGCTTCACCTAACTTGTGTAAAGTGGCATTGTGCTCAAGAAAACCTGAATGACCTGAATTTTTCACCACACTCAAAAGTATTTGATTGTTTTTAAAAAAAAATGTAAGTATATCAGGAGCACTGGTATAACTTGGCACTAGTGATCTAATTTACAAGTTAAACAGTACTTGTGAATAAGCTTAGTTTTTTCTCTGTACCACATTTACTATAAGGCAAAATGTACCTTAAGATTTAATATTTCTACATGCAAATTTTTCTTAGCATATATCAAAAATATGTAAGTCCATGCACACACATACACACACACACACACACACACACACACACAGGCCTACTTGAAACTATGTTCTGGTGGTACAAAGATGTGTACGTTGAAATTAAGGGCAAAATGTTAGTTCTAAGTCTAAATTGTTCTTTAACTGTATGAAAGACATGTGGCTAAACAACAATCTAATTAGACAGTTGACATTTTATTCTATGTCTATATGAGGCTTTGAACGAAAACGAATTGACCAAGCACCAATTAAAAGAGAAAGAAACGTTTGTTAAATAATATGTCAGCAATACACAATGTTCGAGACAAGTCCCACAATATTATTACCACATCTCATCTGCTGCACAAAAGATGATTGTGAACTGTCAAATGAAGTTCCACAAAGCTATTTCCGTGTCTAAATTGTCTGTAATGTTTATCAAAATATGTAAAGATACATAACGAAACTTTTATCACCTGTCATTTTTAGAAGTTTTCGGTAATGTTTCACCTCACCAAGCATCATTTTAGGGAGGAAGAAAATAATGCATCATGTTCCAATCTAGAAAAACATAATCAGCGTTATTGACTGGCTGATATAACCTTTTTATTAGCTTCAGTCTCGGAAATAATTGTGGTAGCATGTTTATTAATCATTGTTACATTTTCTGTCCCTTTAGCACTATGAGCCATACTAAAAAGTATGTTGCATTTTCGAAAGATTATTAATGCTTTCAGTCACTTAAACTGTGCATTTTCGTAAAATTCAAGTATAACTTTGTAACGCAGAAAACGTGAACTGTAAACTGCATAACACAGTCAAGTACAATGGTGGACAAGGTTCCTCACAGATAGGGAAGTTAAGTTTCTTGAAAATACGATCTTTAAACCAAAATAGAATCATCATCAGTCACGAATGTGAGAATCAATAGTTCGACCAGATGCAACGATGTTCTTCACAGCGCTAGTCAGAACATGTGAGACGCGTACACCTAAACCAACCTACAAATGTGCAGTGGCAGGGCACAGCCTCAACGGTCATATGTTTGATTTTGAACAGACAGAGGTGTTGGGTCTGACGAACGGGTTCTGGGACTCCATCATCAAAGAGGCAGTAGAAATACACGTCCACGATGATCTTTCAATCAGGGTAGCAATTTCCAGTGGGGGCTCTGCACGGGATGCAGTACTACCAAGAATGCATCAAGAACGCTCTGATGTGTAAGTGGCGAAGGCAGTGGATGGCACAGACTGGCAGCACCATGACACGACACCAATACCCTCCAACACATCCGGGAGTCACCTCACACCACCTCCACCATCCACGATTCCTCCCACTACCGTGACAACCCTTCTGGGAGCATGCGATTGGCCCAGCAGTTGCAGATGAGGCAGAGGAGCCTGCGCTCCAATGTCTATACGAGCAGGAAACTTGTTGAAACATTGCTACAGAGCCACGCCTTGAATCGGCTGATAACCCAAGAAGCGTTCATCAGCAAAATAAGATTGTTTACCCTATATGTAAAAAAAAAAAAATGTTCAAATGTGTGTGAAATGTTATGGGACATAACTGCTAAGGTCATCAGCCCCTAAGCTTACACACTACTTAACCTAAATTATACCAAGGACAAACACACACACCCATGCCCGAGGGAGGACTCGAACCTCCGCCGGGGCCAGCCGCACAGTCCATGACTGCAGCGCCTGAGACCGCTCGGCTAATCCCGCACGGCCCTGTAGGTATAGATTCTGAATACAAAACACACGCAAGTTGCTTATCATAATACACAAGAATAATTACGGATTCTGACCAGGAATAAAAACTCGATCTTCCTGCCAAAATAACATTGTCTGTACCAATTATCGAAAAACATAAAGATTTCGAGTTGAAACACATATGATACTGCTGTCATAAATTAACTATTCTATAAGATTAAAAAATACTTATGGCTCATATATTGGCATTATTGATCTAACTTGTAGGTGTTGCCGCACTTGTTGTTAAATTGCACCTCACTTTGCAGAAAACAAAAATTGTCAGCATAATTCCTCAAAACATGTAAAAAAGTGTTTGCAAGATATGTAGTATTTTACCAATTGTTGTTATAAGTGTAAGCACATCTTGATATTGAATAGAAATTCTTATCTCATCGTCATTATTAAACGTCATCAAAACAGGGAGAAATATTCATGATGAATGATCTGATCGACATACTGAAGTTGTCATATCGAGTGGCACAATTGTGAGGTTTCAGAACTATCGATTTATGAAATTTGTAATTCTCGTGTGTTATCATGTTCTTAGTCTGTTTCAAAGCACTGTTCCGATGACTGTGTGTGTTGTATTTACTCTTAATAATTATGAAGCTGCTTCAGTTGAAGATGTACTGTAATTTCTTCGCAACTGAAGATGGTCTGTGGGTATATTGAATTGCTAGGCACGTCCACAGTTTTGTACTGTGTGAATTAATCTATCATTAAGGTATGAATTCGTTGCAATATTGCACTCAACATGGATCATGCTAAAAGGTAGAAAATCCAATTGTTTATCTGACTCGTAGATTATATCTACATTATCCTCCAACACCCGGCTCCTCAAGAAACCTAGCAGCGATCATATTGAATCTTTGTGCCCAGATTTATCGTGAGTTCGTTGTTTTTATCTCTGCTTTAAGCATATTAATGTTTACAAGCAACTCCAAGCCTTCTACAAGACGTGTGGGGGTTGTCCATAACTTTGTCACGTCCCGAATGTAGTTTATTGTTCTTCTGGGTGATGTTAGGTATGCTGTTATATGTTTCCGTACCAGTCATTGCAGTACACCACTCCCCCTTCCTTAGCTCTACTGGGTGAAAGTAACTTACTCTTAATATCGATGAGTGCTCTGTAAAGTAAGAGCGTATGACGTCACATCTAAACTTCAACTGATGTAGTGCTGTGCATAATGCTTGTTTTTGTGCATTCATTAGGAGAAATATTAGACATAAATCACCACAGAGATGTAAACTGATGTCTTGGCAGTGTCGAAAATTGTACATTGCCTAGTTCTTGTCAGTAAAGCATAGACGCAATTTTTCAGTTGGGCTTAAATCATCATACAAGTAAAAGTAGTAAATGGTATCTAGGTTTTATTTAACAAATGCAGCCCTATGAGTGACATTTCCTTCTGCAACATCTAAATTGACAATCCCAGACTCCTTGTATTTTCACATCATATCTGGCAACTTATTCCACATAAACACTCCATGAAATCTTGGGATTTTGAGTTTCCTGACGGACTGAAGCAGATACCTACTGATAAGTGCTCTGTCGGGTAGTATAGTTAGGAGGCTCTTTTTTGATAAACAGTCCAAGTCCTTTTTTGTATGGTTTTGAATATAGTTCTTTACTGATAGCTACAGTCTCCAGTGGCCTATTACGTCTTTTAGCTTTCTGTAGTTTCTCCTTTCGTTTTGTACATTCTTCACTGTTCACATTACGACAGAAGCTTCTCCAGTCAAAGAACTGATGCTGATAGGCGTACAAGCACTGGAATTAAAAACAGGATGGTCGCGCTAGATGTCTTTGTAGAATCCTTTGGGTTTTAACTCAACTTCTTCTTCTACTTCTTCTTCTTCCTTTATGCCTCAAGGCACCTCTAGCTGCCGCCACTGCTGAGTGGACGCAGTTTTTTGTTTTTAAACGCTCTACGGGTTTATTCTTTAGTCTATTATGAGCTATATTCATAATATGCTTAAAATTATTCCAGCAGCCAATTTAAGTTTGGTACACATTGCAACTACGAAGAATGCCGTATGTTGTCCCATGCCTATGTCCTTTCTTATTGGCTAATATCTGACCTGCAACATGACGATCTTTGCTTTTAGCGAAAGCAATATCGTGCTCCTTGCAGCAGTAATTCCCTTACCGCCACTAGCTAGATGCTTTTTCAGCATCGTTCCAAGTACACCCTTCGTTACAGGTCCACAGTACTTGTATCTTGCGATATGCAATTCATGTGATAACTTACAGAGAACGCCACCATTACCTCACATGTGCTTTCTGACACGCTACTGCATCACATCATGTTACTACATGTCACGTTACTGCACGGTTTGCTGTTTATGTGTGCTGTTTATACACCAGATCATGAACATTCACTCAACTGTTTTGTTTTGATCGGAAGCCAAGCCATTTCACTAAAGCATTACTCCCTTGATGTCTTAAAACACACTCTATGGGAAACACATACTATTCAGAGCTTTTCTGTGATTCCTCAGTGTAAAAACGTTTGTCTGTTGTTTCACCTTCGCTATCCATTGAGTTATAAGTTCTTGGGTTTTTGTGCAGCACTTAGGAGAATGTGAATATCTTTGTCATCCACAAGTGGTTTTTTGTAGTCGTATTGAAACGTCCCACATTACTTACTCTCATGTCGGAGAATGGCGAGTAGTAATTTATTCCATATCGTTCCAGTACTGACATGAAATATCTATCGCATAATTCACTTCCATGGCCAGTTTGAAGTTGTCACGACATCAGCTCATCTCCGTCTGCAGCAATTGTTCAAATACCTTCACAGGCAGAGCCCAGGCGAATTTGGACTACGCATCTATGACCATTAGAACATATCTGAAATCCTTATTCAGTCGTGGGTATTCGTTCATATCTATGGCACTGACCTAACGTAGATTATCTAAACGCAGTGTTATGATGTGTCTGCAAGGGAACGTTTTTTGCACGGCGTGAAACTCAGAAATGACTCTCTCCATAGTTACAAAATGATCTGTCTTTCTCAAAGCTTTGGAATTATCGGTTTGATTTCATTAGTGTGTACTGTATACTCTGCTATAGCTGATTCTGTGAGTAGACATAGTCCTTCCGTGATTTCGTTAGGGTTATCATACTATATATGCTCTAGCGGTAGAGTGTTCAGTCTTTTACGTTGAGCACAATATCCGCTCCCCCGCTATTACTCCCTTTTACATCCTTTTATTTGTCCTTTTGGGTCGTTGCTTTTCCTATGTGTGTTCATCATACATAATATTTCAGCATATGTTTGCTTTTCTTTCAGTAGATACTTTTTAGGAATAGATGTTTTGTATAATATTAGGCCTAATACATCTGATGTTCTCGTCAATTTTGTATTCCAAACCAGTGCTGCATCCTTATTTAAATGCATAGAATGGGTATCAGGCATATAAGGCTGACCCCATATTTGGTGTCTCTCTATCACTGTGTTTGTTAATCTAAGGGATAATAGTGTCTCCATATTCTTCGTTTATGCTCTTCTGCCTTCACCTGTAATTTATGAGAGCCATTTCTGACTTTACTGGTTTACTGGTTTCAACATTTCAGCAATTGTAATTTACATCAAATAGCCTTTTGTGACTTGATAACTTTATGCTTTGTCACTGACATGACACTATACACTAAACTGTTTTCGAGACAGTATATAAATTATATATACTCTGAAACTACTGGTGGTGATGGGATACAACTTCTGCATTTGTTTCTAGGTAAAGCTGAGCACATTCGTTAGTCTTCTGTTGCTTCCGCATGTCACCTTTTATATTTACTGCCTCAATAAGACTTTTGAGTTCCATTAAGTTCACACCGATTGCCTCGATTTCTCTGTCAGAATATAAATGCACTCAGAATGTGTGTATGAGACATGTAGGAATTTGTTCATAGTCTACATTGTACTGATATAGTTGTGTATTGGTACACTATCTTTTAAGCAGAAAGACCAGCAAGTTCCGTTTACATAGATATTTATTCAATTTCGTCGTTCTGTCAGTCATTAGAAAGCCACACTGTGTGTGATTCTATCAATCCCCTCATTTGCTAACATCCACTGAACGATATTGCTGGATCTTACATATGCTTGGTAAATGTGTTTTAAATGCATATTGTCCCATTTGAATGTGATAACAAGGTTTGCATTATTCCTTGCCAACAGCTCTGGAATGCTGCAATATATATGGCTCAAACACAAGACACTAGCTTTCATACGATGGCAAAAACAAAAATATTTGGATGTCAGATCTTGGTTTTCCACAATGACATCAATGAATACGGACACAGTTTGACTTTGCTTTCTCAGGTGGTGGAATATAGCTGCCTTTCGCTAAATGCCTGGTAGGCTACACCATCACCACTGCGCAAAATCTCTTGTAGCAGCCAGTATTCAGGCTGAAATAAAGTTTTTTATAAATATGTCTATAAATGCTCAAAGGGAATCTCATCAGGGTGTGTTAACAGTGACAGAACAAGACCAGTCTTCCTGTAGTCAGCATGTCCAAAAATCATAGCGTGTTGTTATGGCAAGAAGCCAACCATTTCTCTTCTTCTCCCAGTTTGCAGTATCATTGCAAGACCAGTTGAGTACTATGAAAATCTTGTGATGGGGGTGCTTCATCCACTCAGTCATGAGGATGACAATACGATACTACAGTAGCATGCAGGGCATTTTTATAGCTACACTTCTTTGTTTATAAATTCTTACATGTAGCAGGATACATAAAAATAGTTAAGAAGTTTGGAGTTCTATGCCTACAGTTACTTCATATACTTTATCTCACTGTATCGGTGTGCAATTTGAATCGTAGAGTTGAGCAATGATTTCTTCGCATGGATGAGGAGTTTTGTGAACCATGTCCAACTGTTTGCTTCACATTCTCTCATGGAATCAACAGACATACGGTTAGCAGCTTTGCTGATAGTTTAGAACATGTTGAATTACATGATTGGAATACACTACACTCTGAAAAGTGTGCTTCTGTAGATGAGAGCACTCTCACTCATTAAATAGTTCAACTGTTCATGGGAAGTCTCTAACTGTGATAGTATGACCACCTAGTATCACTGGGCTGGAGAGAATGTTTCTGTGGAGTAAAGCATAAATGTGTATTGAGACACTACATAGATGATTCCACTCATCTAGGGATAATATTACCTCGATGTCGTTATATCACAGATTTTTAAAAGCCACCAGTGGATAAAACTCAAAATCAGACATCATTCACACTTTTACGTTTTTACAGGCTCTCTTGTTGAAGCTGTAACTGACTAAACAGCATTATTCATGACGACTTAGTCTTTGAAAGTTCTCACAGCACTGGGTGAACAATTTATTGATAGCTGTAAATATATATTTAGCAACATTTACAAAAAGAAAACAACTTGTGCCTTTTTATTATTAATGTAGAATAATTTTACCTTCTCACTGAAGCTGACACACATTCATCGGATATATCTGAGGCACTGCGACACATATGCCAAGGCCACTGCCAGAAGATATACAGTGCGACGGTCTTATCTCTGTCCAGATCCTGCCTTGTGCCACATGCATATCTTGCTGATAGTCATGCATCAGGTATCACAAACACGTATCAAGGTGTCAGACAGGTGACATTTGATGCGTGTATGTCTTATCTCGGTATGTTGGACCTATCATCATGGAGTAAACAGATATGTACATAATTATATTGGATGTGTTTGACTACATGACATTTGTTATGCAATTTAGACATATGTTTGCACATGCTAAACCATTAGTTGACATATTTATTCATGTCATAACCATTTGTATGCATGTTACTGTGGATGTGTTTGAATGCACACCATTCATTACACATTTTAGTCAGTGTACTCACAATACGTTGACGTATTTATGCATATCACATGGCAACTTGATTCTGATTGGCTGACCTCCCCTTACCACCCCCTTCACCCCTCCCTCCCTTCTCTGGGACTGACTTTGAAACATGTCATCGGTGACCTTGAGTATGACGTTCACGATTGCATCAGTTGTAAAATAAAATCGGAAAAAAGTGCTGATATACGTTCAGTTAGCAGTTTAGACTAGAATGCCATGACTCACTACTCAGTACCCTATCTGTGACATCGCACACAACATCCTCCTTTATCATACCATCGCAGTGACATCATGTGAAGGCAGTGAGCTTCACCAAATGATCTCACGGTCCAAGATGGCGGAATCCATCATGTTACAAAGACAAGGAAATCAAAATACTGGCCATGAGAATGAAACAGCCAATCACAGCACACTATTTTGCCAGCCCTTAAAATGAAACACCTAGTCGGTAAGTAGGTAATGTGAAACTTCGTTTTTTTCCTACGATTATCATTCGAATAATTCATAATTAAAAAAAAATACTCCAAAGATTATTTGAAGAAATGAGGATTCATCAAGGAGACACAGAATCAACTGCAAAAGCGGGAGAGCGAAGAAATAAACTTGATTTTGCAAATTATCTGGAACTACTTTCCTGAATTAGGACATAATGACAATGCAGGAGAGGGCAGTACTCTGACTGATGCTGAAATTTTCAGTGTTTGACGTGAAAAGGGATAAAACGATGACGAAACAGAAGAAGAAGAACAAGAAGGAGAATAAGCTGAAGCGATTGCATCTGTAATTCCAAAAACGGCAAAATCGTCATTTGGAATGCTAGGCATGTACGTCATTGTAGCGGAAGTAAAGAAAGATGTATT
Source organism: Schistocerca nitens (assembly GCF_023898315.1). Taxonomy (NCBI): domain Eukaryota; kingdom Metazoa; phylum Arthropoda; class Insecta; order Orthoptera; family Acrididae; genus Schistocerca; species Schistocerca nitens. The sequence goes on along the minus strand of NC_064617.1, from coordinate 715,687,798 downwards.
TTTCGGTTTTAATCACCTATACGCCTTGAACAGTGGTAGTCGCAGTACCAGTAAAAGAAAACTGATATCTATATAGTTAATAAACAGGCAAAAGTCAACTTCCTTTTAATTTGAGTTCTACCTATGGTTTTCTTTTTTTTTGGATGGGATACCCTTAATTAGAATTTTACTTGATTCCATCCTAATCTGTCTGACTATCGTTAAATCGAAATCTCGGTTACTCGAACTTTTTATTAGGTACTTCAGCATGGAACTATCGAGAGTCAACCGTACATTTGTTACGGTCAAATGGCCATCGATCACGATGAAAAATTGCTCGAGTTGTGGAAAGACGGCGTCTATCTGCCACATTGCGACATTTTGGAGTGACAGCGCTTACTATACACCTCAGCCAAGGGCAGGCCTTGCGGTCTGCCTGCAGCCTGTGACCTTCCCACGTAAATCTGTTTTTGCAGCTGTTCGGGTTTTCTTTCCTTTTTCCTTCCACAGCTCTGTACCCGCTCTGCGAACACTGTCATTCGTCTCTTCTGTATTACTGTACGGAATAGTAGTTCTACCCTATTTCTTTATAAAACCAGTTACAAACCACCTCATTATTCCGTGTTGCAAGGGTGCACAAGATCTAGATTCGAGAGCTCGGATTTTTCACTTTGTGATTGCATTCCTGCAGCATAGAAGATTTTCACTGTTGATAGTCGCATTTCCGGTTTCGTCATTTGATTTTTGTTGTCATTGTCACGTTGAATATCCCGTTAAGCTACGATCCTCACGTGTAATTCTTGTTGCTAAAGCAGTTTAGGATACGGGTGCTACATCCGCCTTCAGCCACTTCTTATTTTATTTACTATACACTGCACATTTCTAAGCCTACGGCTTCCTTATCAGGTGCATTCTTGGTGGACACAGAAATAAAATGTCTGTCAGCTTCACTTCTTAATCGAGAAGAATTACCGTCACCAATATTTAATTTTGTCGGAATCTACCTGATAATGATATCGCATGGTTCTAAATGAATCGTGCGTAATAAATCCATACTAATATTATAAAATTAATGCGAAAGTAACTCTATCTGCTACGTTTTCACTAGTAAATCGCTGAACCGATTTTGTTGATCTCTGGTAAGGAGGTAGCTTGAACCCTGACAATGAACATAGGCTACTGTAAAAAGTAAAAGAAGACAAATATACTCCTAAGAGGCTGAAGTAGGGGTGCAAACGACGCTTGCGCAGAGGTGGTCGACTTGGAATATTAATACAGGGTGATTCCGTGATATAGTTACAGGCTTCCAGGGATGATGGACAAGGATAAATCCGAGGTAAGGGAATGAGGTCCGGAAACGACAGAATCGATAGTTATAAGCAAAAATCGTTCTGATGCCTCAGAGAATAGACTTTTTCTACTGCAAGATCTTTATTTTCCATACTTTGGGAGGAGTGTGAACAGGAAAAACGTGTCCAGTAAACGGGCCCTAAAGTATACCTTAAGAAGAGCTATGGGCACTTGTTCAGTAGAAGAGACGTGTTCCGAAGTAGCAGAGAAGAACAACTGCTCATAGCTTTCAAGGTACTGAAGGGGATCATTTCGCATAAATTGAAGAATTTTCCAGATTATGAAGTACCACAAAATTTCAAATAAAAGGACCACTCTAAAGGTGATAAAAAATGGGAAGTGCAACTGCTTTTGGTTTGTAGCTGAAAATACTGTAAATGTTGATTCTTTTTACTTAAACTGAAATTGTATTTATTGAATTTCATAAGTTCTTCATCTGTGTGGCCATATTTTCCGTAGTTGCTTTACAATTTTTGAGGTTATTTTCGTTCTGTCGCTGCAAATACAAAAAATGCGTGGTTTTTTTCACCAGACGCGTTTTACTTTATTGACGGAAAACATCATCAATGGTCTGTAATTAAGTTATTTACGTTGTGTTTTATTTAAGATCGAAAAACATTTCGTTAACACTATACTGGTTTTTAGTTACGGTGATATCCGCTTGATATTCTCTCCTACACCGGGAAATGCCATCCGCAAGCACATCGTTGACGTTTTTCTTCTTTGGACACTGGTAGTTGTAGTCTAATTTGTAGTTGTTCTGCAGAACTGTGCATTTATCATGTTTTAACAAGTACACTTTTTCGCACACCACTGTGGCTTGTTTGTTTTTTGTACTTCGAAGTATGTATTGTGGTTTGTGTTACAAAACAAATATCATTAAGAAAAGGACACAAAGAAGCAATGGTAGACAAACTAAACAGAAACATCAAGACACAGATAATGAAAAAAAAACTAACCAAACCAAATCAACACATCCAATCTGCACTACAACAAAAAATGGCATACAATGACCTATCACAACAAATTCACACATAAGATAGGTAACACATTAAAAAAACAAGACATAAACATTGGTTACAAAACAAACAACTCAATACAAAAGAACATCCCAAAACTTAAATCAGAACCAGACAGATATCAACAAGACTGGCAGGACATTCGACAGAAGATATAAAGAACACCTCAGAGCTTTTAGATACGGTAGAAATCATTCAACATTTGCAGATAATCTAAAACAAGAACACCAAAGACCAAGCAATATCGAAAAAGATGTGACCATCATAAGAATCAGTTAAGACATCCCCCTCCTTCGTTTCCAAGAAAATTTCCACATACACGAAGCATTAACACAAAATAAACAGTTGCCCAGTGACCAAATAAACAATGGAAACGAAACTCCATATAAAATATTTGATAAAATTAAATGAAAAAGGGAAGAACTGTTCTATCCTTCACTCTCTCCCAATCTCCCCCCCCCCCCAACGCCTCCTCCCAATTTCAAGTCACGTCTTGCTCCTCCCTTTCCCCTCCACCTCACACTCCATCACACTATTATATACGTATGTCCACTCATCATGGCTTCTCCCTCCCCCATCCTCCCCAGGAAACACAAAAAGCAAAAAATAAAAAAGAAAAAAAATTCCATCACTATCCCTTCACTAATCTTACACAATATATAAATACACAGCAACACAATTAAATAGAATTACACACATACAACAACCTTAAAAAAAGAGTATAGGTCAAAGGAAAACTAGTGGCAATGTTAAGTTTGCAACATTACAAAACACAAACCACAGTACATGCTTACAAGTATAAAAACAAACAAGAAACAGTGGTGTGCGAAAAAATGTACTGGTTAAAACATAAAAAATGCATAGTTCTGCAGCTGAAAATTAGACTACACCTAACAGTGTCTAAAGAAGAAAAACTTAACGATGTGCTACCGGACGGCATTTCCCGATGCAGGTGAGAAAATCAAGCGGAAATCGCCGTAAGCAAAAACCAGTTTATTGTTAACGAACTGTTTTTGATCTTAAAGCAAATCAAAATGTAAATAACTTACAGACCACTGATTCTGCTTTACCTCAATGAAGAGAAACGTTTCTGGTGGAAAAAACACGCATATTTTGTAGTTGCAAAGACAGACCGAAAATATCCTCAAGGGTTGAATTTAATAGACTCAATGTAAATTGCGCTTGGTGACAAGTGACCATGTAAGTAGTTTATGTTCATAAAAAATAAGTTTTTTTTGAAAAGTTACTCGGAATTTGAACTGAGATGCAGGCTCGACTTTTCAATGATAATATAAATAATTACAGAGCACTTACGGGCTCCATAGTTGCGTCACGGAAAGAGCCGCTTCCAACTTTATTTAAATGGCCAGAAATTAATTGCCTGATTTAATTAAAACAGGTGAACAGAGACGTTTGTAATTTTGCGCAATAAAACAGGTTTAAAACGCAACATTCGAATAATTATTGTGGACAAAAAGATACATCTATATGCAAGGACAAGAAAAAAAAGACAACTCATGTCGCATATTCATGAGATGGAACAATTATCAGAGAACGGAGATTATTATGGCATGAGCGTGTTAAAAATAGTTTCCTGCTGTTCATTCAGTAGAATTTACATAAATTCGCAAATATTTTACTGAAATAATACTAGTAGCTGTACACAGGAGTCCACAAGCAGGTATATCACTTGACATTTACTGTTATATCCCCTCAGGATAATTTAATTGGGTACAAGTGTTCAGCGTTGCGTCTTTATTAGAAGATGTGTTACAGTATGCATTTTGGAACTTTTGTTTACAAATCATTTTTCCTTGTTTTGGTCCATAATACCAAAAATATGGAAACAAAAGAGCTTCCAGTAGAGAGTTGTGTTTCATAGAATCGAAGATGAACAAATACTCATAGATCTTAAGGTATGCATTTTACAGCCCAAGTTTACTAAACTTTTTTTCTTCTCTTGGTCCATACTACCAATTCCGGAAGTTTCCGTACCTACAGTCTTAGCAATAATAGCACCGGTACATGTATTCCACTGTCGGATGTGTTAGAAAAAAAAATAAAAATAAAGAAAAATAAAAAGTGTGTAGGCTTTGATGAAGTACCAATTTTTGTATTGAAACAGTGCATAGGGATTATACACGGCCCCTTAAAAAATATAATAAATTAATCCTTAACATCAGGGACACTTCCAGAGCAGCTAAAACAGGCAAGAGTTGTACCTTTGCTTAAGAAAGGTAATGCAGAAGATACAAAAAATTAATGGCCCATTTCCCTGCTTTGAGCATTCTCAAAAATAGTAGAAGCAATTATGAAAGACAGATTAATGAATTACCTGAATAAATACTATCTTTTAAGCGAATCACAGTTTAGTTTCCTAAGTGGCAAAAATATGCTCTTGACAAAGATGAGTGTGTCACAGGCATATTTTTGGATCTTTCTAAGGAGTATGATACAGTCGACCACAAGATTCTATTAAATACATTAGAAGCATTAGAAATAAGAGGGGTAGCTAATGACTGGTTTCCATCATACCTAACAGATAGGGTACAAAGAATAGAGATAACACATACATCAAATAGATCTAAACATATGGTAAAACACTTTTCAGAAACAAAATACAATAATGCAGAGGTTCCGCAAGGTAGCATATTAGGACCAATACTATTCATGATATACATCAATGACTTTCCCTGTAGTCTTACTCATGGTGAAAAAATTCTCTTCGCTGATGACAGCAATATTATAGTCACTGAGAAAACAAGAGAACTCCTTGCAGAGAAAGCAAATGAAACTCTCAGGGAAGTTTTCGATTGGTCAGTAAGGAATAAAGTGACACTGAACATAAGGAAAACTAATGCCATGAATTTCAGTTTGAAGAGGGGAAATGACAATGTTAAATTAAATGTAGATGGCACTTCTATAGACTGTGAACACTCAAAGGTACTTGCAACAGAATGTCATCAGCATGTTATGCCCTTAGAATCCTAACAACAGTGTGTAACATTCAGTGTCTTTTAGTTACATATTATTCATATGTACACTCAATTCTTAGCTATGGCATTCTTTTTTGGGGAGCAAAATGCACAAAATATGAATACAATTTTCATACTCCAGAAAAGACCCATAAGAATAATAACCAAAAACAGTAGTTGAGCTCACTGTAAAGATCTGTTCAAAACACTGGAGATTTTAACTGCTGCATGTGCATACAGATACCAGTCAGTTGTACACATCAAAAGTAACATTGGTAACTACTGCAAAAATACACTTATTTAAAAATGGAGCTAAAAAGTACCTATTATGCAATACATTTTATACATTGAAGGATTACTTAGATAAAACAGAGTAGGGGTCTGATAAGAAAATGTTAAACAAATAAATAATAATAATAATAATAACAATAATAATGATTATAAAACATCCAACATTCCACATAACACTTTCACTTTATGGTTTTTTCCTTCTTTTTTCTTTTCTAGAAATACTTACCCAGAAGCTATGCATAGTGCATTACTTACACCTCTTCCTCTTTCTGAGCTCAACATCTCACTCATTATGGTGGGATGCTGACTCAGTTTTACAGGATAGCAAATGGCAAGTTGCGGTACAGAAAATGGCCTAGAGATCACCAATGTTTGTGTGTGTGTGTGTGTGTGTGTGTGTGTGTGTGTGTGTTTGTGTATGTAGTGAGTGAAGTGTTATAAAATAATGTGTGTATAGTGTGTGAAGAGACTCATAGTGAGATGTGAGTGAACAGTGTGGCATTGCATTATTAAATAAGTTATTTGTAAAAATAGCACTGTATACCAGGAGTAAATCTAATGGTTCAAATTGTTCAAATGGCTCTAAGCACTATGGGACTCAACTGCTGAGGTCATTAGTCCCCTAGAACTTAGAACTAGTTAAACCTAACTAACCTAAGGACATCACAAACATCCATGCCCGAGGCAGGATTCGAACCTGCGACCGTAGCGGTCTTGCGGTTCCAGACTGCAGCGCCTTTAACCGCACGGCCACTTCGGCCGGCTAAATCTAATGATTGTATCTAACTAGAAGTCTGTAAATGTATGTGTATACGAATTAACTTATTTTAAATTTGTCTAAACTTGTAAATACTTTGACGTGTCCTATATCCTTTTAAAAAGAGATGTACAGAAGAATAAAGCTACTGCTACTACTACTACTACTACTACTAGAACGATCTTTGCTTATAACTTCCGACTCAGTCGTTTCCGAAATAGGGTCTTTTACTTCAAATTTATGCATTTACCCGTCTCCATCATCCCTGAAAGTTTTTAATATCGTCAGGGAATCTCCCACCAGATTATTCTGTGACAGTGCCGAATCCAATGTTTATATTTTGTATTGTACCGGGGACCTAGAAACGACTGAGAGTCTTCGTGCCCGCCGTAACCCTCAGTGGTTCACAACCCCACAACAGGCTACAATAGTGCACTCACCCCACCGCCACCCCACACCGAACCCAGGGTTATTGTGCGGTTCGGCCCCAGTGAACCCCCGGGGAACGTCTCATACCAGACGAGTGTAACCCCAAATGTTTGAGTGGTAGAGTAATGATGGTGTACGTGGAGACAGTGTTTGCGCAGCAATTGCCGACATAGTGTAACTGAGGTGGAATAAGGGAACCAGCCTGCATTCGCCGAGGAACACCGGACCTTGACACAAATCCGCCGGGCGGATTCGTGCTGGGGACGGCACGCCTTCCCGCTCGGGAAGATGCACGTTAGACTGCGCAGCTAGCCGAGCGGGCTAATCCAATGTTTACTAACGCGCGTGATTTCTGAAATATAAAAACGAATTGTCACACCACCTGGTGAAGTTGGACAGTTTTTATGGCGAAATATTGTGAAGATACAGTAATGAAACCCACCTGCCCGAAAAGCCGCGCGTGTTAAAGCGCCGTTTCCTGGACGGGGAGACGGGTCGGCTACGGATCGAATCCGTCCGGTGTGCAGGCCAGCCGGGATGCGTTTTTCTGACGGTTTTTCATATCCGACTAAGTGACTGCCGGGCTGGTGCCCAAGTCCCACCTCAGTTACACGATTCGCAAACATTCACTAAACTTTCGTACTCTCCCCAGGAGTAACGTTACACACTGACTCTTGGCATACGCTTTTTCCGTCCCGTGGGAAGAGAAGGCAAGGTAATGGGTTAGTGACAGGAAGGGCATCCGACCACCCCTTGTATTAACGATGCCAAATCTGTTAATACTGATGCCGACCCTGCGCAGATGCGGGACTCAGGCGAAACAAAAAGAAGGGGAAAATGTTATATTAATAAAATCCGTGGTACACCGAGTACCGTATTTGAAACTGTAAAGTCAAGAAGCCGTAAGAAACATATCATTAGTATAACTTATTTTACGAAATGCCTCGCAGACAAGTCTGATTTAGCGCATAGTTCTAAGAGAGTTCGAGCTGCGAAAGTGACTCGAATCCAACGAACCACGGAGCAATCTCAGATCCAACGGAACTTAGATGCATAACTTCAAGCGGCCTTAGAGAGACATTAGAACACTCAAAAGCCCATCACATTTTACATGCTGAGCTTCACACTTCTCACAGCTTCTGAGCTGCTTGAAGACTCGCAACGGCGGTATCATATAATTCTGTCGACAGTTAGAGGCGTCGTGCCTTTACATGTGGGATGCTTTTAGTGCCTATGTTAATCAGCGATTAGTCATCTTATGGAGAATGGATCAAGAATGTAGGCATTGCAATGCGCTGAAAAGTAAGCAAGAAACAGCCTGTATATGTTGTTCCCCCATGAACCATGGACCTTGCCGTTGGTGGGGAGGCTTGCGGGCCTCAGCGACACAGATAGCCATACCGTAGGTACAACCACAACGGAGGGGTATCTGTTGAGAGGCCAGACAAACGTGTGGTTCCTGAAGAGGGGCAGCAGCCTTTTCAGTAGTTGCAAGGGCAACAGTCTGCATGATTGACTGATCTGGCCTTGTAACAATAACCAAAACGGCCTTGCTGTGCTGGTACTGCGAACGGCTGAAAGCAAGGGGAAACTATGGCCGTAATTTTTCCCGAGGGCATGCAGCTTTACTGTATGATTAAATGATGATGGCGTCCTCTTGGGTAAAATATTGCGGAGGTAAAATAGTCCCCCATTCGGATCTCCGGGCGGGGACTACTCAAGAGGACGTCGTTATCAGGAGAAAGAAAACTGGCGTTCTACGGATTGGAGTGTGGAATGTCAGGTCCCTTAATCGGGCAGGTAGGTTAGAAAATTTGAAAAGGGAAATGGATAGGTTAAAGTTAGATATAGTGGGAATTAGTGAAGTTCGGTGGCAGGAGGAACAAGACATCTGGTCAGGTGACTACAGGGTTATAAACACAAAGTCAAATAGGGGTAATGCAGGAGTAGGCTTAATAATGAATAGGAAAATAGAAATGCGGGTAAGCTACTACAAACAGCATAGTGAACGCATTATTGTGGCCAAGATAGATACGAAGCCCACACCTACTACAGTAGTACAAGTTTATATGCCAACTAGCTCTGCAGATGACGAAGAAATTGAAGAAATGTATGATGAAATAAAAGAAATTATTCAGATAGTGAAGGGAGACGAAAATTTAATAGTCATGGGTGACTGGAATTCGAGTGTAGGAAAAGGGAGAGAAGGAAACGTAGTAGGTGAATATGGATTGGGGCTAAGAAATGAAAGAGGACCCGCCTGGTAGAATTTTGCACAGAGCACAACTTAATCGTAGCTAACACTTGGTTTAAGAATCATGATAGAAGGTTGTATACATGGAAGAACCCTGGAGATACTAAAAGGTATCAGATAGATTATATAATGGTAAGACAGAGATTTAGGAACCAGGTTTTAAATTGTAAGACATTTCCAGGGGCAGATGTGGACTATGACCACAATCTATTGGTTATGACCTGTAAATTAAAACTGAAGAAACTGCAAAAAGGTGGGAATTTTTAAGGAGATGGGACCTGGATAAACCGAAAGAACCAGAGGTTGTAGAGAGTTTCAGGGAGAGCATAAGGGAACAATTGACAGGAATGGGGGAAAGAAATACAGTAGAAGAAGAATGGGTAGCTTTGAGGGATGAAGTAGTGAAGGCAGCAGAGGATCAAGTAGGTAAAAAGACGAGGGCTAGTAGAAATCCTTGGGTAACAGAAGAAATATTGAATTTAATTGATGAAAGGAGAAAATATAAAAATGCAGTAAATGAAGCAGGCAAAAAGGAATACAAATGTCTCAAAAATGAGATCGACAGGAAGTGCAAAATGGGTAAGCAGGGATGGCTAGAGGACAAATGTAAGGATGTAGAGGCTTATCTCACTAGGGGTAAGATAGATACTGCCTACAGGAAAACTAAAGAGACCTTTGGAGATAAGAGAACCACTTGTATGAACATCAAGAGTTCAGATGGAAACCCAGTTCTAAGCAAAGAAGGGAAAGCAGAAAGGTGGAAGGAGTATATAGAGGGTCTATACAAGGGCGATGTACTTGAGGACAATATTATGGAAATGGAAGAGGATGTAGATGAAGATGAAATGGGAGATACGATACTGCGTGAAGAGTTTGACAGAGCACTGAAAGACCTGAGTCGAAACAAGGCCCCCGGAGTAGACAACATTCCATTGGAACTACTGACGGCCTTGGGAGAGCCAGTCCTGACAAAACTCTACCATCTGGTGAGCAAGATGTATGAAACAGGCGAAATACCCTCAGACTTCAAGAAGAATATAATAATTCCAATACCAAAGAAAGCAGGTGTTGACAGATGTGAGAATTACCGAACAATGAGTTTAATAAGCCACAGCTGCAAAATACTAACACGAATTCGTTACAGACGAATGGAAAAACTAGTAGAAGCCGACCTCGGGGAAGATCAGTTTGGATTCCATAGAAATACTGGAACACGTGAGGCAATACTGACCTTACGACTTATCTTAGAAGAAAGATTAAGGAAAGGCAAATCTACGTTTCTAGCATTTGTGGACTTAGAGAAAGTTTTTGACAATGTTGACTGGAATACTCTCTTTCAAATTCTAAAGGTGGCAGGGGTAAAATACAGGGAGCGAAAGGCTATTTACAATTTGTACGGAAACCAGATGGCAGTTATAAGAGTCGAGGGACATGAAAGGGAAGCAGTGGTTGGGAAGGGAGTGAGACAGGGTTGTAGCCTCTCCCCGATGTTATTCAATCTGTATATTGAGCAAGCAGTAAAGGAAACAAAAGAAAAATTCGGAGTAGGTATTAAAATCCATGGAGAAGAAATAAAAATTTTGAGGTTCGCCGATGACATTGTAATTCTGTCAGAGACAGCAAAGGACTTGGAAGAGCAGTTGAACGGAATGGATGGTGTCTTGAAGGGAGGATATAAGATGAACATCAACAAAAGCAAAACGAGGATAATGGAATGTAGTCGAATTAAGTCGGGTGATGTTGAGCGTATTAGATTAGGAAATGAGACACTTAAAGTAGTAAAGGAGTTTTGCTATTTGGGGAGCAAAATAACTGATGATGGTCGAAGTAGAGAGGATATAAAATGTAGACTGGCAATGGCAAGGAAAGCGTTTCTGAAGAAGAGAAATTTGTTAACATCGAGTATAGATTTAAGTGTCAGGAAGTCATTTCTGAAAGTATTTGTATGGAGTGTAGCCATGCATGTAAGTGAAACATGGACGGTAAATAGTTTGGACAAGAAGAGAATAGAAGCTTTCTAAATGTGGTGCTACAGAAGAATGCTGAAGATTAGATGGGTAGATCACATAACTAATGAGGAGGTACTGAATAGGATTGGGGAGAAGAGAATTTTTTGGCACAACTTGACCAGAAGAAGGGATCGGTTGGTAGGACATGTCCTGAGGCATCAAGGGATCACCAATTTAGTATTGGAGGGCAGCGTGGAGGGTAAAAATCGTAGAGGGAGACCAAGAGGTGAATACACTAAGCAGATTCAGAAGGATGTAGGTTGCAGTAGGTACTGGGAGATGAAGAAGCTTGCACAGGATAGAGTAGCATGGACAGCTGCATCAAACCAGTCTCAGGACTGAAGACCACAACAACAACAATGTTGTTCCGGAGGCAAAACATCACTTTCGTTACTAGGTGAGCTGGACGAACCACTAAAACTCTACTTCTCTACGAATGTACGGAATCGAGACTTTTGTGAAACGTAATTAGAGCACATAAAGCATGCTGAAGTGATGTACAGCCAGATGCTTTTGAATTATTAGCTTACTTACCACAACAAAAAATTATTAACATGCGAGCGCAGTCGCAAGTATCAGTCAGTAAAAAAATATAAGTGTGAAAAGAGACATTAGTTACCCCGATCTTTTTGTTAACAGTTACGAAACAGTTGCCAGCAATGGATAAATGGTTCTCCTTGTTATGGCTTCAACTCAGTAAGCTATTTGCTAAAAACAATGTTCTTAGTTTGTGCAGTTACGAATTTGAAATAAATATATTCGCCTGGTGTCATATGAGGAGTAGCATTTCACAACTAAGCACAGATACTGTTTCTGGTTCACTAGCTGCATGTAGAAGAGAGCAGTCCTAAAAATTTCACCCCAACACTCTGAAAGTATCAATATGGGCCACATCTGCAACAGCGGCAAAATGAGGCAGAAATGACATGATCATGTTCAGATCATCCAAAATAATGGTATAAAACACCAGCGTTGTATCGGATAGAACCGGAACCTTGCGAGGAGCAAGGAAGGATAACTGTCCCCCCCCCCCCCCCCCAATGGCCTCGTCAATTAATCCACGGAAACAGGTATCACATCCTGCCCCGCCACCAAATATACACACGTATCAATTAAGATCAGTCTGAAGACAGCAAGAGAGCCAGGACCTTTAGGGGATACTGAGTAGTATGAAATACATCCAGAGCCATTTGTAGCGAAATCTCGAAACTATTCCATTATTCGCCAGGAAGCTAATATTTCTTGTCTCCGTCCACCGTACCTCTGGTCCTGGATACGCTCTAAGAGACGACTGTTACAAACGGTCAACGAGTAGGTGAAAAAATTTAGCCAGAGGAAAAGATACTCTCGAAATAGCTATAAATTGTGTTTGTGAATTTCTTTCTTCTTGACTATAAAGGCAGCAACAGAGATATTAGCGAAGAATGTAGCCAAGGTAGTTGCATCATTTGTTGCTTACATAGAAAAGCTATTACCGGCGGTCGCGTTCCGCTGGAATGAGTCATGAAACGACAAGGGTAGTACAGAGAAAGCTGACTCGGCACATACAGGGGACGATGCATTTCTCAAACCAGCAGAGAGTTTGTCACCAGGTTATTTTCTTATTCCATGAATCACGTTCGCTACCAAGTTGTGGAAGTGCCAACTCAGATCTAAAACTAAAACATTACTCCGCGAAAGTACGGTTATAGGTTGACCGTTTACATGCGGCATTTGTACTTTTATTTACATTACATTTAATCACGGTCTACATTTATCAATTTCAGTCTCTCTCTCTCTCTCTCTCTCTTTCTCTCTCTCTCTCTCTCTCTCTCTCTCTCTCTCTCTCTCCCTCACACACACACACATATATATATGAGTGTTTAGATTAGTTTTTGACCATGTACTGTGGATCATATTGGTGACCACTGCCCTTGATATAGAATATGCCAGTAAGTTTACGAGTAAGTTTATTTTATTTGTCAAAACATGGCTCCCTTCTGGCCATTTAAATAACCGACATGTTATGTTTTAATCTTAATCTACAACAACATTTGATAACTGTAAGCCAACAGTATTATATACTATCTCCTCAGAAATTTGTCTATGAACTAGAAAGTTTCATCAAAGAAAAATAATTTCAAATCGTTTTTAAAGCTTTCATTAGCTGCCAGCAACTTTAATTCAAAAGAAACCTTGTCAAATATTGTTAAGGCTGCATACTCCATTCTACGTCAGAGCAATGTCGTGGATGGAGGAGGCTGTTTCTGTTGCTAGTGTTATATTTATGAATGCTACTATTATTTTCAAATCGTGTCTCGTTGTTCACAACAAACTTTACAAGAGAGTAAATGTACCCTTAACCTCCTCAGTCCTGAGAACTTTGTATTTAATTTTGTTTTATATTTTCTTCCATAATTTGCTTATTATCAATACCAGAAAAACAAGAAAAATGTTTAGAAAAATCATTCATTGCTCCTACAAAGGGATGTCCCCGACAGGGGACGCTAAGCCTCAAGATGTACTGAGGTTTCACAAATCATATTTCATTAAGAACATTTATTTTTAGTTTTATCGATTCATTATTTATTTAAATTACTACAAAAATACATTTCATTGTGCCAAAATCGTACTTAGGTATATCTACTGAACAAAAAAAAGTAGATTAGAAAAAAATTTGGAATACCCTAGGTCTATCGTAGCCATTTATTTCTGATGACAAATTTAATTCATTTAGTCTTCATACCTCATGATAAAGCTTGAAGCAGTCGGTGTATCTTGCAGGCTGAGGAAAACGTGCAGGTGGAACATCTTATGCGTGCCGTATTAGCTGAACACGCTGTCCACCTGTAGATTACAGTTTCCTGAAAGATAATTAATATTAATCTAATATTCACCACAGAATATAAAAAGGAACAATTAAAATATTTTTGTAAAAAAGATGAAATATATTTTGCTGACAAATTACGTTATACATTACACTAAGACCTGATGTCCCCTACACTAGAATTTCAATGCATTTTTCAAAGACAATTGTAAAATTATTAAAATTATAATTTTAAATAATAATTCTTTGACTGTTCATTTACATTATCCCATATAAATTATATTGATTAAAACAGAATGACATAGTAATAAAATGCTTAAAAAAGAGCCTCTCCTCTGGAAACACGCTTTCTTCTGTCAGCCATTTTCTATCCTGCCTGACAACACAACAGTATGGACCAAAACAAGAAAAAAAGTCCAGTAAACATGTGCTCTAAAATGCATACGTTAAGAGCTCTGAGTATTTTTTCATCTTCACTACTTTGAAACATAACTCTTCTAATGAACAAATGCTCATAACTTTTAAGGTATGCATTTTAGAGCACATGTATACTGAAAAAAAGGCTCTAAGCACTATGGGACTTAACATCCGAGGTCATCAGTCCCCTACACTTAGAACCACTTAAACCTAACTAACCTAAGGACGACACACACATCCATGCCCGAGGCAGGATTCGAACCTGCGACCGTAGCAGCAGCGCGTTTCCGGACTGAAGTGCTTAGAACCGCTCGGTCACAGCGGCTGGCTCAATACTGGACTTTTTTTCCTTGTTTTGGTCCATACTGCCACTTCCCAAAGTATGGAAAGCAAAGAGCTTGCAAGTAGAAGAGATTTGCTTCACAGTATCGAAGATGAAAAATTGCTCGTATCTCTTAAGGTACGCATTTCCGACCCTTTGTTTACTGAGACGTTTTTGCTTCTAGTATCGTGCACTTTCAACTGTAAGCGTTTACGCCATTAATTATGATACACCCTGTATATATATTACAAAACCTATTGTTTTCTTTATGGATAAGCTTTCAAAATGTCGACCGTCTTGTTCAGTGGAAGAGATTGTATTGTCCACTTAGCAACATTCAGAACAGAATAAATTTTTTATGACTGTAGATATTATGTCACAATTACAAGAATTTACTGAGAGCAAGCATCACCTATAGGGAAACAGTGACAATTAAAACTCGTAATATTATTTAGCAGCCACAAGTCGCCCTTAAAACCATCACTTTTATTTGTCTAACGTCTGCGCTGCACTAAGATAGATACATTTGACGCGTGACCAGTGGCTACTAAATTTCTGAAGACAGTCGCACGTGACGTGTGAAGCAAGGCAACAGATGGAAGCTGTATTCGACTTGTGGCTTGTAAGGGATTTTATATAAAGAGAAGGTTGATGTTTCATAAAGGCTCCAGCAGCGCAACAATCATTGCACATGTAGACTAAACTTCCATTCTGCAATTACCTGTTGCCGATCCAGAAAGCGGCTCTGTTATTCTACTCGTCAGTCCAAAACTAGTTGGTGCAATATTTTGAATACGGCTGTGCTACAGCAACTATTACAGAAAAGTAGCTCTAATAGACGGCCAAACAGTTGCAATAAATGGTGGTTTTCAAATAACCTTTACCGTGGTTTCGACGGGTTTGAAACGTCGTTCATTTCCTCAAAATTCTGTTGTACAATTGTTGTGCATACAGTTCCGTTTGTCAGTTTATGCTGTATGCCACCCACTTTTGTTATGTTCGCCACTATTCAGAGACATATGAATTTTTGCTCTTTACTGTCATAATGTTTAACAATGTGCTTATGCGCTGGCATTTTTACTTCTCTTACGATGATGTACTGGAGGTGATGTTAATTTCATTGCTGCCGTTATGCTTGTAAGGACGTAATAAGTACAGACATCACTATTTCCGTACGATAATGTACTCATAGCCCTATAAGGGTCGTAACTTATGCTGTATATTTTATGTATTTGTCTGTTTTAACATTTTATTCTATGCTCGTTGATTCGCATGGTACATTTCTGTTAGTAATTTCAGTGTGCTTACGCTAATGGCCATTTAGACCGCTAATCGTACATGTGTATCGGAGCATGTGACTTGGAATTTGTTTCCATAGTATCAATGCTCTTCAATCTCTGTGAGTCGGCATTTAGCTATTAACAAGGTCTGTTATTTTTTTATATTGGTTTTACTGATGTGACAAGCCCTTGATTCTAGGGGGCTTAACTTTTATGTATGCACATACAGACCATTGCCGGCACATGTCATGTGGAGACAGCTTTACATACTGATTGCTAACGTGAAGTTTGTAAGTACTACACGTCCTATGTTGGTTTATATCATGTTGTTTGCGACTTTCCGACACTTGTTGTAGAGAATAGTTTCTGTTTGACACGTAATATTGGTCCATGACATTTTGATTGAAAGTTATGTTACCGCATTGTTTGCAGGTTTGTCCTTCTGGGGAAGAAGGGTATAAATCCGTCGAAACCGTGGTAAAAGTTATTTGAAAACCATCATTTATTGCAACTGTTGGCTGTCTCCTACACCTGCTGCGACTACCTTGTACGGCTCAACGCGCTAGTCTATCCTATGCAACGCTCTTCGTATCTGCATATCTATTACTTCCTTCCTCCACATAAACCTACTTACTTTATTCAATCTGTGACAATGCTGTATGATGTTTTTTGATGTCATATTGTAACATAACATGCTTCGTGTACCATCATGTTACTAAGCCGTGGCTGTAAAGTACAGTATTAACACGAAATATTTACCAAAGAATGGAAGGCTAATGAAGTCGGCCACAGGGAAGATCAGTTTGGTTTCCGTAAAAATGTAGCAACACGCAAAGCAATATTAACCATACGTCTTATCTTACGAGGTGCGAATGAAGGAAAACCTACATTTATATCATTTGTAGATTTAGAGAAAGGTTTTGAAAATGGTGGCTGGAATACACTTTTTGAAATTATTAAGGTAGCACGGGTAAAATAAAATTAGTTGACTGGTACCTACAACCTGTAGAGAAAGCAAATTGCAGTTATAAGAGACGGAGGACATGAAAGGAAGCCAGTACTTGGGGACGGAGCGAGAGAGGCTTGTAGCGTCCCAGCCAAGAAAGCAGTGGCGACAGGGTAATACCTGCCACCTCGAATCCTTACTGCCAAGGACAAATGACCCAGTTTGAAGTTCCAGTTGAAAGTATACATTTTTCGCGGTCATTCCGTATTTTGTTCCCCCCCTCTGTAGTAGTTCCTCCATCTCAGACGTGAGACATTTGCAATGGTGGTGCGGCTGTCCGCAGTTATCTCTGTTTGGTGCTTTGTTTAACTAAATCTTACTGACGAAAGATCAGGTTATTCGCAAGCAATTATATCAGCTTTTGCGTCAGCACTTTGGCCGAGTGGTCTAACAAGAAGGATGTGGAGTTTGAAGAGCCTTATCGTGCACTGCCGTTTTTGTGATTGGTTAAATCCTCTGGTTATAAAAACACACAAACAACAAAGACAACTCTTACCA
The DNA here is from genome assembly GCF_023898315.1 of Schistocerca nitens. Lineage (NCBI taxonomy): Eukaryota > Metazoa > Arthropoda > Insecta > Orthoptera > Acrididae > Schistocerca > Schistocerca nitens. The sequence goes on along the minus strand of NC_064617.1, from coordinate 715,670,406 downwards.
AAATAAAAAGCCTTGGTTCGTGCTCCCGACAAATACGCGTTTAAGAAAAGTGATTCTGGAGTCAGTCACTCAGAAATGGTTTGCGTCAACGGTAGCATCGAAATCTGTCGTCATCGCAGAAGTTTTCCCGGCCCAGGTGAAATACCTGGAAAACTACATTAAACTAAGTTGATCACTATTTTACGTTGCTTTCTCTGAAAAACGAAACATTTATTTGATGTTTAACGTTTACAGTGACCAGTCCAACAATATGCGAATATGTGTTTATTTCTAAACGAGCAACACAGTAGAGCTATATGAATAAGTCATATAGGTGAGTTTTCAAATCCCATCAGCGTTGTGTATCAAGGGGAAATGAAAATTAAATGATCGTATGGCTATTATTGGCCGGGATATCCCCTTCGGGGTTCGGCCACCGTATTGCAAGTCTTTAAAGTTGACGCCACTTCGGCGACTTACCTGTCAATGATGAAGGACACACAACACCCAGTCCTCTGCCGGGAATCGAACCCGGTCCCCCTTGTGTGGTAGGCGGTAACGCTACCGCTGCGCTACGGAGGTGGACTGTCTCAAAGCAGGGGGTACGGGGTAGAGAATCTTATTTTTTCAAAGGCTTTTAATTAGATTTTTGAGGTTTTTTTTGTGCTCTTCAGCCTCCGATCTCTAGAGAAGAATGGTTGCATGTCGCCCGAGATTCTGATTTGAGGTAGAATTCCCTGCACTGTTTCGGAGTTTATGACGACACTCTTATAATTCTGCGCTATCTATATAACACAGGAAGCAGCTATTTCAGTTATAAGCAGGTTTTCAGTATTCTTTTATTTGATACCGTTGACGCAAACCATTTATGAATGAATGGGCTCCAGAATCACTTTTCTTAAACGCGTATTTGTCGGGAGTACGAACCAAGGCTTTTTATTTTGTTGAGAGTTGTATTTGTTGTTTCCAGATTGCACTTGTGGTGTCACCGCCAGACACCACACTTGCTAGGTGGTAGCCATTTAAATCGGCCGCGGTCCGTTAGTATACGTCGGACCCGAGTGTCGCCACTATCAGTGATTGCAGACCGAGCGCCGCCACACGGCAGGTCTAGAGAGACTTCCTAGCACTCGCCCCAGTTATACAACCGACTTTGCTAGCGATGGTTCACTGACAAAATACGCTCTCATTTGCCGAGACGATAGTTAGCATAGCCTTCAGCTACGTCATTTGCTACGACCTAGCAAGGCGTCAGTACCACTTACTATTGATACTGTAATAATGTACCGTCAAGACCGACGTTCTTCATTAACGGATTAAAGTTAAGTATTCCACCATCTACGTCCGTTTTTTCTTAATTCTAATTTCCTTGTCCTGTTCCAGACCTCACGCCAGCCTGCGTAAGCTAAAACGCGTGCCTTTCGGCTTCCTCTAGTAACACGGTGTTGGCTCTCCTGCCAACCACAACAGTACTTACCTTTGAAAAACTAGAAAGTTTGTCCGTTTAACTTTGTTTTTATAACGAGAGGATTTAGCCAATCACAAACACGGCAATGCACGATAAGGCTCTTCAAACACCACATCCTTCTTGTTAGCCGGCCGGAGTGGCCGAGCGGTTGTAGGCGCTTCAATCTGGAAACGCACGACCGCTACGATCGCAGGTTCGAATCATGCCTGGGGCATGGATGTGTGTGATATCGTTAGGTTAGTTAGGTTTAAGTACTTCCAAGTTCTAGGGGACTGATGACCTCAGACGTTAAGTCCCATAGTGCTCAGAGCCATTTGAACCTTCTTGTAAGACCACTCGGCCAAAGTGCTGACGCAAAAGCAAATTTAAATGCGCGCGGAAAACCTGATCTTTCGTCAGTAAGATTTAGTTAAACAAAGCACCAGATAGAGATAACTGTGGACAGCCGCACCACCATTGCAAGTGTCTCACGCCTGAGATGAAGAAACTATTACAGAGGGGGAAACAACATACGGAATGACAGCGAAAAATGTATGCTTGAACATAACTGCAGTTGCTAGACAAGCCTGCAGGACGCACCGTTTTATTTGACCACAAACGGCACCTGTGCAATGTCTTCAGTACGTTGGAAATGTCATTCACGGTGTTCTGTGTAGTTGTACGAGTGGCATTTGAAAAGTCCGTGCAAAAATAAAAACTACTTATGTGTTTGGTGTAAACCTTTTTTATTTTTCGACATAGTCTCCTTTTAGACTTATACGCTTCGTCCAACGCTGTTCTAATTTGTTGATTCCTTCCGAATAATAGGAATTGTCCAAGTCTGCAAAATAGCTATCAGTTGCTGCAATCACCTCCTCGTTTTAATAAAATCTGTGTCCCGCCAGCCATTTCTTCAAATTGGGGAACAAATAGTAATCCGAGGGAGCTAAATCTGGAGGACAGGGGGGATGTAGAAACGAGTTGTAATCCTGTTTCCATTAATTTTGCTACCACAACTGCTGAGGTGTGTGCTGGTGCATTGTCGTGATGGAAAAGGACATTTTTGCGGTCCAATCGCCGGCGTTTTTCTTGCAGCTCGGTCTTCAAACGGTCCAGGAACGATGAGTAATATGCACCTGTAATAGTTTTACCCTTTTCCAGATAGTCGATGAGGATCATCACTTGCGAATCCCAAAAGACAGTCGCCATAACCATTCCGGCCGAAGGAATGGTCTTCGCCTTTTTTGGTGCAGATTCTCCCTTGCTAACCCATTGTTAGATTGTTCTTTGGTCTCAGGAGTATAGTATTGTATCCATGTTTCATCCACAGAGACGAAATGACGATCAAAGTGTTGCGGACTCTTCCTGAACAGCTTCAAACCATCCTTGCAACACTTTACACGATTCCGTTTTTGGTCAGGCGTGAGCAACCGCGGAACCCATCTTGCGGATAGCTTTCTCATGTCCAAATGTTTATGCAAAATGTTATGTACCCGTTCATTCGAGATGCTCAGAGCACTAGCAGTCTCGCGCCCCTTTATCTCTTCTGTCATCCATCAACATATCATGGATTTTATCAATGATTTCTGGAGTCGTAACCTCCACAGGGCCTCCGGAACGTTCAGCATCAGTTGTGCCTTTCGCCGGAGATAAGTGAATTCCAACGTGGACAAATTGCCGGTGCTCGTACGGTGGGTGGTCCCGTAACCACGGTAGGTTCACATCGAAAATTTACATCGCATACAGGGAGAGTGCAAAAACACCATCTGCTAAGTCACAATGCGGACTAAAGTGTTTGTTGAGTGATCGCGACAGACAGTCTTTGATGAGGATTATGACAAAAAATAAGAGAACATCAGCTGGAAAAGTCACAGCAGAACTGTATGACAGACTCGCAAACCCTGTCAGCACCAAAACGACACGAAAGGAACTCCATAAGGAGCAGGACGAGCAGGAATTCCGAAAGCACTCACCAGTAAAGCAGATGCCCGTAAGACGAGCATTCATCAGTAATGCAGATGTCCGTAAAAGGAAGATATAGTGCTGAAGCCATAAACAACGGTGGAGGTGGACAGCAATCACGCACCGTTGTTTCCAAACCAGTTCACAAAATATCAATAATATTGAGATCTGGTAACCTTGGTGGCCAGAGGAGACGCGACAATCCATCCCCGTGCGCACAAAACCAGTCCTGGCTGATGTGAGCTGTGTAAATTCGAGCCTTGCCGTTTTGGAACACAGCATCACTATTGCTGAACAACCACTCTGCACTGTGCCGTGGGATGGACATAATCGTGGAGCAGTGCGAGAAAGTCATTTGTTCGGACGGGTCTTTTTGGGCATTGTTTCCAATTTCTAGCCGAGGTTGCCTCCCAGGAGTGAGACATGGCGGGGGTTGGGTGACGATTTGGCCAGTCATATAGTGGTATACCATGGGTCCCTCAATTGCTCTGCAGGGTCGCATTACTGTCAAACATTATGTGATAATTTTGGGTAATCTGGTCCATTCAATGACACAATGTTTGTTCCTCAAGGATGATGCTATGTTGCAAGACGACAGGGCCCCAGTTCACAGAGGTTGCGCTGATTCTGTGAGTACGTGGGTGAATGGTCACGTGTCCGTTGGCCAATACAGTCACCATCCCTCAATACTATTGAGAGAGAAGAGTGCGTGATCACTACCCACCTTCAACATCGTTTCCTGAATTTGTCACTGTTTTGCAGGAAAATTGTATAAGATCCCCTTGAAAACTGTATGGGACCCGTATTTATCGATTCCGCGACCACTGGAAGCTGTTCTAAACGCCAACGGCTTTCCCACGCAGTGTTCGGCGTGGTAATGTGTTTGTTTTTCATGTTTCTATATTTTTGTCCACCTAAAAACCTGATTCACCCCAATCCCGCGCGCCGGCCGCGGTGGTCTCGCGGTTCTAGGCGCGCAGTCCGGAACCGTGGGACTGCTACGGTCGCAGGTTCGAATCCTGCCTCGGGCATGGATGTGTGTGATGTCCTTAGGTTAGTTAGGTTTAAGTAGTTCTAAGTTCTAGGGGACTGATAACCACAGCAGTTGAGTCCCATAGTGCTCAGAGCCATTTGAACCAACCCAATCCCGCGTCCGGCCATCCTGATTTAGGTTCCGTGATTTCCCTAAATCGCTCCAGACAAATGCCGGGATGGTTTCTTTGAAAGGGCACGGCCGACTTCCTTCCCCGTCCTTCCCTAATCCGATGAGACCGATGACCTCGCTGTCTGGTCTTCTTCCCCAAACAACCCAACCCAACTCTGTTTGACCAGTGACTTCGCCCCGTTCCATGCGCCTCTTTCCCTCATCGCCCAACGGCCGCAGGTATCTAGTCCGCAAGGACAGTCGCGTAGGTGTAAATTCGTATTTACAGACGCTGCAACGCGCTTGTCGGCTTCAGAAAGCTACTAGACAGTGCGAAAGACTGGCCATGCGGCAGCTGAATCGTCTGCACCGCCAGCGATCGGCAGTGCCGGCCAGCAGACGATCGCTGACAGCAGGGAGCGGAGTGCACGCCTTCCAGGTGATCGGCATGGCCGCCGCGGCCCACACGGTGAACCGCCCCGGCGCGTGACCGAAATACGTGCCGCAGCCGGCGACTGCACCTCTGCGGCTACTGCCACACGTTTTCTCAGCTCAGAACACGACGTCAAGGTATTGCTTCAGACTGCGCAATGCCACATCGTTCTTTAATGACGGAGTTTCCACTCAGTTATGTGTGTTGATTATTTCTTGATACGCAATTTCTTTGTGGCTTGTTAGCTTATGGATAAGTATCGGGTGTCTTGACACGTTCATAGAATTTTTCGACCTGGAAAAAAGCGTTCGACAGTGTTATAACGTACCTCGCTGACTGGTCTTCTCCCCCAAACAACCCAACCCAACTCTGTTTGACTAGTGTTAGATGAGTATGTGCCAAGCAACATCGTAAGAGATGAAAAAGAGCCACCGTGGTACAACAACCGAGTTAGAAAACTGCTGTGGAAGCAAAGGGAACTTCACAGCAAACATAAACATAGCCAAAGCCTTGCAGACAAACAAAAATTACGCGAAGCGAAATGTAGTGTGAGGAGGGCTATGCGAGAGGCGTTCAATGAATTCGAAAGTAAAGTTCTATGTACTGACTTGGCAGAGAATCCTAAGAAATTTTGGTCTTATGTCAAAGCGGTAGGTGGATCAAAACAAAATGTCCAGACACTCTGTGACCAAAATGGTACTGAAACAGAGGATGACAGACTAAAGGCCGAAATACTGAGTGACAGTCGTGCAAGAACTGAAAAATACTGATCATGACAAGAGACTGCATTATTGTCAATGGTTCAAAAATTTCGTTCAACAAAATGGAAGGGATATTCTTAATGAAACGTTTGGCACTGATGAGGCGTGGTTTCATTTATCCGGGTACATGAACTAGCAAAATTCTCGTATGTGGAGTACTGCATAAACATTGTGTATTCATGAGGAACCACTTCATTCTGTGGAAACAGGAGTTTGGATTGCAATTTCTACACGTCGGATTGTGAGTCCCCCATTTTTCAACGAAATAGTAAACGAACAACGATACTACATTGATATTATGTACCCATTCAAAGGAGAACGTGTGTTAAATGAAATACTGAACGGTTATTTTCAACAAGATGGTGCAACCGCGCATACAGCTGCGTTTCAATGTCACTGCTTGCTGACGTTTTTGGAGATCGCATAATTTCACAGGGACTTTGACCTCCACGATCGCCTGACCTAACACCACCTGACTTTTTCTTCTGGGGTGCAGCGAAAGCAACTGTCTATAAAAACCGTCCAAAATCCATTGGTGAATTGATACCTGCAATATCCACTTTCACTGCTTCTGTTACAGAAGAAATTTTACAGGTTGTGTTTGCAAACATGATTGTTGTTGTGGTCCTCAGTCCTGAGACTGGTTGGATGCAACTCTCCATGCTACCCTATCCTGTGCAAGCTTCTTCATCTCCCAGTACTTACTGCAACCTACATCCTTCTGAATCTGCTTAGTGTATTGATCTCTTGGTCTCCCTCTACCATTTTTACCCTCCATGCTGCCCCCCCCCAATGCTAAATTTGTGATCCCTTGATGCCTCAGAACATGTCCTACTAACCGGTCCCTTCTTTTTGTCAAGTTGTGCCACAAACTCCTCTTCTCCCCAATTCTATTCAATACCACCTCATTAGTTATGTGATCTATCCATCTAATCGTCAGCATTCTTCTGTAGCACCACATTTAGAAAGCTTCTATTCTCTTCTTGTCCAAACTATTTATCGTCCATGTTTCACTTCCATACATGGCTACACTCCATACAAATACTTTCAGAAACGACTTCCTGACACTTAAATCTATACTCGATGTTAACAAATTTCTCTTCTTCAGAAACGCTTTCCTTGCATTGCCAGTCTACATTTTATATCTTTTCTACTTCGACAATCATCAGTTATTTTGCTCCCCAAATAGCAAAACTCCTTTACTACTTTAAGTGTCTCATTTCCTAATCTAATTCCTTCAGCATCACCCGACTTAATTCGACTACATTCCATGACCCTCGTTTTGCTTTTGTTGATGTTCATCTTATATCCTCCTTTCAAGACACTGTCCATTCCGTTCAACTGCTCTTCCAAGTCCTTTGCTGTCTCTAATCGAATTACAATGTCATCGGCGAACCTCAAAGTTTTTATTTCTTCTCCAAGAATTTTAATACCTACTCCGAATTTTTCTTTTGTTTCCTTTACTGCTTGCTCAATATACAGCCTGAATAACATCGGGGAGAGGCTACACCCCTGTCTCACTCCCTTCCCAACCACTGCTTCCCTTTCATGCCCCTCGACTCTTATAACTGCCATTTGGTTTCTGTATAAATTGTAAATAGCCTTTCGCTCCCTGTATTTTACCCCTGCCACCTTTAGAATTTGAAAGAGAGTATTCCAGTCAACATTGGCAAAAGCTTTGTCTACGTCTACAAACGCTAGAAACGTAGGTTTGCCTTTCCTTAATCTATTTTCTAAGATACGTCGTAAGGTCAGTATTGCCTCACGTGTTCCAATATTTCTACGGAATCCAAACTGAACTTCCCCGAGGTCGGCTTCTAGCAGTTTTTCCATTCGCCTGTAAATAATCCCTGTTAGTATTTTGCAGCTGTTTCTTTGAAACGTCCCCTTTTAACAATTATATACGACTGTCCTTAAACTGACACACAATATTTTGTTAGCGCAACGCAATCTGACTTTCAATAATCCCTAATAAAGAATGGGCCCTGACTAACATTAACCTATGCGTTTCACAAATCGCTTACCTCACAAAAATCTTGGTTACTCGAACTGCTGCAATACAGCAAGCGCCACTACTGCCAGCTAAATAAAAGATTCAAACTATGGAAGGCACTAACTACTGATAGGGATAGTTGGCAAATGAAAGATATTAATAGAGAACAAACACTGTATTTACCTTAATAGTCATAATATATATAGCAGTTCATGACAAATTACAAAACTCCGCCATCTCTCTCCCCACATCCACCACTGCTGGCGGCTCACCTCCAACTGCGCAACGCTACGCGCTGTTCACATCCAGCTGCCGCTGCCCAACACTACAATGGCAGACAACAATGCAAACTAGCCACAGACTGCATACAGTACAGCCAGTGATTGTCATACATAGCGCTACGTGGCGTTACCAATAAGAAAACAGAAACAGCCTACTTACATAGCCCCCATGCTCCGCACAAAAAATTTTACAAATTGTTTTGGGCACTGGCCAATACATATTTGTTAAAAATTTTTTCACAATTACAGTAACAGAGAAATCAAATGCACACACTTTTTGATTCAATGTTGGTTAAATGCTAAAATTTTCTCACAGTCCATAAAGACAGTCCTGATCATTCATCACAGTAAAACTGCAGGGTTTTTCTCGAAGTCTGAGCAGTAAAAGAAAATGCACACGGAAGTAGAGGATTTCCATGCAGTCTTGAAGAAGTAGTGTTGTCCTTCCAACAGAAAGACAGTGCTGACTCTTGACATGCTGACAGATAATGCGCCACAACAGAGCAAACCCACAGCAGAGTCAGTCGAAGTTTTGAAGAATATTGGTAGGTAGGTCATCACAGAGTAGACCCACTGTAGTCCTGGTAGAGATTACAGTATTGGTGGGCCACCAGGGGTGCAGACCCACTGCAGTCCTTGTAGAATTAATGGTATTGGTGGGCCATCAAAGATGCAGACCCACTGTAGTCCATGTAGAGACGGCCAGCAGCCACTTGTTGCGACTGTGCAGTTGCACAAACACCATCGAAGAGTCTTGTGGAGAATATAGCAAGTCCATAAACCACCACTTGTCCACTCACAAAAAATTTGTTTGAAATGTCCTTAGAACCAGCAATGCTGTTATCCAGTCCCTTGCTGAATTATTAACACACGTGCAACACTAACAGTCCCTACTTCTCACATATTGTCCATATACTATGACCAACAGAAACGTGTGCAGTGAAATGGAACTTACAAGTTAATAATATGATGAACTGGTGTCAATTACAATTTTATAACATAAGAATACAATTACAAATGGAAAAAAACATCATTAAATAACATAACAATACAGATAACATTTGTAGTACAGGCTTTACAAAAGAATCGAAATAACATATACATCAGTGTTACAGGAATTATGACATGAGTACATACATAAAAGATCAGAGTAACTTTTGAAACATCAACTTCATACATGAGCAACAAAACAGAATAAATAATGTCTAAACATTTTTACAAAGTAAATAACATATTATCAGAACAATTCTACAACACAGGTCTTATCAGATAAACAACTAAAGACAGGAAGTACATAAATACACAAGGGTACACAAACACATAGCATAATAATACAAAAGGAAAGGGCAGGGTTTGTTTTACTGCAGTATTTTGCAAACAAAACTTTCTTTACTTCTCGGAGATCTCCCTTACACAAACACATAGGGGGATAACACAAAAGGACGGGGTTTGTTTTACTGCAGTATTTTGCAAAAAAAAATTTCTTTACTTCTTGGAGATCTCCCTTCATTCATCATTATTCCCAAAAAGTCCTATCTATACCTGCTTTCTATATTCTATTCATATTTCTTTCAAAATAGTTATTTCTCAGTGCACAATACTCATTTTTGCCAAATCTGTTTCTTATAGCTTCTCAATGCATTTCTTCCAATTTATCACAACTCGTTCTCACATATAGCCTACCCCATCTTAAGCTAACTTAAATCTACTGAGCTCAGATGCTAAACTAAGGAACGAGGCAATGCAGCAGCGCAAAACAATTAACACAAACATCAATGACAAAAAATTTAAATAGGCAAAGCAATTGCAATATTACAACTAATATAAAGCACTGTGCAGCAAACAAGAAAAATAAATCAGTAGTAAAACTAGCTTAACAGAGTAATACAAAGTGAAATTTAGTAGCACTACGCCTGGCAAACAGCAGCATAAAATGAAATAACTTATCTCTAAACATGACATAGCTCAAGCAGAAAAAATATTACACTAAAAATGGCCATGTCTAATACCTATGTCACATCTTAACACTACAATGATGCATCACGATAACTTACTCTACCAAAAAAAAAATTACCAAGTAGTTGAAAATAAAATTATGTATGCAGTTACTGTTATTAATCCCTTCTTATTGTTCTTTCCTTTCCAAGTGCTCCTTTTTCGAAGAACGTGGATCATAAAATTATTATTTTATAGATCTGTTGACAGAAAGTTTTCACATTAGCAAATGCATTTAATTTTATTTTATAAAACCAATGCTGCAACATAGCTGGAAAACAGATATCAAATGAAATAAGCAACTATGTACAAAGCATAAAAATATCATTCAATAGTCATGTGGCATTTCATAAGTTAGTAGAAATTCTCTCAATTCTCGTAGAAATACGCTTGTCATAATCAGGTGTGCAGATGTAACTATCTTTCCAAGTAATGAGCGTGTCGTACTTGCGATGCTTTCTACAAAGGAATGTCAACAGCAAGGATAATGGCCTCTTTTTTTTTCACCTAATGGGTTTTTCTCCAGGTGGCTGGCACACCTGGGCGCCACCTGAGTCACTTAGCTTCCTTACCGAAATATTTACGACAGCAGTTTGCGCTACAGTGACAGTCTCATATAAAAAAATTTCAGAGGTCAAGAATTTGCGTTACGAATGTGTAGAAACAAAATCCTATAAATATAACAGTGTCCAAAAAATTTTCGTCGGCATTGTGATACATTCACGCATTTACACACATTTCATAACTCTTAAAGTACGATTCTTGGTTTCCAACATCCGTTTCATAAATCAGAGTCCCTAACCACTACTCATTATTCCTTACCTTATTACACATATACATATTCGTCGACACTTCTTCAGTATTTCATCATAATAAATGGATATCATAATAAACATTCCTCATATAGCATCAGCTTATTGATCATAAACATACCTCAACAGCATAATACACATCGTTGTCGTAAAAATAACATCATAACACCTCAGTCAAATCTCAAAATCGTCGTAGCTTCCTCCAATAATTTCAAAACCTAAAAAAATTCACTGCTCATGTCAAAAGTGTCATCTGCCTCAAACGTACTTTAAAAACCGTGATCCCATACCAAATATATCATTGAAAGCTCTCATAGTATCACAATGCTTCCAAAAAAATATGAACAGTTCACAAAGTACAAACAACATACAATTTCGTAAGTGTGAAGTTATCCAACTGTGTAATTACGTAAACATCTGTCGCTGACGTAGTAAAAAAAATGTTTCTTTCTCTGTTAAATGATCAGGTAGCTGTGTAATTTATGTGTTAGAGAAATATGGTACCGATGTGTAAAGTTGTATAAGCAAATATCATATTAGCTAGGGCTCCTTGTGCTTGCCAAACACATGGTACACAAAGTAAGCGTGTACCCCCCTGAGGATTAATGTAATTATACCCTCAGGTGTTACAGATTACAGCAATGGAATGAAATGTATCATGGAAAACCCTTGTATCATTGCACTTCAAATATCTTAAAAAAATAAATGTTGTAAGTGCGAAATTAATCACTCAAATACGTGTACTGTAGCGCTAAACTGTGCATCATGTTGTAAGATAATCTCTGTGGAAGTCTCGTAGTTATCATCCTCCGAAAGCTAAGTTCTGCAGAAGTCAATGTACTTACCTCATGATAAACAAAAGTGAAATGCTTTGCGTATAGATATCGTAGTTATTATGCTTATTGGCGTGATGAAGAAAGTACTGTACAGTAACGTATTGTTGTGCCACGAAAAAGGCTGTCTCATTGCTGCTATACCACAGAAGCTACTACTAAAACATGTTTTACTTTCCAGAATAAAACAGAAAAACTGTGCAGATATAAAGCAGATACAGCACAAAAGCAACAATGTAAATTGTGTCACACATTAGTAGCGTCGTGATATAATTGTGTAGCTGTCAAAGAAACCAAGTGCTAAGTCATCTTTAATCCCACAGAAAGTACTTCAAGTAAAGAATGTCTTTTCAAGTAAACCAAAATGTTGCATGAAAATCTCATTAGCAGTACTGGTAAATGTTCTAAGTATGTGAGCCTTATAGTCGTTACGTAATCGTGCAACTAACAAGCAAGAATGTACACACACAATAACACTGTGTCGTCTGTTCACAATAACAAAGCATTCGTAATTTCTGTTTAAATAAGTTCTCTTGGTTCTTGACTGGATATTTAACTTCAAACATTGTTGCGTATTAACAGATTCTAAGTCTGACAAAGCATACTAGAAATGTGAAGTGAAACGTTTTGTGGCAAAGACAAAGTTAAAAAGCAGATTATCTTTCAATAAACGGTTTTACATGTGAAATGTGGTGTAAACCTTTACTCTTCATAGTACTCAGACTTTCAACTGAAAAGCAATTGTCATGTTGTATACATCGGTAAAGAATGCTAAAATTTTTCTCAAGGCTAGCGTCTTATGTTATTTTTCTCGGAGCCAGCGGGCGCACGCGGCTGCCTGCTGTGCGAGTCATTGTCTGTCCCTTTGTTGGCGCGCGTCGTTATTGGGATTAGGAGACCTAACTTCTACAAATTCACCTTGCCAAGAAGGCCCTGCCCTGTTTAAATCCCGCCAGTTCTGATGCAATTCAGGTCTGTCGTTACGAATATATCGTCTGTCGTCTTGTCGGTAGGTTCCGTAGTTTCTTTCTTGTCCGTCACGTGGTGGAGAATTTCTCCCTGAATCGTAACTGTGCGCCGAACTGCTGCGTCTGAAGTTATTCTGTCTCCCTTAATAATAATTGTTTTGGTTCCCATATTGTCTGTTTCCATGGTAATCTCTATCATATTCATTACTATGGAAGTGCGATCTTTCTCTGTACCTATTATTACTCTGCCAGTGGTTGTCATATGGGTGGTGTCTGTTTTGGTCACGATTTGCGTTGTAAGAATAGACTTGTCGTGTCCAGTTATTGTTTCTGTCGTCACGGAATTGTGACGGATGTGACCTGTAGTGATTGCTTTCCTGTTTTCGCATCCCGCGACTGTCTGTGTCAATTTCTAGTTCTTGTAACAGTCCCTGAAAAGCTTCAATGTCGTCTTTGCAACGTCCTGCCAAAATAATATGTCGTAAATGTTCAAGTAATTTGATTAAGCAAATGCGGATGAGTTCTGAAGGGGCTGTATGGGTTTGACAGGTACTGATTCTTGTGCAACATGTCTTCAAAATATTTGACAAGACTGGAAAATTCAGATTGTTCGAAACGTTTCATCATTATGATGCTATGTTTTACTCGGTCTTGTGTGGCTTGAGACCAATATGCTGAGAGGAAGGCATGGTAAAACTCTCCTTCATTGTGGCAATCGTGAATGACCGATCGCATTCTTACAGCTGGTTCATTCTCTAAATAGCCACACATAAATTCTAATCTGTGCTCTAATGACCAGTTGGGAGGAAAACAATGAGAGAATTGATGGAGCCATGCTTGTGGATGAATGTCATTGCCAGAATTCTTAAATGTTTTGAATTTACGTGTAGTAATGAACAGCATATAGTCAAAGTCATCATGTCGGCGAGTCGCATATCGGTCATTGTTACGTCGTTTCGGCGGTTCCATTTCAAAATTCGGTGCACCTTGCCAATTTCTTTCATAATTTCCGAAGTGTCCTGTGTTATTATTTTGTGGCTGTTCCGTATTTCTATGTCCCTCTTCCCGTATTGGGGCGCGAGTGTCCTCTGAAATATGTAATTCTTGTATTACTTGTGCCAAATGATCTTGTACTTCGCGGATTTCTCTTTTGTACTGTGTATTGATTTGATTTTGATTTTGTTTGAATTTTCTAATTTGTTCATACTCTTCAGTGTCCGTGAAGGCTACAGGTCTTGTGTCATTCAGATCATCATCTACCTTTGTAGATAAGTTAGTGAACTGATCTGAAAGTTCGGCGACTTTCTCTGATAATGAACTAATTTCCTCAGTGTGTTTTTCTGAACCAAGTTTCAGAGTATCTACTGTGTCCTTTAAGTTTTCCTGAGTTTTTGCAAGTTGCGTAACCGAATCGGTAGATGCAACTGAGTCAATTTTAGCTTGCAAGGTGTCGTGATTTTCGTGAACAATAGTCTGCAGTTCTTTTATGGCTGCTTCGTGATTCTGTAATGCATTTTCATGACGCGAAAAAATAGGTTGGAAATGCTCACAAATCTGTGTTTTTACGTCATTACAGACTTTTTGACATTTCGATTCAATGTTATGTAACTCAGTAGTTAAATCTTCACGTGTTTGTTCAAGTGTGGTGTCTAACTTTTGAAGCTTTTGCTGTGTTTGTCTCTGATTTTGTTCCATTGTGTCTAGCTGTTGCTGTGTTTGTCTCTAATTTTGTTCCAGTGTGTCTAACTTTCGAAGATTTTGTTCCATTGTGTCTAACTTTTGAAGCTTTTGCTGTGTTTGTCCCATTTGTTGTATTAATTGTAATAACAATGCACTGGTGTCTGGAACATGTTCCTCAGTGCTTTTCGGCAGTGAATTTGCACCGGAAACATTCACATTTTGACAAGCAGAAAATGTGTCTTGACTTATTTGAGAAAACGGTGAGAACCCAAAACCTGAATCTACAGTATTTGCGAGATCGTGTCGTGTCATTTCGGATTCCTGAGGCGAGCTATTGCCGACCGATCGATCGATAATGCTTCCCTGTTCACTACTTGTTTCATTGTCTACGCCATTATTTGACGCCCGCTCCATTTCCCTATGCACAGTTACCAAATTACTACTTTGAATGTCTGTTAATTCATTACGCAGTGGTGCTGATAAGCTACGCTCGTCGTCACTATTATTTCTCAGTTTACTTTGTAGCCTAGTGTTACGTTTTTCACACGTCATTATTGTCACAATATTTCACACGATAACACAGAAAAGCACAATTTGAAGAGCAAAAACAAGAGAACACATTAACATAGCACTGAAAATAATATCTAGTTAATTGCAGCTGCGAAATACTTGGTGCAAATCTACATGCACGCCACGACTGTTTTACTGTACAACAATGAAAGACTGCAACTACAAAGGAAATTCTCTCTATAATTACGCGCTAGCAATAAACAATAGCTACACTAATTACACAAACTACAAGAAAAAAACAGAAGATTCCAGTGAGGTATCCTACGCTAAGGGTCGACATATGAAACGTCCCCTTTTAACAATTATATACGACTGTCCTTAAACTGACACACAATATTTTGTTAGCGCAACGCAATCTGACTTTCAATAATCCCTACTAAAGAATGGGCCCTGACTAACATTAACCTATGCGTTTCACAAATCGCTTACCTCACAAAAATCTTGGTTACTCGAACTGCTGCAATACAGCAAGCGCCACTACTGCCAGCTAAATAAAAGATTCAAACTATGGAAGGCACTAACTACTGATAGGGATAGTTGGCAAATGAAAGATATTAATAGAGAACAAACACTGTATTTACCTTAATAGTCATAATATATATAGCAGTTCATGACAAATTACAAAACTCCGCCATCTCTCTCCCCACATCCACCACTGCTGGCGGCTCACCTCCAACTGCGCAACGCTACGCGCTGTTCACATCCAGCTGCCGCTGCCCAACACTACAATGGCAGACAACAATGCAAACTAGCCACAGACTGCACACAGCACAACCAGTGATTGTCATACATAGCGCTACGTGGCGTTACCAATAAGAAAACAGAAACAGCCTACTTACAACTTATTAAACTGATAGTTCGCTAATTTTCACATCTGTCAACACCTACTTTCTTTGGGATTGGAATTATTATATTCTTCTTGACGTCTGAGGGTATTTCTCCTGTCTCTTACATCTTGCTCACCAGATGGCATTTCATCTTCATCTACATTCTCTTTCATTTCCATAATATTATCCTCAAGTACATCGCTCTTGTATAGACCCTCGAGATACTCCTTCCACCTTTCTGCTTTCCCTTCTTTGCTTAGAACTGGGTTTCCATCTGAGCTCTTGATATTCGTACAAGTGGTTCTCTTTTCTCCAAAGGTCTCTTTAATTTTCCTGTAGGCATTATCTATCTTACCCCTAGTGAGATAAGCCTCTACATCCTTACATTTGTCCTCTAGCCATCCCTGCTTACCCATTTTGCACTTCCTGTCGATCTCATTTTTGAGACGTTTGTATTCCTTTTTGCCTGCTTCATTTACTGCACTTTTATATTTTCTCCTTTCATCAATT
The DNA here is from genome assembly GCF_023898315.1 of Schistocerca nitens. Classification (NCBI taxonomy): domain Eukaryota; kingdom Metazoa; phylum Arthropoda; class Insecta; order Orthoptera; family Acrididae; genus Schistocerca; species Schistocerca nitens. The sequence continues at coordinate 715,654,211 of NC_064617.1, read as the reverse complement.
AAATTCAATATTTCTTCTGTTACCCAAGGATTTCTATTAGCCCTCGTCTTTTTAGCTACTTGATCCTCTGCTACCTTCACTACTTCATCCCTCAAAGCTACCCATTCTTCTTCTACTGTATTTCTTTCCCCCATTCCTGTCAATTGTTTCCTTATGCTCTCCCTGAAACTCTGTACAACCTCTGGTTTAGTCAGTTTATCCAGGTCCCATCTCCTTAAAAATTCCCACCTTTTTGCAGTTTCTTCAGTTTTAATCTACAGTTCATAACCAATAGAATGTGGTCAGAGCCCACATCTGCCCCTGGAAATGTCTTACAATTTAAAACCTGGTTCTTAAATCTCTGTCTTACCATTACATAATCTATCTGATACCTTCTAGTATCTCCAGGATTCTTCCATGCCGGCCGAAGTGGCCGTGCGGTTAAAGGCGCTGCAGTCTGGAACCGCAAGACCGCTACGGTCGCAGGTTCGAATCCTGCCTCGGGCATGGATGTTTGTGATGTCCTTAGGTTAGTTAGGTTTAACTAGTTCTAAGTTCTAGGGGACTAATGACCTCAGCAGTTGAGTCCCATAGTGCTCAGAGCCATTTTTTGATTCTTCCATGTATACAACCTTCTTTCATGATTCTCGACCCTAGTGTTAGCTATGATTAAGTTATGCTCTGTGCAAAACTCTACCAGGCGGCTTCCTCTTTCATTTCTTAGCCCCAATCCATATTCACCTCCTATGTTTCCTTCTCTTCCTTTTCCTACTCTCGAATTCCGGTCACCCATGACTATTAAATTTTCGTCTCCCTTCACTATCTGAATAATTTCTTTTATCTCATCATACATTTCATCAATTTCTTCATCATCTGCAGAGCTAGTTGGCATATAAACTTGTACTACTGTAGTAGGCGTGGGCTTCGTGTCTATCTTGGCCACAATTATGCGTTCACTATGCTTTTTGTAGTAGCTTATCCGCACTCCTATTTTTTTATTCATTATTAAACCTACTCCTGCATTACCCCAATTTGATTCTGTATTTATAACCCTGTATTCACCTGACCAAAAGACTTGTTCTTCCTGCCACCGAACTTCACTAATTCCCACTATATCTAACTTTAACCTATCCATTTCCCTTTTTAAATTTTCTAACCTGGCTGCCCGATTAAGGGATCTGACATTCCACGCTCCGATCCGTAGAACGCCAGTTTTCTTTCCCCTGGTTGGTTCAAATGGCTCTGAGCACTATGCGACTTAACTTCTGAGGTCATCAGTCGTCTAGAACTTAGAACTAATTAAACCTAACTAACGTAAGGACATCATACACATCCATGCACGAGGCAGGATTCGAACCTGCGACCGTAGCGATCACTCGGTTCCAGACTGTAGCACCTAGAACCGCACGGCCACTCCGGCCGGCGTTTCTTTCTCCTGATAATGACATAATGAAACATGTTTAGACGAATTGAATTGTGTATTCAACAACAGGGGGGACAATTTCAACATTTAATCTGAACATTTGTAAGTAAAAATGAATATTCAATAAATTAATAACTTGTATTTCACTGAGTTTCATTTCGGTATATCCACTGCGGCATACGGCACGCGCGGCTAACAATCATACGGCACTGCGGAGAGACTTTTTGAATACGCCGTATAATTTGCACAAAAACCAAGAGGGAACAGTAAGATTGGAAAACGAAGTACGAAGTGCTCGGATTAAAAAGGTGATAAGCCAGGGATGTAGTCTTTCGCACTTACTGTTCAGTCTATACGTCGATGAAGCAATGATGAAAATAAGAGGAAGGTTCAAAAGTTGAATTAAATTTCAAGGTGAAAGAATGTCAATTGTAAGGTTCGCTGATCACATTGCCGTCTTCAGTGAAAGCGAAGAAGTATTACAGGATCTTCTGAATGGAATGAACAGTCTAACGAGTACAGAATACAGATTGAGAGTAAATCGAAGAAAGAGGAAAGTAATAAAAAGTAGCCAAAATGGCAACAGCAAAAATCTTAACATGAGGATTGGTAATCAAGAAGTAGATGAAGTTCGGGAATACTGCTACCTAGGAAGCAAAATAGCCTAGGAAGGACGGAGCGCAGAGAATTTAGGAAGTAGACTAGCACTGAGAAAAAGTGCATTCCTGGCCAAGAGAAATCTACTATTATCAAGCATAGGCCTTAATGTGAGAAGAAAATTTCTGAGAATGTACGTCTGAAGCACAGCATTACATGGTAGTGAGACATGGACCTTGGGAAAACCGGGACAGAAGAAAATCGGAGCATCTGAGATTTTATGCTACAGAAGAATATTGAAAATTAGGTGGACTGATAAGGTAAGGAATGAGGAGGTTCTCTGGAGAATCTGCGAGGAAAGGTACACATGGAAAACGCTGAAAAGAATAACGGTCAGGATGGTAGGACATAATATGTTTAGACATCCGTGATACTAAAAGGAGCTGCAGGAGGTAAAAGACTGTAGAAGAAAACAGAAACTGGAATACATCCAGTAAATAATTGAAGACGTAGGTTGCAAGTGCTACTCTGAGTTTGGCACAGGAGAGAAATTAGTGGCTGCATGCATCAAACCAGTCAGACGACTGGAGCATCGGATTGTACCGTGGTTCGAAGATCCTATTAAAGTGTATATCTCCCTTTAAATGGCCAGGTAAGTCAATTTGAAGGTCGGAAAAAGCGCAGGCACGTCTCCTTGAACATGATGTGCAAACCAACGATCGCTTGATGACAGCTTTACCTTTTTTCGAAGTGTTGGGCAACAACTGCTAAATGCGGGATTTAATTCGCGAGTAGTCCTAGGATTTCCTTTCCGACGTATAACATGACTTTAGACTTTGATTGTATTTATACATGACTTGAGAATATGTTGCACCATATTTCATACTCGACAATCAACTGAATGCGTTGTGGGTTGCAACCATGGATGGCAGCTATCGCTGAAGTAACCGGTTCTAATCCAGTTTAATTTGACTGTAAAACCGATCAAAACGACCAGTTTCTGAAATAACCAATTTTCGGTTTTTTTATTCCTACTGTTTCCTGTAATAAAGGTAGAAATGGAACAAAGAGTAAAAAAAATTGACCTCATTCAGTTGTAAGGACCGTAGAATCAAAATATTAAATTCAATAGGAAAATAAAAGAACACTTAATTCGGCTACTATTCGCAGCTTTTGTCAAAAAGGGTAAGTGGTTGATTACTACAAAAAATCACCAGTATTCTCCTACTGATTCAGACTTTTTGAAACACTGTTCTAAAATCATGTTGCAGTCGGCGATTATACCACTGTTTGGGCATTACGAATCATCGGTGCTAAAGGGTGAAAAGTGGGATTGACGAACTTTATTTTAATTGTAAATTTGACCGTTTTCAAGGGCTACGAGCTGATAAGGGTATGCGCACATAGGTAGATCAGCTGCTTTCTGATTTTGTTGTATACTATGAATGAATTGTTAAGTTTTTAAGTTATTACTGTTACCGTAATTTCCTTCCTCTTTTGTTATTTCATAAAAGTGGCGGACGAATCTTTGATCTCCTAAAGCGAATGAAGCATTTTTATTCACTGCTACGTCACTTCGTAAAAATATTTCCAGACTAGGGTAGGTGCCATTCTACAATATAAAGGATATGCGGCGACAATAGCGAACAACCACCGTATAGACCAGGTGTGGGAAAGTCTCGCACGCTGCCCGTACACGAGTCCCTGAAGCCACGGCACACGGCAACAGGGACAGTGTTGTCTCAGCAGGGCTGTACCTATTCTTATGCCACATCTTGGTTGGTCGTTTCTGTCGGCATTGTTATTAAAATAACACTGATCGCCTTTCCCATTTTCTGTAATAACGAAATATTAAACAAATGCAGGTTTTACAGATAAAAAATTACTCCTTTTTTTAGAAAATATTTATTTAAAAACGATACATTTTAGCATTGCTGAAAAGGCTAATAATTGTTTACTCGATTTTTTACTCGATTGTTAGTAAAATGTGAAAAAGGCACCGGTTATAATCGAGAACAAACAATGCTTATTCAGAACTAAAATATGGTGTTAGTTTTAACCGGGCGGTTTTTCCATCCCCAGTTACAACTATTGTCCCAGTAGGAAACTAAACCTCTTACCACAGCATAAAAATCTGTTGGTGCATCGAGCGGCCAGTATTTTTAAGCGATACCGAAAAGCTGAGAGAAACGTTGGCGATCGTAATGTTAGGAAACGAGGTACAGCAACTACTTTCACTAATTTATTTTAATTTTATTGCAGTTATTTGTTAGATGCTGTTTTTACATCTCCCCTGCACTCTAGAAGCTGGCATATTTCACAGTGGTATTTATTATCGTACTATCCACAATACGTTAAGAAATTTGTTTCCTTCTTTCATATATATTTATGTGTACATCTGAAAGCTAGCCTCCGTAGCTGAGTCATGCGGAGAACCCGGGTTCGATTGCCGGTACTGCCAAGGATTTTTCCTAAGGATGCAATCATCCTCTTAATGCTAACTGAGCTACTTGACCGAGGGGCTGCCGCTCCGCTGGTTCCAAAACGGCGGAGAGGGCGTTGTGCTGGCCGCATAGCCTTCCATTACCGCATCCGCGTGACGCCGCTAGGCAAAGGATGACACGGCAGACGGCAGACATCCGTTGGGCCTCCACGGCCTGGACGAGGAGCTCGTATATCTCCTAAACACAACATGAGACTATACTACTTAGGTATTTAAGAAGATGAAAAAGAATTAATGAAAAGAAACTAAGTTATTGAAGTAAGAAAGATAGAGGCAAGGAGAAAATGAGACTGAGAAAAGCAAGTTGCCATCTAGCAACAAACAAACACTTATAACAACGAGAAATTCACAGTGGCTGTAAAATAGCGCATCGAACTTGACTGAATTGCAGCCTTCCTCATAATTAAAGTTCAGTCAAACCAATTCGAGTAAAACGTTGTGAGTAATCGAGAAAAGCAAGTTGGAAATTACAGAAATAAACAGGAATGAAACAAACAGGAAATTCCAACTAGAGTCAAAGACATAATGATGACTGTAACGAGAAAGAGTGGAGTGACCGGGGCATGTAGGCTGGAGAATGGTTGGTATATGGAGCAACGAAGTTGTCTGGCAGATACCAAAACATAAGAAAAGACGAGATGACGACTTAATGGAAGATGCTGCTCGGATGTCTACAGTTGAAGAGGGTAATGCATGTAGAAATCTAGTGAAGGCCTTACATAGGGTGCATCTTGAATAATAGCGAAAACTGAAGCGGATGGAAGTATATGAAAGAATAAGCCGTATGAAACCACACACTAACTTTACCATGAAGTTATTATTACTGATAATGTTCCTTCCACGCATCATTCATGAATGGAACACCGAAGGGGGGAAATACAGCGTTACCAGAAGTACCTTTCGCCAGATACCGTAAGGTGCCCCGCTGAGCATAAATTTCCGGGTAGAACTAAAATGAAAAAACTATCAAAATAAAAGTAATGAGTTGGATAGTGCACGTCTTTGCACATATAAGAACTCAAATTCAGCTGCTAACATTCGGTACCGTGCCTTGTAACACGCTTCGAACCTCCTTGCTGCCCACGAGGTTGTGGAGACGTTACTGCTCAAGTGTGTCCGCTCTTCTAAGTTAGCCCTTCTGAAGTCATTTGCAACTCACCTGATCAATCACTACATATCTCTGCTAACGAAATGACGTATTATTTATTGTTTCGCTTGGTTAAGAGTCAAGTAATATTTTCGCTTTTGATTGCTAAATTCTCTTAAAAATCACAATAGATGTAACCCTGTATATATACATACACATTGCATGAGAACTCTTATTGACATTTCGTTCAAGCACAAAAGGCGTTTGATTCGTTTAAGTCGGTCGCATTTTTAAGGGTGGTTTGATATGTTTGTTAAAAAGCAAGAAAAATGAATGTTTTGTAAACAAATCACCTTACTTTTTGACGTAGTCTCCTTTGAGTAATATACTCTTCGTCCAGAGACCCTTCAGCTTTTTCATTCCGTTGGAAAAATAGGCTCCGTCAAACTGGTTGACTGCAACTATCACTTCCTCATTTGACGAAAATTTCAACCCAACAAGCTAAGTTTCAAGTTAGAGAACAGGATGAAGTCACTTGGGGCTAAGTTTGGTGAACAGCGTGGACGAAGAACCAATTCAAAGCCCAATTCATGCACTTTACCATTGTTATTGCTGATGTGTGGGACGGTGCATTATCCCAGTGAAGAGCACTTTTTATGTGCCAATATAGGTCTTTTTTCAGCCAACGCGAGTTTCAAATATTCCAACAGTGAAGCGTAATAGGATATAGTTATGGTTCTGCCTTCTTCCTAGTAATCTATATTATTCCTCGGGAATTTCAAAAAACCAGTGGCCATTACCTTACCAGCTGACAAAACGGTTTTTGTCTTCTTCGGTGGACTCTCACCAGCCTTTGTCCATTGTTTTGAATGTCATTTTGACTCTGGTGTGTAATGGTGGATCCAGGGTTCGTCAAAAGTAGGCGCAAACAATCTTGCGGATTGCGATTAAACATCGCCTGACATTGTGTTGAAATGTTGTGCCGGATACGCTTTTGGTCGACTGTGAGTAATCGCGGAGCCCAGCTTGTTCATAGCCATTTCTCCGTGCGAAATATTATGCACTCGAGATGCCTACAGTCTCAACAACCTCAAGAATTTGTATTCGGCGTTCGTGCATTACCAAATCATTCATTTTGTCAAGGGTGTCTTTTGTGATGACGTCAACTGGACGGTCGGAGCGCGCTCCGTCTTCGGTGCTAATTCAAAAATAAATGGCCTTCAGTGATGGTGCAGAGACCGCGTGAACTTCAGCCAATTATGCTTTGATTTGTGCTGCAGTCCAACCCTTCTTTTAAAATATTTAATAACAACATTAAATTCGGTTTTCTGTATTTTCAGTCACAGTCGACACACTGACCAATTCAGATGGCTGTCAACAATGAAGTGTATGCTGCATTTTGTTGAAATTCTTTATACTATCCTTGGAATAATCAAGCTTACCAGTCATGAAGGCGCAACAAAGTTGTTCCACTCTTTCATGAAAATTTACCAGACTTCTCGAACCACCAAAAGCAGTTTGGATCGTCTAAATCGGTGGGAAGTTTTAAGGCTATTTCTTCCTGTGTTCCACGAATTGGTCGAATTTTAAGCAAAGTTATACCTTCTTGTTTTAGTTAGTTAGTAGTTTCCCATATATCGCTTGCAGTCGCCTAACGCGAGTCCCGTGTCCCTTGATGGTTCGACTAGTGCTTGATACTAAAAAGGGGACCACAAGGCAATCAGATTTTTGTAATATTTTATGCTTATGGTACGTGAAGTTCTGAACTCAATTATTAATCCAGTAAAACATCCTAATGTAACCCTGAAGAATTCTCGAGAAAAACCGCTTTGAAGTTTACCGGCCATTTTTAATACGCTCAAGCAAGGTCTGATCTTTCTCAGCATGTCATGTGGATGTGTGGTAGAATGCTGGCCTGTCACGCAGAGGAGACGAAAGAAAAATAGTTGTCATCGAGATGTAATCGCTGGTTCAAGACTCGTTTTGGTTGTTACTTTTTTCTGTTTGTTTGTTCCAGTTCCAACACCTACTTCATTTAAATATAAAATTCATCAATATATATGCTGATACCTGTTATTAGCAAATAATTGCTACTTTTATGAAAAATGCCCGTCGTCTTATTTCTAGTTAAATATCCCATGTAAAAATCCAATTTCCACTGCAAATATAAATTCTTAGTTATTGATCTTTTATAAAAGATTGTTTACATTCAAAACAAATTATATTGTTTTCCAGCCTTATGTATTCTACTATCCAGGGAAATGTTCATGGAACATGCAACGTTATTCAAATGGCTCTGACAACGGAACCTCCCAATCGCACCCCTCTCAGATTTAGTTATAAGTTGGCACAGTGGATAGGCCTTGAAAAACTGAACACAGATTAATCGAGAAAACAGGAAGAAGTTGTGTGAAACTATGAAAAAAATTAATAAAATGTACAAACTGAGTAGTCCACGTGCAAAGTATGCAACATTAAGGATCACGTAAGCTCTGGTGCGCCGTGGTCCTGTGGTTAGCGTGAGTAGCTGCGAAATGAGAGGTTCTTGGTTCAAGTCTTCCCTCGACTGAAAATTTTACTTTCTTTATTTTCGCAAAGTTATGATATGTCTGTTCTTTCATTGACGTCTCTGTTCACTGTAATAAGTTTAGTGTCTGTTTTTTGCGACCGCACCGCAAAACCGTGCGATTAGTAGACGAAAGGACGTGCCTCTCCAATGGGAACCGAAAACATTTGATCGCAAGGTCGTAGGTCAACCGACTCCTCCACACGAAAACACGTCTGATATATTCTATACGACACTGGTGACGGCATGTGCGTCACATGACAGGAATATGTTGTCGGCCCACCTAACTTGTACACTTGGCGAATGGGTAAAAAGATTCTTCTACGTTGCCCGATTTAGGTTTTCTTGTGGATGTGATAATCACTCCCAAAAAAGTGATGAAAACGTAAGAGTTTGTCACATAAACTGAAAATAAAAAATTAAACTTTTGACTCGAGGGAAGACTTGAACCTAGGACCTCTCGTTCCGTAGCTGCTCTCGCTAACCACGGGACCACGACGCTGCTTGTCTCACATTGTCCTTGATGTTGCCTATCTTGGCATGGACTGCTCAGTTTGTATATTTTACTAATTTTTTTCATAGGTCCACACAACTTCTTCCTGTTTTCTCGATTTATCTGTGTTCAGTTTTTCAAGGCCTATCCACTGCGCCAATTTATAACTAAATCTGAGGGGGGTGCGATGGGGAGGTTCCCTTGTGAGCACTATGGAACTTAACATCTATGGTCATCAATCCCCCAGAACTTAGAACTACTTAAACCTAACTAACCTAAGGACATCACACAACACCCAGTCATCACGAGGCAGAGAAAATCCCTGACCCCGCCGGGAATCGAACCCGGGAACCCAGGCCCGGGAAGCGAGAACGCTACCGCACGACCACGAGCTGCGGACTGCAACGTTATTTAAAAGTTTAGCGGGGTTAGGAGAGCTGGGACTCAAACTTGGCGCCACACACGTGGTAGGCGAGCATTCTTCCACACAGCTATACCACCTGTCGAGAAACGTTCGTCTTGCTTTAGCATGTTAAAGACGGCGAGAAAACTTCAAAGCCGATTCTCTCGAGAATTTCTAAGAGCTGCATCGAACTGCTTTTGCTAATTGATATTTGACTTCTGACCTTCACGTATCATAAATATAAGAAATTACAAAAATGCGATTGCCATGTGTCCCCTTTTAAGTAGAACTCCGCGGTATTTCGGGATATCTCGGGCCCGTTGGACCGTGAGTATCTTTCGCCCAGCCACGCTGAGGGCGCGTTACTTCCCCGAATCGATGCACTCACAGTATCCCCTTGATTCAGTGGGACGTGAGAAGCATGATGATGATGATGTTTGGTGTGTTGGGCGCTCAACTGCACGGTCATCAGCGCCCGTACAAAGTCGCACTTTTTACACAGTCCAATTTAGCGACTGTCACTGATGATGATTAAATGATGAGGACAACACAAACACTCAGGCGGGGAAAATCCCCAACCCGGTCGGGAATCGAACCCGGGACCCCGTGATCTAGAGGCAGCAACGTAGCCTTTTTTTTGTTTTTGTTCGATATAGTTCGTCGCGTTTGGTCTAGGCGGACGTCACAAGACATCCGTTCAAGTTGAGCGTTGATTCCTTGACTCAGATTTTTTTTATTACAGAGAGCACGCAGCCCTCTGACCGAACACGCTGAGCTACCGTGCCGGCTATTAGGCAACGAGCTGCGGACCATGAGAAGATGGCGTGTGCCATCCGACGCTTAGCCACAATGTGACCGCGATCGAATACTCTGATAGCGTGTCTTCCACATTCTGTGCTCCACGTCAAACCGGCGACCAGTATAATGTTTGGTAAATCCTACTCACGTTGCAGTCAGATCCCAGTCGCCGTGGCGAAAGAAACGGCTTCCGTCCAACACAGCCTCTGTAATTCAGAGTTCACAAATATGTACGGTATCTGATCTGAAGTGTACGAACAGCCCTTGTAATGCGGAATTGTCTATTAGATGTCACGAGAGGAGAATCCGGCTGATAAAAGGAGGCCGGGAATACTATGTTGACAGTAGACAAGCAGTAACAGAAGAATCAGCTAGTCAGGAGTGCTCAGTGATTTCGTACGTGGGCTAGTCATTGGATGTCACCTGAAAAACAAATCTATTAGAGACGTTTCAACCCTACTAAAGCTACCGAAATCCCCTGTCGGTTATGTCCACAACCATAGGTGGAAGCACAAGCGGCCAAAGATACTACTAGCTATGGCATAGCCACCTATGGTAAACTAACATACACTAACAAGAGACAAACGTCGGCAAGCCCCTGCATATCAGCAACACTGACTGGTAATTACCAGCTGCTATAAGAGCCGACCAACAGGCCACAGTAGGGACACCGACGAGCTCGCCCATTGACGCACAAACAATTCGCCAACATCACCCTACACTGTGCATACGATATATCACCTATCGGACACAAAAACGATAATAAACCTAACTTTTGCAGGTTGCTGACGCTGAACGAGAGCTCTACACCGGCACCCAGCGGCAGCCTCCGAGCAACACCACAGCACAACGTCAAAGGTATCGACATGCATGATACCCACTAATAACAAAGCCTACTCTTTCACGACCTATCGCAGGCAGCAAGACATCCGCTACTGCTCTTACCACACGACCTAACTATCGCACAGGTTTTTTTTCCCTTGGCTCTTCAAACCGCTACCCTTCGTTGGACTTCGACCCAGTCTATCTCCAGATGCGCGCGTATTAATGGTTAACCTTAACCAGACGTGCGCAAACATCTCAGTACCCACATCCTGCGACACCTCACTTTAGTGAATACTAACCCTTATGCAGAGATGTCAGTAGACCTATTGAGCTGGCCATCATGCCGGTGTGGGCGTGGAGGGGCTCACCTCTCTCTCTCTCTCTCTCTCTCTCTCTCTCTATATATATATATATATATATATATATATATATATATATATATATATATATATATATATCGGTTATGTGTGCGAAGGAGCAACCAAGCTAAAGCAAGACCAGGCGGACCTCATATGCCGATAGACAGGGATCGTCGAGCACTGCGGAGGCTGGTTACAACAAATCGCATGAAATCAGCAAAACGTGGAAATCAGCAAAACGTGACACTCGTAAGTCCTAAAGTGTTACCAGCAGCCCAGTTGGCACAATGATTTCAGTTAAAGAGAACGGGGTACAGTGCTCGAGCAGCTATTCAGAATCTACACATTCCTGACGACAGAAATAAGCGATGCTTGAGGTGACGTAGAGGTCGACGCCAATGGACACTGGATGATTGGAAACTAGTGGATTGACGAAAGTAGAGAAACAGTTCGAAGACGGTGATTGTCCGAATCAGCATATGAATGCACCCTGTCGTGAAGCAATGGTATGTGAACAAAAACATTCCTGAAATGGACTAGCATGCCAATAATCCCGACCTAAACTCAATGGAACACCTTTGGTCCGAACGTCGACTTCGTTCAAGACCCTGGATCTAGCATCACTGTTTTCTCTGGTTTCGGCTCTTGGGGAAGAATGGACTACCACTCCTTCCCAGACACCCAATTGAAAGCGTCCCCAGCAGAATTCAAGCCGCCATAAAGGCGAAGGGGTGAACACACCCCCGATAAATGTCCACTACTATGTGACCGGGTACTTTTGAGCAGATAATTTTCGTGGTAAAGAAGAACGAACGTAAATATTATAGCAAACTGATACCGAAATTTTACCTTACTTTGATATAGTTTGTACAGAAAGCGTTATAATCTGCACTTAAATAAACCCTTTATCAACTTGAATGTTAATTTGGACAGTACAGTGTTTGTTGGAGATGCTCCTATTTAAAGCAACCTACCCAGCCAGTTCCAGGGAGACCTAAAGTTGAAATTGGACTAAAAATAAATATGCGAGCTAGAAGAAGTTATTACCGAAAAAAAGGAAATCTGAAACCGACTGAGAACTGAACTGCGGCCTTCGGATTTTAGTCTGAGACACCGAGCAACTATTCGGTATTAATGAAACTGAAAATATTTGCCTGTAGGTATCTGGGAAATGCGTCGTAACCTATTCGACCTGGTCAATATTGTTAAAATATTGAAAGCGTGCCTAGGTTACAACCGCTGTTGTATGAAGTGGTGAAATGCTGAAAAAAAACTAATAAAAATCGTAGCGACGTATTTTATAATAAGGCCCGTTCATACTTAAGAGGTCGTTAGGGATGACCTTTGATTAAAATTCTACACGAAAAGAAAGGCTCAAGCAATAGTGATGACGTTAAATTCCACCTCAGAAATAAATTTAACATTAAAACTGAAGCAAGTTAGAACAAAACAAAGGCGATATCGATAAAATACATTCTAGGTCCTTACGTGCGATAATATCTGACTACCAACTTAGATTTCTGAAATAATACGCAGATGCATCACAAACGTTGCATTTCTTATCGCTAAATTTCTGTATGCAATTTGACACTGAAAAGTCCGCAGTTTTGAAAGACCTAGAGAAGTACATTTCAAGCTATAACCGACATGTGAAACATTTACAAGAAATATAAACACCCTTACCCAATAGGTGAAACATTTTTAAAGCCCCAAATTTTTAGTAGAGTAAGAATATTGAGATAAGATGAAGTCATTGAAAATACTGCAGCAAAGTGAGGTTCATTGCCACCATTCGCGTGGTATCCACATGACAGTGACATTTATTATATGTGATGTTTCTCTTTAATCTTTCGGGTCCATCAGTTAGGTTAAGTTTTCTGACGAACTCTGTGAGCTTTTGAAGCGATGTAGCTCTATACCTAATTACTAATCGGGGAATGACACTATGGCATCATTGGATGCCTGCAAAATCTGGCGTGGCTGCATATCAGCACAATATCACATTACTCACACCCTCAGTTGACATTCAGAACACTACCATAGATGTTGTTCCAGAAAAAAGATATTGCTAGGATGTTACTGCTAAATAAGACCATAAACGTTAGTAAATAACGTATCTATATATGCTGTTGAAATTAGTTCGTCCAATCTTTATATTGGTACAGAACATAGGGTGAACTTTCGTTGATTCTGGTAACATAATACTGAAGAGTTTCTAAGAATGTTTCTGAGCTCATTTCCATTTTTTGTCTGTTGTAAGAGACTAAAATTATAGCGAAGTTGAATGGAGTGAAGGAGAGTGGGCATCTTTGTGCCAGTGTTTGTTGAGCAACACCACGTTTTCTAAAGCGATTCCTTGTTGTAAACAACATGATACTAGTCACAGAATTCAGCTGACAATATCTTGAGTTTTCGAGTGAAGATAGAATCAATAGTTCACTATCAACGAAACAGTGACTGACTTTTAGTATGCTCGATGCAGCAGTAACCCATGCCGGGAATCTCGATGATAATATATGGATACTTCATACACTTTGTCCCCCCTCCATACCGGACAGTGAACCATGAATCTTGACGGGGTGATGGAACGGTTTACGTGCCTTAGCGATATGGATAGCCGTACCATAATGGAGGGCAATCTGTGGAGAGGTCAGACTAACCCGAGGTCGCTGATGAGGAGCAGCAGCATTTTCTGTAGCTACAGGGGCCACAGTCTGGATGATTGTCTGATCTGGCGTTGTAACATTAGCAAGTACGTTCTTGCTATTCTGGTACTACGAATGGCTGAAAACAACGAGAAACCACAGCCGTTACTTTTTTCCCCAAGTGCGTGGACCTCTACTGTACTGCACATAATGATAATGGAATTCGAATTCGCTTGGGTAAAATTTTCCGGAGGTAAAATAGTTCCACATTCGCATCACTGGGGGGGAGGGGGGGAGGTGACGTTAGATTCCTTACTCGGATAGGTAGATTAATGAATTTAAAAAGAGAAATGGATGGATAGAAGTTACGTACAGTGGGAATTAGTGCTGTAGCGAGAAGAATAGGACTTCTGGTCAGTTCAGTACAGGGTTATCAACATAAAACAAGATAGGGATAAGGCAGGAATAGACCTAATTTTGAATAAGAAAATAGGAATGTGGGTAAGCTACTGCAGACAGCGTACTGAACTCATTATCGTAGCCCAGGTAGACATGAAGCCAACACGCAACACAGCAGTTCATGTGACAACTATCTACGCGGATGATGAAGAAAATGAAAGAATATACACTCATGAGACAGAACATTATGACCAACTGCTTAATAACTTGTTTGACCGTCTTTGGAACGAAATACGTCACTGATTCTGCGTATCGGGGTTCCGACAGTCTGTTGGTTGATTTGTGGAGGTATGTGACATTATATGACTAAGTACAGATCATGTGAATAACAGGCCTCTAATTTGCATACACTGTGATGGCGCCCGATAGCGACCCAGATGGTTCAAATGGTTGAAATGGCTCTGAGCACTATGGGACTTAACATCTGAGGTCATCAGTCCCCTAGAACTTAGAACCACTTAAACCTAACTAACCTAAAGACGTCCGCGGCTCGTGGTCTTGCGGTAGCGTTCTCGCTTCTCGCGCACGGGGTCCCGGGTTCGATTCCCCGCGGGGTCGGGGATTTTCTCTGCCTCGAGATGACTGGGTGTTGTGTGTCTTTCATCATCATTTCATTCTCATTCACTCACAAGTGAACTTGTGGAGCGGCGGCCGAACCGTCCCGCGAGGGGTCTCCCGGCCACCAATGCCATACGCTTATTATTATTATTAACCTAAGGACGTCACACACATCCATGCCCGAGGCAGGCGACCCAGATGGGTTCCATACGATTTACATCAGGTGAATTTGTTCGCCGGGACTCCCGTGTGAGTTCACTATAATAAACTACTGTAGCGCGGTTCTGTTTCCGAGACACGGACAATTATACTTCTGAAAGATGACATCGCCGTGCCGGCCGCGGTGGTCTCGCGGTTCTAGGCGCGCAGTCCGGAACCGTGCGACCGCTACGGTCCACGTTCGAGTCCTGCCTCGGGCATGGGTGTGTGTGATGTCCTTAGGTTAGTTAGGTTTAAGTAGTTCTAAGTTCTAGGGGACTAATGACCTCAGCAGTTGAGTCCCATAGTGCTCAGAGCCATTTGAACCATTTTTGAAATTATTCAGATAGTTAAGGGAAACAAAAATTAAACTATGACGAGTGACTGGACTGAGGAAGAAGAATGAAAGAGGAAACAGCCTAGTAGGATTTTGTGCAGAACATAATTTCATCCTCACAAACATGTAGCTTAAGAATCATAAAACAAGTTTGTATGTGTGTAATAGACCTAGAGCCACTGGAAGATTTCAGTTGATTATAAAATGGTAAGGCAGAGACTTCGAAACCAGATTTTAAACTACACTACTGGCCAGAGTAGCACGGAGAGCTGCATCAAACCAGTCTCAGGACTGAAGACCACAACAACAACAACTGGCCATTAAAATTGCTACACCAATAAGAAATGCAGATGATAAACGGGTATTTATTGGACAAATATATTATACTAGAACTGACATGTGATTACATTTTCACGCAATTTGGGTGCATAGATCCTGAGAAATCAGTACCCAGAACAACCACCTCTGGCCGTAATAACTGCCTTGATACGCCTGGGTATTGAGTCAAACAGACCTTGGATGGCATGTACAGGTACAGCTGCCCATGCAGCTTCAACACGATACCGCAGTTCATCAAGAGTAGTGACTGGCGTATTGTGACGAGCCTGTTGCTCGGCCACCATTGACCGGACGTTTTCAATTGGCGAGAGATCTGGAGAATGTGCTGGCCAGGGCAGCAGTCGAACATTTTCTGTATCCAGAAAGGCCCGTACAGAACCTGCAACATGCGGTCGTGCATTATCCTGCTCAAATGTAGGGTTTCGCAGGGATCGAATGAAGGGTAGAGCCACGGGTCGTAACACATCCGAATTGTAACGTCCACTGTTCAAAGTACCGTCAATGCGAACAAGAGGTGACCGAGACGTGTAACCAATGGCACCCCATACCATCACGCCGGGTGATACGCCAGTATGGCGATGACGAATACAAGCTTCCAATGTGCGTTCACCGCGATGTCGCCAAACACGGATGCGACCATCATGATGCTGGAAACAGAACCTGGATTCATCCGAAAAAATGACGTTTTGCCATTCGTGCACCCAGGTTCGTCATTGAGTACACCACCGGAGGCGCTCCTGTCTGTGATGCAGCGTCAAGATAACCGCAGCCATGGTCTCCGAGCTGATAGTCCATGCTGCTGCAAACGTCGTCGAACTGTTCGTGCAGATGGTTGTTGTCTTGCAAACGTCCCCAACTGTTGACTCAGGGATCGAGACGTGGCTGCACGATCCGTTACAGACATGCGGATAAGACGCCTGTCATCTCGACTGCTAGTGATACGAGGCCGTTGGGATCCAGCACGACGTTCCGTATCACTCTCCTGAACCCACCGATTCCATATTCTGCTAACACTCATTGGATCTCGACCCACGCGAGCAGCAATGTCGCGATACGATTAACCGCAATCGCGACGGGCTACAGTCCGACCTTTATCAAAGTCGGAAACGCGATGGTACGCATTTCTGTTCCTTACACGAGGCATCGCAACAATGTTTCACCAGGCTACGCCGGTCAACTGCTGTTTGTGAATGAGAAATCGGTTGGAAACTTTCCTCATTTCAGCAGGTTGTAGGTGTCGCCACCGGCGCCAACGTTGTATGAATGCTCTGAAAAGCTAATCATTTCCATATCAGAGCAACTTCTTTCTGTCGGTTAAATTTGGCGTCTGTAGCACATCTTCGTGGTGTATCAATTTTAATGGCCAGTAGTGTATAAGACATTTCCCAGAGCGTATTTATTGGTTATGAACTACATATTAAAACTGAAAAAATTGCAAAAACATAGGAATTTAGGGAAATGTGAACTGGATAAACTGAAAGAACCAGAGGTTGTTGAGAGATTGAGACTGAGCTTTAGGCAACTTATGACAGAAATACAGGAAACAAATGCAATAGAAGACGAATGATTTGAGACGCCAAGAGCTACATGATGATTTCTTTGATGTATGAGTCTCATCTGAGAAGCAGCTTTACAAAAGGAAGCTTTCGCGCCTTTCGTGGTGCTCCTTCTTCTGAAAGGTTAATCAATAAGAGCGCAAGTACTCCCGGCCGCATACGGTGAGAAATGTGAAAGCCTTCGCCGAAGAATGATGGACGTAACTGCTTCCATAGCCTGCTTTTTCTCCCCACATATCGCCCACCATACCTCTTTGCAACATGGTTGTTTCGTAATTTGATCCCCCAGCAAACTCCGAAATGCTATGTTGACTCATTTTAAAAAAATGTGCGTGGAGAGTAACCAGAACTTAACTAGACCAGGTCCTTTTCGGTTCCACACCAGGGCGATTAGTGGCTCCTATAGTGTTTCGTGGTAGCTACACATCATACCGAATATAAATATGTCTATCGTAATACACTAGAATCTGTGGGAGTCCTCTGCAACACGGTTGAAACATTCGTTACTTTCATTTTTTAAATACTTTCTGTGCTGAGTAAGCAATACATCCAGAACGAATTTAATGATACTGTACGGAAAGTCGACAGTCTGATGTCGTGTAGAGCGCAGTAGTTCTCCTCGTCTATGTATTGTCATAATGTGTGGTACAAGTAGCCCTGCTGGTGCTGCTATACTCACATTCGTTCACGCTTGTGAATAAATTAACCTTCGAAAACGTTGCTAGCTCCTCGCTTGAGACACATTTTTGTGCCAGAGAACAAAACATTAAAAGTGCAGGAACAACCTCAGGTAATCCGCCATTATTACATACGCTATCACTTGGCCTCCGCGATAACCAACTGCAATGGAATACCTCAAATCTGGCAAACACGGATGAACATACACTCGCTATACATTTCTACGATAGTAACGCTAGGTCCATTTTGTTGCAAGTGATCTGACACAACTTTCACAACAGCCGAATGATCCGCTGTTGCTTGTGTTAGTCTGCTTGGGATGACATAGAAAGAGGTGCGGGAGGATTTCATCCTTAAATTTAGAAAGTCGGGTCCCACAAATTTGGTCATCAAGTAATGCTGGTGGTGAGTAACTTTCTGGGAGGCCGCCCATTACTCGAGAAACGATGGGACGCGAATGCACGAACCCCTCCCCTCCTCCCCTTCCCCCCTACATCTACAAGCAAATTGAGTTAGGAGCTAGGTATTAAATCCAGTTTGGAATCCTCTATGAACTCAAAGTTCTGCATAAGCTCGAAGCTGAGGATGTGTTGTCCAAAACGGTAAGTGTTACGATCTGTTAAAGACTGCCGACAATGAGAATCTCATCGTGCATGTGTTATTCAGTGATGAAGCAACATTCCATATCTATGGGCATGTGAATAACACATTTGCAGAATCTGGGCAAAGGAAAAACCACCCAAGCAAGAGTGGCAACGAGACACCCCCAAAAGTGTGCATTCGGTCAGCGTTGACAAGGACTACCGTTTATGGTTGTTCGCACAGAAAACAACACAGACACATGGCTCGATGTATTGAAAATGTTTCTGGAGACACAGTTGGCAGAAAATGGGATTAAGGACTCAATTGTCAGTAGGGGGATGGGTTCAAATGGTTCAAATGGCTCTGAGCACTATGGGACTTAGCATCTGAGGTCATCAGTTCCCTAGAACTTAGAACTACTTAAACCTAACTAACATCCATGCCCGAGGCAGGATTCGAACGTGGACCGTAGCGGTCGCGCGGTTCCAGACTGAAGCGCCTAGAACCGCTCGGCCACATCGGCCGGCAGCGGGATGGGGAGCTACCCCGTTTGGTCTTAGTTGTATGACCACCTGGATGCAGCTTTCCCCTGTAGACAGATTTGTCTTGATTCTCAAAGACTTTGGCCCTCGCTCTCCGGACCTGTTCGTCTTATATTTCTTTGCATGAGGTGTTATTAAGGCTAAAGTGTAGCAGATGGAGATTGACAGCATAGCACAACTGAAATAATGGATCAGATACACAGTAGATCGAACCTCTCCAGCTATGCTCAACAGAATGTTTTGGTCTTTGGAAGAATGCAATCACATAGAGTGATGTATGTTACAACACACATGGTGTCCCAGAAAAGTTGCGAGAAACTTCGTCGGTTTGTAGAACGTGTCTCGAGGAATAAATCGAGGATAGGAAGCCGTGTCCGGAAACGTCATTCCCCGAAGCTGCTGAGCGTCGAAGATATGGGTGCCCGCACGTGCCACTGGGCCACCCTTCTAGCAGCAAACTTGACTTTGTACGCTGACGGACCGCAAATGGAACGTCCCGCAATGTTGTTTGTTACTCAGTGATCGCGACTGATTGATACGATCGCCGATGGAGAAGATGGAGCTGCATAGAGGGGCCTTGTCTCCCGTTGATCCGATACTCTGTTGCCTTCGTGGATCACGGTTCCTGTCGCGGGTTTCCACTCGCAATTTATTTTTCTCTTGAAACCCTCTAAAATATCCATTGTCTTTCGGTAAATAGGTGTAAAGCAAACTGCGTATCTAAAATCGTGTTGCCACCAAGGCAACAGAGCATCGCGCTCATAGGGCCCAAGGCCTGTGTATGCAGCGGCTAGCTCCATCTTCTACACTGGCGATTGTGGTAATCAACCGCGATTACTGAATAACAAACAACATTGAGAGATGTTCCGCCCACGGTCCGTTAGCGCACGAAGTGACGCTTGCTGCTAAATGGGTGGCCTAGTGACAGACCACAGCGCGCATAACTTCGACGCCCTCTAGCGTCGGGGGATGATGTTCCCGGACACGGGTTCCTATCCTCGATTTGTTCCTCAAGACACTCTCTACAACACCTCGAAGTTTCTCGCAACGTTTTTGGGACTCCCTGTATATGGTGATGACTAACAAATTTGCGTTTCCACAGAAACATATAGAGACTTTGTGGTCACCTTATCTTCGCAGACACTATCATTTAACAATACCGGAGCTGTTTAAAGAGGAATGACCAAAGTATCTAATAGTGCGAAAAGCAGCTGCCAAACAGCGATACATTTGAAAGATACAAAGCAAGTGTTATTTTAGTGACGTTTCTTTCGATTCTTACATACTGTTGATTGGTTTGCGCTTAGAAAATTCCCAGCAGATCTACGTGGCTCCTCACGAATTAACGTTAGAGATAGATGAAATTCAGAGAAAGCCTGCATGTTTTATCTGAGTTCGTGCAGCTTACACTAGAAGGTAAAAAAAAAATTACAAACTCCATAGGGATCTTATGTGGGTCACGTGAAGCAGAAGCTGCAAGCGGAACCCTCACAGTTGTGTCACAATGATCACGACAGAAGCCGGCCGCTGTGGCAGAGCGGTTCTAGGCGCTTCAGTCCGGAACCGCGCTGCTGCTTCGGCCGCAGTTTCGAATCCTGTCTCGGGCATGGATGTGTTTGATGTCCTTAGGTTGGTTAGATTTAAGTAGTGCTAAGTCTAGGGGACTGATGACCTCAATTGTTAAGTTCAATAGTGCTTAGAGCCACTGAAACCATTTGATCACGACAGTACAACTACTGCAGTTCGGACTTAACACGAGCAATCACGAGTCAGTCTTCCCATTTACCAACCACGGTTCGGAGAGGAAAATGTGCAAATTGTTCTGGTGCACAGTGTACTCTGACTGGTGGTTTGTGAAGTACTGACGAAGATAACACAGAAACTGTTATGACATGGTATGTTTTACGTGGTTTCGCGGAGCAACAGCTAAAACTCAGGGTTATGGTAATGTAGTCTACTTCTCAGTCACACGGGAAAATTTATTAAACGAACTGTTTCGAATTTCGAGAATCTATTTTAAAAAGTTAAACTTTGTCAGAGCCTCGAGAGGTCACAGATTTTACTGTGTGCTATATTTCTACCGTTTATGAAGTATTTGGTAGGTGCACGAAGGACCAGCTCTTAGGGGCGGGGTGTGGGGAAGGGGGGGGGGGGGGACGGTGCCATCGTCCACGGCGGCATTTTTCCTGGGGCTGGCAAAATATTGAATTCTAATGTAGTTCAAACGAATGAATTAAAAAAGACAATGAAAGTTTGCAAAGTAATATTGCAGAGCTAGATCAGAAATGTAAGGACTATGGTATGAAGATTAGCATCTCCAAAACGAAAGTAATGTCAGTGGGAAAGAAATATAAACGGATTGAGTGCCATATAGGAGGCACAAAGTTAGAACAGATGGATGGTTTCAAGTACCTAGGATGCATATTCTCACAGGACGGCAACATAGTGAAAGAACTGGAAGCGAGGTGTAGCAAAGCTAATGGAGTGAGCGCTCAGCTACGATCTACTCTCTTCTGCAAGAAGGAAGTCAGTACCAAGACTAATTTATCTGTGCACCGTTCAATCTTTCGACCAACTTTGTTGTATGGGAGCGAAAGCTGGGTGGATTCAGGTTACCTTATCAATAAGGTTGAGGTTACGGATATGAAAGCAGCTAGGATGATTGCAGGTACTAGTAGATGGAAACAATGGCAGGAGGGTGTCCACAATGAGGAAATCAAAGAAAAACTGGGAATGAAATCTATAGATGTAGCAGTCAGGGCGAACAGGATTAGATGGTGGGGTCATGGGAGAAGCAAGGTTACCCAAGAGACTCATGGGTTCAGCAGTAGAGGGTAGGAGGAGTCGGGACAGACCAAGGAGAATGTACCTGGATTCAGTTAAGAATGATTTTGAAGTAATAGGTTTAACATCAGAAGAGGCACCAATGTTAGCATTGAATAGGGGATCATGGAGGAATTTTATAAGGGGGCTATGCTCCAGACTGAACGCTGAAAGGCATAATCAGTCTTAAATGATGATGATGATGATGATGAATGAATAAGTATGATAATAAGTTGGACGTACAACTCACTCATAAAGGTTAGTATGTTACTTGAAATTATCGACAATATTTTGAAACAAATGGCAAAGAAGCGATGGAGTTGTCACCTTCGGAATGTTTTCCAAAATAGTACACCCTGCTAGTGGCAGTGTTAACTCAGTCTATGCCATGCGCGCACACAATATTGAAATGTGCCTACATCAGGTTGAACGGCCCTACAGAAGCGAAAAATTTCATAATAAAGATGAAAGTCAGCAGATGATGACGTAACAGTTTCTATACAGCAATCTTGAACACATATGGCAGTATCGCTGAGATAAATACTTTGTAATAAAGAAAGAATAAGCAAAATTTGCACTGTCCGCCGCTGTTTCATCTAGACACTGTGGTTAAGCAGTATTTATACGTCGACAGACATATGGAATCCTTCCCGCATCAGTCCTTCTCCTTTGGATCTGCCAGTAACAGAATGTACATTGCTCTTCTTCTTGCCACCCTCCTGTAAATGAATTTTTCTGCTTGTTTCAAGTTCGTCCTCATTCCCTTTTCTTTCTCAGCGTTGAAGCCGTAATCAGTAAGTATTAAGACCATACGTAAAAATGCCTATGAAACCTTATTTTGGAGCTGCAAACAAACTGCACTGCAGGAACTGTTTAGCCAGTTTCGTCGTACCAGTATTTCATACTGTTTGTGTCCCAACGACTTTATTTATACTAAATAAAAGCTCTTTCAAAACTGCTTGTTTGAGTCAAATCGACGTCTGTCTTGTCGGAAAGGACGCCTTCTCAATTTCCGACTATATTTGTCTTTCCCTGTAACCGGATTGTCCATTGATCGTGACCGGGTCAAATATCTCACGAAATAAGCGTCAAACGAAAAAACTACAAAGAACGAAACTTGTCTAGCCTGAAGGGGGAAACCAGATGGCGGTATCAACTGCGTTTTTTTTTAAATAGGCATCCCCATTATTTATTACATATTCGTGTAGTACGTAAAGAAATATAAATGTTTTAGTTGGACTTCTTTTTTCGCTTTGTGATAGATGGCGCTGTAATAGTCACAAACGTATAAGTACGTGGTATCACGTAACATTCCGCCACTGCGGACGGTATTTGCTTCGTGATACATTACCCGAGTTAAAATGGACCGTTTACCAATTGCGGAAAAGGTCGATATCGTGTTGATGTATGGCTATTGTGATCAAAATGCCCAACGGGCGTGTGCTACGTATGCTGCTCGGTATCCTGGACGACATCATCCAAGTGTCCGTCCGGACTGTTCGTTATTGAACGAAACAGGAAGTGTTCTGCCACATGTGAAACGTCAACCACGACCTGCAAAAAATGATGATGCCCAATTAGGTGGTTTAGCTGCTGTCGAGGCTAATCCGCACATCAGTAGCAGACAACAAATTATTCGAGAATCGGGAATCTCAAAAACGTCGATGTTGAGAGGAATGTCGTTACACGTATTGCCAAATGCATTGAGGTTGACGGACATCATTTTGATCATTTATTGCATTAATGTGGTATTTACAGATAATCACTCTGTAACAGAATGCGTTCTCAGAAATAATAAGTTCACAAAGGTACATGTATCACATTGGAACAACTGAAGTAAAATGTTCAAACGTACCTACGTTCTGTATTTTAATTTAAAAAACCTACCTGTTAACAACGGTTAGTCTAAAATTTTGAGCCATATGTTTGTGACTATGTAAGTAGGCTGTTTAGATTTTTATGTTGGTAACGTCACGTAGCGCTATGTATGAAAATCACTGGCTGTGCTGTGAGCAGTCTGTGGCTGGTTGGCATTGTTGGAATATTCGCTATTGTAGTGTTGGGCAGTTGGATGTGAACAGCGCGTAGCGTTGCGCAGTTGGAGGTGAGCCGCCAGCAGTGGTGGATGTGGGGAGAGAGGTGGCAGAATTTTGAGAGCGGACGATCTGGACGTGTGTCCGCCAGAAATAATATTGTATATCTTGACTTTTGAATATTATTAAGGTAAATACATTGTTTGTTCTCTATCAAAATCTTTCATTTGCTAACTACGCCTATCAGTAGTTAGTGCCTTCAGTAGTTAGAATCTTTTATTTAGATGGCAGCATTGGCACTCGCTGTATTGCAGTAGTTCGAATAACGAAGATTTTTGTGAGGTAAGTGATTCATAAAAGGATAGGTTATTATTAGATAGTCTCATTCATTTGTAGGGATTATTGTAAGTCAGATTGCGTTTCGCTAAAAATATTGTGTCAGTTTAGTGTTGATCAGAATAAGTAAAGAGAGAAATGTCTGAGTAAGTTCAGTTCTGCTCAGCTGTTTGAAAATCAAATAACGTAAGAGGTTTATCAGCACAGTAATTCACTAATTTTTTTGAGTGTATAAATGGAAAAATGAATCAGTCACCGGTACCTATTTAGTGCCTTTAGTACACAACTATTACAGCAACATCTATTACAAAGCGAAAAAAATGGGCCAACTAAAACATTCATATTTCTTTACGTACTAGACGAATATGTAATAAAAAACGGGGGTTCCTATTTTTAAAAAAACGCAGTTGATATCCGTTTGACCTATGGCAGCGCCATCTAGCGAGCCAACCATAGCGCCATCTGGTTTCCCCCTTCAAGCTAGACAAGTTTCGTTCTTTGTAGTTTTCTCGTTTGACGCTGAAATTTCGTGAGATATTTGGGTTCAAATGGCTCTGAGCACTATGGGACTTAACATCTGAGGTCATCAGTGCCCTAGAACTTAGAACTACTTAAACCTAACTAACCTAAGGACATCACACACATCCATGCCCGAGGCTGGATTCGAACCTGGGACCGTAGCGGACGCGCGGTTCCAGATTGAAGCTCCTAGAACCGCTCGGCCACTTCGGCCGGCAGATATTTGGCCTGGTTACGATCAATGGACCACCGTGTGTACTAAAGGCACTAAATAGGTACCGGTGACTGATTCAGTTTTCCATTTATACACTCAAAAAAAAAAAAAAAAAAAAACGAACCACCACGAGGGAATTATTCGAACGCGACGGAAATCGATAGATGTGACGCACCTATACAGAAAAACAAACGATTACAATTTCAGAAACATTTGCCGATTTATTCAATTGAAAGAGCTTCACAGATAGAACGAGTCATTAACGCGTTGATTCAATTCTGGCCTTTATGTAAACAGTTATTGGGTTTGTCATTAACTGAAAAAGTTGTTGGATGTCCTCCTGATGGGTATCGTGCCAAATTCTGTCCAAATGAGACGTTAGTTCATCAAAATCAAAAACTGGTTGGAGGTGCCTGCCCATAATGGCGAAAGAAGGGTTTGGCCAGCATGATGACAGACAGTAAAAACTCTCGCCGTGTGCGGGCGGGACTTACCTTGCTGTAATGTAAGCCCAGGATAGCTTGCCATGAAAGGCAACAAACACTTGATATAGAATATCGTCGACGTACAGCTGTACTATAAAAGTCCCGCTGATGACAACCGAAGGGATCCTGCTATGAAATGGCACCCCGGATCATCACATCTTGTTGTCGGGCCGTATGGCGGAGTACAGTCATACTAGTATCCGACCGCTGTCTGGAGCGTCTCCAGACACATCTTCGTTGGTCATCGGAGCTCTGTTCGAAGCGTGAATCATCAAAATGGTTAAAATGGCTCTAAGCACTATGGGACTTAACATCTGAGGTCATCAGTCCCCTATAACTTACAACTACTTAAACCTAACTAACCTAAGGACATCACACACATCCGTGCGCGATTCAGGATTCGAACTTGCGACTGTAGCGGCCGCGCGGTTCCAGACTGAAGCGCCTAGAACCGCTCGGCCACACCGGCCAGCAGAACCACTTACACCAAACTAACCTAAGAACATCACACACATCCATGCCCGAGGCAGGATTCGAACTTGCTACCGTAACAGCAGAGCGGTTCCGGACTGAAGCGCCTACAACCGCTCGGCCACAGCGGCCGGTTGTGAATCATCACTAAAGACAATTGTACTTCAGGGAATGGGATCAGTGTGTTCTCTTTCCTCTCACTTAGTACAGTACAAGCGCCAACGATACCGCTGACAATGCAGTCTCGCGCCACAAGCTTCCCTCTGCTCAAGGAACGTGAAAAAGTGAACAGATTTCAGTTATCTACACTGCGAGTGCCATAACTCAATTTTAGTTGACATAATTAATTTAGGAGTTATAACTCAAAAAGTATTGCACTGTAAACGTTTCACTACTGTTTCGTTACTGATATCCTATACCTGCCTCTTGTCTTAAAACCGTACAAGCGTCAAAAAGAAGTATGAATAAATGGAGTAAGAGTGCTGAGAAGTGGTGATGGGAGAAGGATGTTGTCAAAAAAGCTATGCCTCGAAACACAAGGAGGGAGTGGCGGTTGGAGCTTGGAGGAGGGGTGGCGCTTGATATTTTCGCACGGGGCTGTAAAATAGTTGGAGCCGGCCCTGAGTGTACGGCAGGTAGGACGTTGTATACGTGAAGAGATATCCGTGCAAACGATGACAGAAGAACATAGAACCGAGGCGTGACCTTGCAGTACGTGTCAGGTGAATGGAGGCGCGCTTCCGCCGCCTGGAGTTCATCTGCAGGGTGCTAACTCGCCAGATTAGCCTCGCGAGAAACGCTGAGTGTACTGGGAGTCGCCGGATTGCGCAAAGCGCTGCCGCCAGACGCGAGACGATCCTGTGGCGAACGGCCGGGACTTAGCAGCGGCCGTGTTGACTCAGCGTGAGGAACGCTACAGCAATTAGGCGTCCAGGGTGTCGGGCGGACAGGCCGGCAGCGCTGCAGGCCACTTAGCGGGCGCCGAGCCAAGGACGTCGGCAGTCCAGCCGCGGCTTGCGTTTCGCGGCCCCTACTCATTCGCCAACAGCGGTCTTTATTTTGCTGCTCATAAAAGTAATGTAATGTACCGTCCTTTTGTCCTGACTGTAAACTAGGAACTCTTCAGTTATTGATATTTTGCCAATAAAAACTTTACTGATTAAGCTCTGATGCGGTACATACACAGATGCGACGAAAGTCATTGGATACTTCCTAATATGGTGTCGGATTTTTTGCCCGGCGTAGTGCAGCATCTCGACGTGGCGTGTACTTAACAAGTCTTTCGAAGTCACCTGCAGAAATACGAGGGCCACTCCAAAAGAAATGCACACTATTTTTGTAAAAATACAATTTTCATTCTGCATGTGTGAAATTTTTACAGTGTGTAGATACATCCTTCCCGCTTGTTTTAAAAATTAGTTCAACCTCTTCCCGTGAGTAGCGCCGTCACAGCATGTCTTCAAGATGGCTGCTACACTTGACGTTCGTCAGAAGCAACGCGCTGTCATAGAATTCCTGTGCTGTGAAAACGAGACAGTGGGAAACATCCACAAGATGTTGAAAAAGGTGTATGGAGATTTTGCCGTCGATCGCAGTACAGTTAGTCGGTGGGCAAGCAGGTTACGTGATGAAGCGGGCACGGCAATATTGAGGATTGTCCCTGCAGTGGCAGGCCTCGTACTGCACACATTCCAGACAATGTGAAGAGAGTTAACGAATTGGTGACTGTTGACAGACGCATCACAGTGAACGAATTGTCACGCTACGTTGGGATAGGGGAAGGAAGTGTTTGCAGAATACTGAAAGTGTGGCGTTAAAAAAGGTATGTGCCAGGTGGGTTCCCAGGATGTTGACAGTGGCTCACAAAGAAACAAGAAAAACGGTATCCAGCGAACTTTTGGAACAGTACGAGACTGGTGGAGATGAATTTCTTGGAAGAATTGAGACAGGTGATGAAACATGGCTCCATCATTTTTCACCAGAGACGAAGAGGCAATTAATGAAGTGGCTTCATGCAAATTCGCCCAAGAAAAAAAAATTCAAAACCACACCTTCTGCTGGAAAAGTTATGGCTACGGTGTTTTTCGATTCTGAAGAACTCTTGCTTGTGGACATCATGCCAAGTGGAACCACCATAAATTCTGATGCATATGTGACGACACTGAAGAAACTTCAAGCTGGACTGAGTCGTGTTCGACCACATCAGCAATAGCAGGATGTTTTACTGTTGCACGACAATGCACGGCCACATGTCAGTCAAAAAACCATGGAAGCGATCACAAAACTCGGATGGACAACACTGAAACACCCACCTTACAGTCCTGACCTGGCTCCATGCGACTATCATCTGTTTGGGAAACTGAAAGACTCTCTTCGTGGAACAAGGTTTGAAGATGATGACTCCCTTGTGCACGCTGCCAAACAGTGGCTCCAACAGGTTGGTCCAGAATTTTACCGTGCGGGTATGCAGGCACTGATTCCAAGATGGCGTGAGACAGTTGAGAGGGATGGAAATTATGAGGAGAAATGAAAATACTGTTCCTAAAGGACGTATCTACACACTGTATAACTTTCAAACATGTAGAATAAAAGATGGATTTTAAAAAAAGTAGTGTGCATTTCTTTTGGAGTGACCCTCGTATTTAGCCACAGTGTCTCTATAGCCGTCCATAATTGCGAAAGTGTTGCCGATGCAGGATTCTGTGCATGTACTGACCTCTCTATTATGGAAAAAAGTGCTCGATGGGGTTCATGTCGAGTGATCCAGATGGCCAAATCATTCACTCGAACTGTCCAGAATGTTCTTCAAACCAATCGCGAACAATTGCGACTCGGTGACATGGCGCATTGTCACGAAGACCACGAATGGCTGCAAATGGGCTCCAAGTAGCCGAGCAGTTGGATCAGCGGATCCAGTCCATTCCCTGTAAAAACAGGCCACTCCATTGTCGAGCCGGCACCGATTTGCACAGTGCCTTGTTGACAGTTTGGGCCCATGGCTTCGTGGGGTCTGCGCCACACTCAAATCTTACCATCAGCTCTTACCAACTGAAATCGGGACTCATCTGACCGGGCCACGGTTTTCCAGTCGTGTAGGGTCCAACCGACATAGTCACTAGCTCAGGAAAGCCGCTGTAGGCGATGTCGTGCTGTTAGCAAAGGCACTCGCGTCGGTCATCTGCTACCATAGCCCAGATTTCGCCGCACTGTCCTAACGTTCCTCCCACCTTGATTCCTGCGGCTATTCCACGCAGTGCTGCTTGTCTGTTAGCACTGGCAACTCTACGCAAACGCCGCTGCTCTTGGTTACTAAGTGAAGGAGGTCTGCCACAGCACTGTCCGTAGTGAGAGGTAATGCCAGAAATTTGGTAATCTCGGCACACACTTGACACTGTGAATCTCGCAATACTGAATTTCCTAATGATTTCAAAAATGGTTCATATGGCTCTGAGCACTATGGAACTTAACATCCGTGGTCATCAGTCCCCTAGAACTTAGAACTACTTAAACCTAACTAACCTAAGGACATCACACACATCCATTCCCGAGGCAGGATTCGAACCTGCGACCGTAGCGGTCCCTAATGATTTCCGAAATTGAATGTCACATGCGTCTAGTTCAAAGTCGGTTACTTCCAATCATGGGGACGTAATCAAGTTGGAAACCTCTTCATATGAATCACCTAAGTACTAATAACAGCTTCGCCAATGCGCCGACTTTTTGTACGTAGTGTACTCGATGCTACCGTCATCTGTATATGTGCATATCACTATCCTATGAATTTTGTCACCTCAGTGTATACGAGGAACTATTCGGTTTTTGATTTTTTCCCAAATAACTACTTTATTGAAGAGGCTGTAAAGTAATACAGAATGTTTATTACCAGAGATCTGCGACAATAAGAGAAATAACATCCACGTCCGCAAGTTCCTTATCCGCACCCACAAGTCTTTTGGCAACATCCACTTGCGCAGATACTTAAATTTTGTAAATCACTCTAACCGGTCCTGTATGCCTGAACCCCTACCCTGAATTTTCGTCTCCTGAAATCGGAACTCCTAATTTACACTCCACAGACTAAGAATATTCCATCTTGTATGCACGATATATCAGGCAGGACAAATAGCATCAATAAGAATGCAATAATTCTTATTACAAAGAAGATAGGTGCTGACAGGCGTGGATATTATCGAACTATCAGTTTAATAACACATGGTTGTAAAATATTAACAGGAATTATTTACAGAAGAATAGAAAAATCTCTAAAAGCTGATCTCGGGTAAGATCAGTCTGAGTTCTGGGGAAATGAAGGAACACGCGAGGCCATAATCACCCTACGACTTCTCTGAGATGATAGGTTGAGGGATGGCGAGCCTACTGTACGTTTATAGTATTTGTACGAAGCCTTTGACAATAGGGAGTGGAATACTGTCTTTGTCGTTCTTAAGGTAGTAGCGATAGAATACAAGGAACGAAAAGGTTATTTACAGCTCTAAACATTCTGCATGGCGTCTGTTTGTTCTATATCGTGTCTCCCTACCACTTTCGCGCAACGACGCTCTGAGCGTGTTTTTTAGGGACCTGTTGCTGGTAAGGAGACGTCAGACCACACATGACATGTAGAATTCAGAAGAGTTCAGTGAGACTAGCGATGACATAACCAAATACTTAATGATTTCAGCGTCAGCTCCACTGCACTCCCTGTAAAGGAATCTTAATACTAACTAAATTTAGTGGAAGGGGTTCAAGGCTTTCCTATTTTTAGTTAGCTGGTAAAAATAACGTCGAAAAAGCAGTTAAGTTTACCATTGGAAATTTTATTCTACTCACAAAACATCGTTTATAAATTGCACTATTGATAAAAGAAAATGTTTTAATACAGGATGGTAAAAACCAACTGCGTTCAACAAAAATGTGAACGAATATCCCCTGAATGGGTTTCCAAGTTCTACAATGGATCGAAGGATGACCTATGCCATATCACATCTATAATCTAGGTTTAAATTAAGTTTCACAAGAGAGAAAACTATCAAAATGGTCTACAGTGACCCTCAATTATCTTTAATTACTTATCTAACTTGTCATAAATTACAGTGGCTGATGTGGCTTCTCAATAACTATATAACAGAAAAATCATCGAGTTTCAGATTTTTACTTCAAGTGGCAAATGTGAACACCATGAACTTTAATTGACGATCGACACTAGTATTACGCAAAAAGGGGATGTAACAGATGAGACTTCTGCAGTTCTGAGGGAAGCCTTATGCGCTCAAAAATGCGGCATCACGTGCGTTCATTACCTTGTCGGTGTTCGTCAGAGGGTGGCGGGCAGCTCAGCTCCGCTCACCTCTCCGTCTCGGAAGCAACTCTCTAGCAACTCTCTCCTAACTTCTCCTTACTACAATTTACCGAAGTTGGTTTAAAAAAAACTATCTGGCTGTGTTTTCATCTGACCAATCAGGGTCTCAATGTTAACCTTAAGCTCCGCCTACAAAAATTCTGTCCATCCAATGAGAAACGTTATACTTTTCATGGTGGGGCAATGTTTTTTAAAGTTTGCAACATAACAGAGACGCGAAAAAGTCTCACACTAAAACTTGCAGCTGGTGTGGTCCTTTTAGCGTTATCGTAAGATCTATACTGTTCTTCTGGAGCGCCTATCTTTTAACATGGGCCGGGGGGTGGTCCTAACGTAACAGAGACGCGAAAAAGTCTCACGCTAAAACTTGCGGGTGGTGTGGCCCTTTTTGTGTTATCGTAAGATCTATACTGTTCTTCTGGAGGGCTCTAGCTTTTAACATGGGCTGGGGGGTGGTCCTAACGTAACAGAGACGCGAAAAAGTCTCACGCTAAAAACTTGCAGGTGGTGTGGTCCTAGCAGTTAGCTGGCGACGTGGGTGTCCGTCCGTCCCTTATCGTAGGGCCTTCCAGCTTAACACGGTTCTGCTCTCAGCTTCTGTTCTCGTTTCTCCCCGCAGAACTGCGTCTGTCTCACGGTGGGAAGGTATGATATGCATTTAGGCATTCTTGTGTTACTCTGTGGTATTCCATTTGCTCACTCGTTACTCGTATTACTTTGGTTAATTTAATGTCACGATTTATTCGGAGCTATGTGACATACTACTGGATTTGCTTATCATGTCAGGGTTTTTATGGAAGGTGTTGGATTTGCCTGACACCTTACATATCACCACCCTTCGAACTTAATTTTTGCACTGAAGTTAGGCAATGATTGAATCGTTGTCTAAGTCAGTCAAAAATTATTGCTTTATCTAAATTTTGTCGCCTACTGTTCAGCCACGTTATTCTGGTTCTATGCTAGTTTGTATTACTAATTTATATTTTTGTATTCTTCCACATTATTCTAAAAAATGACAAGAGAAGAATATTTTTCTGCTATTATTAATTTTTAATTACTTTCTTTCTTTATTTAAGTGTGAAGTTTGTTTTTTAAGAAGTTTGCTATCGAAAGTGAGGAGTCTTTCACATCGATTTTCTTAGAAATGTATTTTTTTTATAAATGTAGTAATTAAGTAAAATCTATTCCTAACACATTTTCTAAATATCATGTACAAGTAAAATGTTTTTGTTTCTAGACACTCATTTCAACATTGTTACACTAACAAATAAGAATTATTTTCAAGAATTGGTTTGACAAAGAAATATACATAGCCAAGTATTGAGATATTATCCTAACAAATGGTAAAAATGTTAAAAAAAAGGAAAACATCCAACAAGATAATTTTTTATTCTTTGTTTTTATAAGAAGAAAATATGTAAAATATAGTTATTCTTTTATTTTGATGAGGAGAAAATAAGTGGCATATAGTTTTAGTGTTTATTAAGCCTTACTTTTGTTCTTTATATACTGTCCATTTCAGAACTAATGACTTATTTTTATGGATAGTCTCTTTTTTATTTTAGTTCATAGTCGATGACTGTTATTTTGTAGATTATTAGCTGTTTGGTGTGCTTAACTTATTTAGTTTTTCACACGTTTCTTTTGCACAATTCCTACATCACATAATTTGATTTCACACATTCACACAATCCTATAAATGTTTAAGCATGAGGTTGGCGAATGTTTTTGCACGAAGATGGTGGACTTGAGCGAGATGGATGTGGGCGAGTATTTGATGTACAGCTTCGTTCGTCGTTCCTTGTTGGCTTTGCAAGTGTGTGTTGCTGTTGTGGAGGTCCCATAATGGAATGGAGCTGTGAGTGCAGAATCTCGTGGTTTACTGGCTTTGTATGCGTTAAAGTCATCGTTATGTGTCGCTGAAAGCGGTCGTTTTTCGTTGTAATACTTCGCAGACGACTAGTTTACAATAGGATAGGGATTTGGGAAGGTATGTCGTCTATTCTTCACCCATCTTCTTTCTTGGTCTCAATCTTGCGAATCTTCAACTTCTGTTCTTCCTGCTTTTTCTCTGCTTCTTACTTGATTCTTGGTTCTTCTCTGGGCAGGATATGAAAGTATTTGTTGATAACTAATCGCTTTGTAGTTTTCCTCTTAGTAACAGTTTGATAAATTGTTTGGGTGTGTCATTTTTACTTTGTGGACATTTTCTTCAGTTTCGTGCATCAGCGTGCTGTTTAATAGCGGTAGTGTGACTTTTACACATATTTTTTGCCAGTGGTGGCTTGCCCAAGCGGTCTTCTTGTCGGGCCATTTGTTGCTCGCTTCACTGAGTGGGGGCACTCGGAGACCCTTCCAGCGTTCGGCGTTGCGTCACATCACTGCAGGGTGTTCCGCCTAGCGGTCAAATTTATTGACCACTTCAGTTACAAGGGCCTTCTGTTGGTCTCGCTGTCCTTTCCCTTCTCTCGATGCTTCTGCCTTGTAGGAATCGTGTCTTGCTAATTACGTCCTTTTCTTTCATGATACTTCTCGCGTTGCAACTTGTGGGTCGTTGCATCTGGTCTTAGCTGGAGTTTTTACAATGGTTCTTACAAAAAGTTTTACTTATAATCATGTAACATATGTCTAGTACCTATATTGTTTTACGCCTTCTTAGAAGCTTTACAAATTTCGGCGCCCTTTCCATGTTACAATTCTAAGATATTTTGAGTCTTAACTTATACAAGAAACCTCAAATTCGTTTTTTATTTTTGTGTAGTGTCGTGGTGTATAGCATTTTAGTATTTCATGCTGTTAGACCATCTACGTTTTATCCCTTCACCTTAATTTATGATACTATTGGTGTTATTATTGAAACTACTTTCTTTTTCCCACCGTCTCTCTTCATTCTTCTTTCTCCTGACGATCT
The DNA here is from genome assembly GCF_023898315.1 of Schistocerca nitens. NCBI lineage: Eukaryota > Metazoa > Arthropoda > Insecta > Orthoptera > Acrididae > Schistocerca > Schistocerca nitens. The sequence continues at coordinate 715,620,133 of NC_064617.1, read as the reverse complement.
TATCTGCAACATAATCTTGAAATATTGTGCTGATTATTTACCAGTAATAAAATTAATCTTCAAACTTTTTTATATGGCTCACATGGTGAAGTCCTAACGTTTTGCCTGTTTTTGTGTTCATTAGTTCCACAGCATTATCATGAGCAATTCAGCTAATTATGACAGGTCCTTTGTATGCAGCATAAAACTTATGTATTTTGTGTTTCTGTTTGCTGGAGAGATGGTTTGTTTTTACAAATACTTTCTGGCCTACTAAGAATGTTCTTTTAATTGCTGTTCTATCTCCTCTTTCTTTTCTTTTAATGGCTGCCTTTCTGATGTTGGAGAGTGCTGTTGCTATTACTTGTTTGTGCTGTCTACGTGGTACAATAGGAAATCTAACATTTTCTCTGGTTATGTTTGGGGGTTCAATATTTTTAAGTACAGTAACTGGAGGTAGTAGTGTAGTGCTATGTGGCATTTCATTTATTACTTCTTGAAAATCTTTAAGGTATATATCCCAAGTGTTGTGTCTTTTGCTTGCATATAATCGGCATAAAGTGTCTATGTCCTTCATAGATCGTTCTACTGGATTTACGCTAGGTTTGTACTTAGATATGTAGATGGGTTTTATTTTGTGTTGTTTTAGCGTGTTCTGCCATTGCACTGATTTGTATTGTGGGCCATTATCCGAAATTATTCGTTCCAATCTGCCTACTTGTCTGAGAAAATCTTGTCTAAATGCTTTACTTATAGTAAGACCTGTTGCCCGTTTTAATGGTGTCAAGGTAACATATTTAGTAGTAAGTTCCAAAACGACAAATATGAAAATATATCCATTTTTGTGCGTGGGAGGTGCCCCATCAAATCTGTTGCAGCTATTTGTTTTAATCTTTTAGGAATTATTGGAAACATAGGTGGTTTGGTTTGGAAAGTGACGTGTTTAGCCCTCATACATGTTTTGCATTTGACTAATACTGTTCTAATTCGTCTTTCCATATTAGGAAAATGGCTTGTTTGTTTTATTTTTAAAAAGCATTTCTTTGGTCCAAAGTGGCCATTACTTAAATGTGTATACCATATGTACTTATTAATTAGTTCATCTGGGATATAAATTAACCATTCATTCGTTGCAACATTTCGTCTAAAAAATAAAACATTTTTTTACGAGATAGTGCTGTCGAATGTCTGGAAAATCCTTACTTCTCCACTTGTGTTTGATTCCTAGTATTTCGGGATCCTTGACCTGTTCTTTGCCTATGTTTTTCAATGCTGTAGTAATGTAGTTTTCGAAAGGTACTTGTTTCATATAGTACATTGTAAACTGGTCTTCTGCTGCTTCCAAACCTATGTTATTGGATGCACCCTGTGGACATCATGATAAAGCATCTGCTAATACATTCGCTGGTCCTGGTATGTGTGTAATAGTGAAGTTAAATTCTTGTAGTATTAACATCCATCTGGCTAACCTCCCATGAGTACATTGTAAACTGGTCTTCTGCTGCTTCCAAACCTATGTTATTGGGTGCACTCTGTGGACATCGTGATAAAGCATCTGCTAATACATTCGCTGGTCCTGGTATGTGTGTAATAGTGAAGTTAAATTCTCGTAGTATTAACATCCATCTGGCTAACCTCCCATGAGTACATTGTAAACTGGTCTTCTGCTGCTTCCAAACCTATGTTATTGGGTGCACCCTGTGGACATCGTGATAAAGCATCTGCTAATACATTCGCTGGTCCTGGTATGTGTGTAATAGTGAAGTTAAATTCTCGTAGTATTAACATCCATCTGGCTAACCTCCCATGAGTACATTGTAAACTGGTCTTCTGCTGCTTCCAAACCTATGTTATTGGATGCACCCTGTGGACATCGTGATAAAGCATCTGCTAATACATTCGCTGGTCCTGGTATGTGTGTAATAGTGAAGTTAAATTCTTGTAGTATTAACATCCATCTAGCTAACCTCCCATGAGTTAGTTTGGCGGATAATAGAAATTCTAATGCTTTGTGGTCAGTGTATACTTTTGTTTTTCTTCCGAATAGGGAGTATCGAAAACGTTGGAAGCCCCATACAATGGCCAATGCTTCCAGCTCCGTGACTGAATAGTTTTTCTCGCTTTTTGTGAGAACCCCACTGGCAAATGCAATTGTTCTATATGATCTTAGCCCTGCCTGTTCGTATTCTTGGAATAAAACAACTCCTAAACCTGTTTTCGCGCTATCAGTGGCCATACAAAAATTTTGTGTTAGATCAGAAAGTGCTAAAATCGGTGCTGTTGTTAGTGCGTTTTTCACTTTTAAAAGCTCTTCATTGGCTTGTTGATCCCATACCCATGGCGTGTTTTTTCCAGTCAATGCATATAGGCGTGGTGTTGCGAGACAGTCGATCCAAATAAATTTTTTATAGAATCCGGTGAGGCCTAGAAATCCTCTGAGAATTTTCTTATTATATGGAGTACAGAATTCTGTGATTGCCGTTAGTTTTTCTGGGTCGGGCATTACCCCTTTCTCGGAAATTATGTGTCCTAGAAATTTGACCTCTCGCCTTCCAAATTTGGATTTTGTTATATTTACTATGACCCCATGCTCTTTCATGATCTGTAAAAACTGATTTAATGTGTCGTTGTGATGTTCCCAAGAGGGTTCTGCTATAATCACATCATCAACATAACAAGTACTTTTTTGTAAAATTTCAGGACTGAGTATAGTATTAAATCCCCTAATAAACGCTGCTGATGATATGTTTAAAGCAAATGGCAATCGTTTAAACTGGTAGCATCTACCGAATACGATAAATGCTGTAAATTTTCTACATTCTGGGGCCAATTCTATTTGCCAGAAACTACTCCGTAAATCAATTGATGAAAATATCTTAGCACCATGGAAGTTTTGTATCAATTCCTCTAATTTTTCTGGGCGATCTGTCTTAGTGATTATGATTGTGTCGATCTGTCTGGAATCAAGCACTAACCTGATGCTCCCATCTCGTTTTTGTACAATATGGAGCGGGCTGTTGTATGTGGAAGTAGCTGGTTCAATAATATCGTCATCTAACATTTTAGATATCTCCTGGAATACTTTATTCCTGTAGCTTAATGGGATTGTATAGGGTGGCACTCTAAATGGTTTGTGCTGTTTTACTTCAAACTTGTACTGAAAGTGCTTAATACTGCCAGTCTTAGGTAAAAATACCTCTGCTTTATCTCGTAAAATACCGTATAATTCTCTTTTACTGTGTCCGAAATACCTTGAACTTCTTGAAATTTTTCGTCGATTTCTTTATGAACTTCTAACATGAGTTGAGGCGATTCCCCCATTTGTGCATACCATTCTAATTCTTCATCCTCTTTATCAGCATCACTCTTAATTGTTTGTTTATAACTGGTATTTCTTCTAATTTTAGCTTTTGCTCAAAGAGAAGTGTGACATTCCCGAATGTTACGCTACCTTTCCCCATATCTATTATCGCTCGTCTCTCATTTAAAAAATCTGCACCTATAACTAAATCTACAGTTAGTTTAGGTATAATCACGAAGTTGGCTTCGATATTTTGACCTTGGCACGAAAGAGTTAATCTTGTTTGTCTCTTAACTTCCGCAGCATTGTTTCTAATAGGACCTCTTACTTTAATCTTACGTGTTTTCAGAACTGGCAATTCCTCATTGGCATTACACTGCATGAATAAATTTTCTGACATCGCAGTCGGTTCTCTTCCGCTATCAATTACAATATTGACTGGGATATGCTTTACCATGGCCTTCACAATTGGTTGAATTTGAAAGGGTTGGTTCTTTTCTTCTTCTTCTTGCAATCCTCCACTGAATCATACATGAGTCTTTTTAGGAATTTCCCTTGTGAATTCGAACTTTCTGTAGGATAAGCTTCGACTGCTACTTCTCTCTCTTTTATTTCCTCTTCTCTATTTCTTCCTTCATTTACGCTTTCTTCAACATCCTCTACTTTTTCCTCATCCTCGTCTCTCCTTCTTCGTCGCTACTTCCACATAATCGCATCTAAATGCTCTAATTATCGCTTCATAACTTCCTTCATTATATACGTTGGGTTGTGTGCCCACTCGTAACTTATTTTCAACTTCTGTCGACTGCGCATTATCCTCATTGAATTCGCTTTCCCTGGCTTCCATCTCAAATAGCTCTGCAATACTCATTACTTCGTCCTTTCCTCCTACATTCGTTGTGCACGCCTCTGGTAGTTCATCTTCCTCCTCAGTATTCTCCCAATTAATTTCGTCCCAACACGATATTGTTATTTTCTTGTCTTCGTTTTCATCTGGTCCCTGCGGATTTGTTTCTTCCTTCTTCTCTTCTCGTGATAAGATTTTTACTTCTCTGTTCAAGGTGCTGCAATTGTCCTGGGTCGGTGCGTCATTCTCTTTGGCATGGGCGCTTAGCTGTCAATTCGAACGTTTATCGGGGTTTGGTGGTCTTACCTCCACCTCTTCTATCTTTATTCTCTTTTCTTGTTCAGCTTGTTGATAGTGGTTTTTTTGTTGATAATTTGTCGGTCTATTGGTTCTCCAGTACCCGTTTCGGTTGTCGTTATTCCCTCTGTAATAGTTGTTGCCGTTCCTGGGTGAATTATAGTTATTGCCATATTCTCTTCTAAATCCATAACCGGTTCTTTGTTGAAATCTATTGTCGTTTCTTGGTGAGAAGTTATCACATGGTTCGTAATTATAGTTTCTTCGTACTGTGTCTTGTGGATTCCACTGCTTTTTGCTTTCGTTTTCACTTGCGCTTCGTCTTTTTCTTGCGCCATCTTCCGAAAATATGAACTCTAGTTCCCTTAGAATACCTTTAAATGCTTCGACGTCATTGCCTCCGCGACCTACTAATGATTGCTGGTATTTCAATGGTAGCTTCATCGCGCATAATTTAATCAACTCTCCGTCACTGTATGGCACATCTAAGCATTGATTTTTCGTTGCCATTAATTCGAAAAATTTCACGGGACTCTTCTCTCCTGAATTTTCTAAATATGGGTTCTGTAATAATTCGTACTTCACTCTGTTCTGTGCTTCGCTGGACCAATATCGCGAGAGAAACTTCTCTCTGAAATCTTCGTACGATCGGCATGTCGCTGCAACATTCTGCATGGTTTCTGCGACTGTTCCTGACATGTGTGCACATATAAAGTCTAATTTGCGTGCTAGCGTCCAGTGTTCTGATAATCCTACTCGGAATTGATCAATAAAGTTCGTGGATGTAATGAGTTTCCTTCTCAAAAGTGCTGAAATTTTCTGACTGTGAGGAAATGATCGTTGTCGTACTTCGTCATAGTTCCATATGAAATTCGCGATTCTTCGCCACTTTTGTTTATGATCATTTCTCCCGTCGTTCTTTCCGGTTGTGGTAGATCCATTGGATATTGTCCACTATAACTTTCGCCTACCCTTGCGTAGTATCGTTGGAGTGGTACGCAATAATTTTCTTCCATTGGTTGTGAACGTGTAGCTGAATGCATTGCACTGTACTCTTCGCGACCTGGCTTTCCATTGTCACGTATGTTACTTTCCGCCTGTGATTGGAATCGCAAATGCATGATATCTTCGTTAATTGCTTGTTTTTCCGGTGCTGTTACAGATACGGATGTGGTTGCAGACTCTGTGCTTGTTCGATCCTGTTCACTACGCTCTTCAATGGTTTGCAACACCTCTGTTCGCAATTTCTGAAATTGTCGCTTCGTTTGCGCTTCTATTTTGACTATGCGGTTATCATATCTTTTCAGCGCTGCTTTTGTGATACGTTTGTGTAACACACTATTTTCAACAATTTCACGCGCTGTACCTGCTGTTTGTCTAGTAATTTCGTTTATCTGTTACTCTAGTTTCTTGACTTCTCCCTGGGTGTTGTTACGTAATGTTTTGATCTCGTCCTGAGTGTCATTACGCAATGTTTGTACGTCCACTTGTACCTTGTCAATGTCTGTTCCCAATTGATTGTGACCTGTTATTAAGTTTCCTATCAATTCTCGAGATTCTTTTGCCTCGTCTTCAATATGACTTAGGTGTAACTGAATTTTTTTGTTTTGTTCTTTAATCTCACGCATTTGTCTCGTGGTTTCTGCATTCTGAATTTGAATTTGGTTCGCTATGTCTTTATTTTGCCTTGTCATGGTTTCCGTAATTAATTGTAATAATTCTGCCAGATTGGTGGGTCCTATTGCGTTTTCTTCCGACGTCCTACGCTCTGTGTTTTCGCCCAATTGTTGGTTCGCATCCGATTGCATTGAACTGTGCGGTGACACGTTTCTGCTCACATTCCTTGTACTCTGTGGTGAGGGAGCTCTGATTACTTGTACTATGGGTTCTACGTATTCAAGACGCAAGTTAGAATCCTCATCGACTGTCTCTCTACTTTCCTGCTCCTCTGTCGTATGCTGGATAACGTTTTCTATGCCTTGACGTACATTATCCTCTTTATGGTGCGTTATATGTCCTATTTCTCGCGATACTGCATCGTCTGTTGTACTGTCCTCCATTCTCTGTCCATTTTCATGCTGGGTCTCTATCTCAATTCGGTCAAGGTCTCGATCTGCCATTGCTAATCTTTCCGAATCCCTTATAATCTGTTTTAAAAGCAATTCACGCGCCCTACTTCGAGTCAACATGCGCTCATACGATCTCATGCGTTTCATAAACTTTTTCTGACCTAGTTAGGCATGTGGTCGACCTTCAATCATAGTATTTTACCATCCTGGCAGGGTCGCCATTTTCTAAACATTCTGCATGGTGTTTGTTTGTTCTATATCGTGTCTCCCTACCACTTTCGCGCAACGACGCTCTGAGCGTGTTTTTTAGGGAATTGACTAGTTTGAACCTGGGACCTGTTGCTGGTAAGGAGACGTCAGACCACACATGACATGTTGAATTCAGAAGAGTTCAGTGAGACTAGCGATGACATAACCAAATACTTAATGATTTCAGCGTCAGCTCCACTGCACTCCCTGTAAAGGAATCTTAATACTAACTAAATTTAGTGGAAGGGGTTCAAGGCTTTCCTATTTTTAATTAGCTGGTAAAAATAACGTCGAAAAAGCAGTTAAGTTTACCATTGGAAATTTTATTCTACTCACAAAACATCGTTTATAAATTGCACTATTGATAAAAGAAAATGTTTTAATACAGGATGGTAAAAACCAACTGCATTCAACAAAAATGTGAACGAATATTCCCTGAATGGGTTTCCAAGTTCTACAATGGATCGAAGGATGACCTATGCCATATCACATCTATAATCTAGGTTTAAATTAAGTTTCACAAGAGAGAAAACTATCAAAATGGTCTACAGTGACCCTCAATTATCTTTAATTACTTATCTAACTTGTCATAAATTACAGTGGCTGATGTGGCTTCTCAATAACTATATAACAGAAAAATCATCGAGTTTCAGATTTTTACTTCAAGTGGCAAATGTGAACACCATGAACTTTAATTGACGATCGACACTAGTATTACGCAAAAAGGGGATGTAACAGATGAGACTTCTGCAGTTCTGAGGGAAGCCTTATGCGCTCAAAAATGCGGCATCACGTGCGTTCATTACCTTGTCGGTGTTCGTCAGAGGGTGGCGGGCAGCTCAGCTCCGCTCACCTCTCCGTCTCGGAAGCAACTCTCTAGCAACTCTCTCCTAACTTCTCCTTACTACAATTTACCGAAGTTGGTTTAAAAAAAACTATCTGGCTGTGTTTTCATCTGACCAATCAGGGTCTCAATGTTAACCTTAAGCTCCGCCTACAAAAATTCTGTCCATCCAATGAGAAACGTTATACTTTTCATGGTGGGGCAATGTTTTTTAAAGTTTGCAACATAACAGAGACGCGAAAAAGTCTCACACTAAAACTTGCAGCTGGTGTGGTCCTTTTAGCGTTATCGTAAGATCTATACTGTTCTTCTGGAGGTCTCTATCTTTTAACATGGGCTGGGGGGTGGTCCTAACGTAACAGAGACGCGAAAAAGTCTCACGCTAAAACTTGCGGGTGGTGTGGCCCTTTTTGTGTTATCGTAAGATCTATACTGTTCTTCTGGAGGGCTCTAGCTTTTAACATGGGCTGGGGGGTGGTCCTAACGTAACAGAGACGCGAAAAAGTCTCACGCTAAAAACTTGCGGGTGGTGTGGTCCTAGCAGTTAGCTGGCGACGTGGGTGTCCGTCCGTCCCTTATCGTAGGGCCTTCCAGCTTAACACGGTTCTGCTCTCGGCTTCTGTTCTCGTTTCTCCCCTCGGAACTGCGTCTGTCTCACGGTGGGAAGGTATGACATGCATTTAGGCATTCTTGTGTTACTCTGTGGTATTCCATTTGATCACTCGTTACTCGTATTAGTTTGGTTAATTTAATGTCACGATTTATTCGGAGCTATGTGACATACTACTGGATTTGCTTATCTTGTCAGGGTTTTCATGGAAGGTGTTGGATTTGCCTGACACCTTACACAGCTTGTACGAAACCAGACTGCAATTACGAGTCAAAAGACCTGAAAGGCAAGCAGCAATTGAGAAGGCAGTTAGAGAGCGTTGTAGTCTATCCGCTGTGTTATCCAGTCCTTACATTGAGCAAACAGTAAAAAGAAATGAAGGAGAAATATGGAGAGTGAATTAGAGTTCAGGGAAAAGAAATAAAAACTTTGTGGTTTGCCGATGACATTGTAATTCTGTCAGAAACAGCAAAGGACATGGAAGTACATTTGAACGGAACTTGTAGTGTCTTTAAAGTAGGTTTTATCATGAATAACAGCAAAACTAAAACAAGAGTAATGGAATGTAGTATAATTAAATCAGGCGATGCTAATAAAATTATGTTACAAAACGAGGCACTAAACATAGTAGAGGAGTTTTAGAAACTAACTGAGGACGGCCGAAGTAGAGATAATATAAGGTGGAGACTGAAATTTAAAGATGAATTTATTAACATCTAATATAAAGTTAGGTATTAGGAAGCCTTTTCTCAAGGTACTGAGAATATAGCGTTGCACGAAGTAAAACGTGAATCATGAGCAGTTCAGGCAAGAAGACAATACGAGCTTTTAAACTGTTGTACTACAGAAAAATGTAGAAAATGTAGTAGTTAGAACGAATAACTAACGAGGAGGAACTGAACAGAATTCGGGAGAAAAGAAATTTGTGGCATAACTGCACTAAAAGAAGTTATTGGTTGATAGGATTCATTTTGATGCATGAATAAATCGTTAACTTGCCAATTTGTCATGGAAGGAAACGGGTGAGGCAAAGGGGGGGGGGGTGATGGGGGCTTCAATACAGTGGCCATGTTCAAATGGATGGAGAGCTGCACCAAACCTGTCATCGGACTGAAGACCACAACAACAAACAGACTAAGAATGTGCAACCCGATAATGACTATATCTTAATATACAGCCTGTCATGTTTCTCATACATTCCCATAGTTCAAACTTCTATCGTAATCACTGATACGAATTTCGTAATTTTTTTTAGATCAATTTGCGCCAAATCTTTCGTTCTGTCCTCTCTCACTACAGTTTGGGGCCAAATATAGTGGCACTCCATCCCAAGTGGATGTTAAATTTACTTACAACTATAATAATTATTATTGTCGATGCATAATCAAAATTGACAAAAATCGTGATTACTTTTAATCACAAGGTAATAATTGTTGCGGATATTTGCGGTCATCCGCTTCGGCGCAGGCCTTTACTAGTAAATCAGATATTACTGCGCATATCGGCGGTTATATTCGTGAATATCAGCATCTGCGTAGACCTCTGTTCACACTGTACAGGAACAAACAGCTACAATTTTGGCCGCGCGATGTAGCCGCGTGGTCTTGGGCGCCTTGCCACGGTTCGCGCGGCTCCCCCCGTCGGAGGTTCGAGTCCTGCCTCGGGCATGGGTGTGTGTGTTGTCCTTAGTGTAACTTAGTTTAAGTTCGATTAAGTAGTGTGTAAGCCTAGGGACCGATGACCTCAGCAGTTTGGTCCCATAGAACTTGCCACAAATTTCCAAAACTTCCACAATTTTGTTTTGGTTTACGTGATTGAAAAAGCATCGTTACACTTTCCTGTTTATACTTTCATTATGAGACGACTTGCATTCTTTTATCAAAATACGTGGGAAGTTGTTTTACACGTAATTTGCCATAAAATGATTGCCTGGACCTCTTGCGTCACAGTCTTTCTCGAACGAATAAAGCTCACGTTGTTTTTGATGTTTCCACATACGCAGTGATCTTCATTAGTTTTCGCGTTCGTAAGCCACAAAACACTTATTGTTACTACAGTGCACCTATTTGAGCAATTTTAAAGAAAAGTATATGAAAGGTTACGTGAAAGGTAATTTGTATATATAAGAGAAGGAAAAGAACTTTTTAATTCAATTAACAACAACTTACATTCTTCATACATAGGTTTGCACAGCTGAGAACTTGACATATAGAGACACGTCGCACTAATGTAGTTGGTTTGAATCCTTATGGTGGAAGACATTCTCATCACTATCATGTTCATCATTTTAACATATACTGTTCTATTAAGGCTGCCTCCATGCATTACAGTATTTAGCTATAGGCACCAACGCTGTTCCCACTTTTTTCTAGTGAAGTCTATCCACATTCCATTAGACCATCGTCTCTGTCTTTCCTTATGTTTTGGAACTCAGCAAAAACTCCCTTGTTCCTTCTGCCATCCGTTAGTCTGGCTACATGTACTGCCAATCTCCGCTATAGTTTCATTTTATTCGTAACTACGTCCCCCACACCAGTTTGTTCCTTGATCTATTTTTTCTTTTTTTTGGTCTCTCCTATCAATTCCCAGCGCACATTTCTCCATTGTTCAATGAACAACTCTCAGTTACGGGTGGCTGCTGCAATAAAAGACCATGTCTGATTATCGTCAGTAATATAAACTAATTGTAAGCTTCAACAGCGAATGGAAGAGAGTTGCTTTTACAGGCCTGTTTCCAAACTAACTCTAACGATTTCTTCAGTTCACTGATTGAAACCCAAAGTTCTCCACAGTTTCTCATAGTACGAAAAAGGGTAAAAGTGGAACCCCGTTTTCTCGACCGATCTCCGCTAACAACGAGGGAAAGAGTTGTGGACTTCAAAAGGCGAGAAAAAACGGAATAAGACGGTAAGTAAATAGTTAGCCAAATTCATAAAGAAACACTGTTTTTGACGCATAAATAGTAAAAAGTAGAAACCTGTTATCTATTCTATACCAGCTGATACACCCAGCATTGCCCACGTATTCCTTTTGTCGATATTCCATTAGAAACGAAAACAAAAAATTAAATGCGTTTGTAGTGTAATATCGAAAACATTTCATTTCCAAGTATTCGTGAAAACACCTATGAAATTATTAAACAGTTCTACAAATAAATATGCAGAATGGATAAATGTATAAGTACAGTATCCAAGTTAAGAATTATGATATGCAAAACAAACTCGTCTCTAATGTTTATTTGTGTACGATGGACGCACTCGCTTCGCATATCTACAACGCGATGTTGTAAACGTCTCTGGGGTAGCACATCTTAATAGCGCTGCTGACAGCTTTTGTCTCCGCCGACAGCCGTTTGCGCTTCACAGTTAAAAAGCTGTCGAAGGTGCTGCCATATGGCAGGGATGTTCTTAAGTCGACTCGACTGTAGGAAAGCCTTAGCAGTGAAGAAAAAATGTATTAAAACTTCGTGCACGATGCGGAATTTTTTCACGCACGCAGTGTTTCCTACGTCATATCTCTTGAACTATGTATCGTAAAAATGTTCAAATGTGTGTCAATTCCTAAGTGACCAAACTGCTGAAGTAATCGGTCCCTAGACTTACACACTACTTGCCGGCCACGGTGGCCAAGCGGTTCTAGGCGCTTCAGTCCGGAACCGCGCGACTGCTACGGTCGCAGGTTCGAATCCTGCCTCGGGCATGGATATGTGTGATGTCCTTAGGTTAGTTAGGTTTAAGTAGTTCTAAGTTCTAGGGGACTGATGACCTCAGATGTTGTCCCATAGTGCTCAGAGCCATTTTACACACTACTTGAACTAACTTATGCAAAGGACAGCACACACACCCATGCCTGAGGGAGGACTCGAACCTCCGGCGGGAGGGCCACTCCTCGCGGCTTTATATCATACAATTATATATGTTTGTGTAGGTACATTCGCCGGCCGTGGTGTCCGAGCGGTTCTAGGCGCTTCAGTGCGGAACCGCGCGACTGCTGCGGTCGCAGGTTCGAATCCTGCCTCGGGCATGGATGTGTGTGATGTCCTTAGGTTAGTTAGGTTTAAGTAGTTCTAAGTCTAGGGAACTGATGACCTCAGATGTTAAGTCCCATAGTGCTTAGAGTCATTTGAGCCATTTTTTGAAATGCAGAGCATAAAGTTATTTTAATCGAAGCGTAGCTACGTCTCACGAGAAAGCACGTTACACCTGCTGCCCATAGTCTGCTGTGTCAAGCGAAGTACCTCGAGTAAACAGTCGTCCGCATATTATGTACGTGAAGTGTGTTTCGTGCTGAATTTCGCCTGGACGATAGCGGCTGCTATCAGCGCAGCCGGGATGCGGGTGGTATCGTACAGGGGCGAGCACCTGCCTGCGCTTATCGCACGACACGCTGACACCTGCGGGGGCGGCGCCTGAGGATCTACCGAGCTGTCAACTGCCGGTCCAGTCCGAGGTCGCTACACACGAGGAATACACTTTCATAAGTTTCAGATGTTATGAACACGCTTTTTATTATTTCCGAAATCGCCTTATGCTCTTAGAAATTAATATATTTTCAAAGGCTATCCAATACAACACAAAACTGGTATCCAAAAATAAGAAATATGCTACATTTCACCATTGATTAGAGACGTAGCGTAATGAGTAAAATATGGATTTCTAGCTTACCAATGTTCTGTTCAATAGACGCATTGTACCTCGTCAACATTCTCACTCACGAGACTAGTTCGAACTGCTACCAAGAAACAAATTAGAAACCAAGTGGACTAAATCGCTAGGCGGCGTGATACACGTGGTACACGCTGCATTTGTTTGTTTACAACTACATTTTCATAGTTACATCGTATAAAACAATTCGTGGAAATCACTTAACAATGTTTCACAAAAAAGTATTTCTTTATAAAACAATCTGCAACAAATCTTTTAAACGGTCGAAAGTAATGATTGGAACAGGCCGCTGAGTAGTGCAATGGTACTGTTAACAAACTGTTTTTCACAACTTACAGCGTATAAACTACCGACATCAGTATAAGTTCATAAATACCATTTTACAAAAATTTGCAAAATAAAGAAGCACCGGAAGAAGCATGTAACAGTCACCTATGAAGAACATGTGGCGCCCATGCACTGCCAATTCCGCCAGTGGGAACAAATGTAATAGTACCACACAGGAAATTCAAAAAATTTTAGAAGACGCAGTCTTGGACGCCTTACATCAGTTACATCAACAGTATAAATGGCAACCATCGCAGATAGCTTTATTTAATTAAAACTCCTTAAACCCCAAACAATTAATTAACTAAAGCACTATCCAAAATACAGTCTTGTAAGAACCAGTGCAGTTTACTGTTAATGATACACTGACATGTAACAATTAAATGTAACTATTTTTTTCTAGGTATCAAAGATTACTGTTACAGAAGTAGATATAGCTATATAACAAACTACACGCTGTAAATGTACGTATGAAACCGATAACAAATTAATACAAATCTAAAATTAAGGAGATCTGTACTAATCTCACTAATCTACACTAGAAATAGTCATAAGGTTTTAATTATCACCTCAAAGAAATAAAGTTACCTAATTATTTGTTTGTTTGCAGGCATGTGTCTGTAGTCAAGGTACGCATGGAAGTTCTGGCAACATAGCACTGCAGTACACCACCAGATGAGCCAAAACCAGATCCTGCAATCCACTGAAAAGTGGAGTATCGAGCGACAATTTGTTTTCTGCTATGCTACAATCCATGCTGAGTTAATGGAAGTGTAGTGTAACAACGTAGCAAGGTAGGACAAGGACTCAGACGCTACCTTAGCAATCAAACAAGTCTGAAAGACGAAGAACGAAGTCAAGAATCGTGAATAGCAAGAGAAGTAGAGCTTTCTCCTCATCTTACAACTGTAGGGGACTGCCAGACTAAGGTATTTCTGCTTTTTAAATCGAGTAGCAATCGACGGAAATGCATAGAACTCATTGACTATAATCTGCAATTATTAAAGTACACTGTAGCGCCAAAAAACAAAAAAAAAAGGCTGGTATAGGCATGCGTGTTCAAGTACAGAGATATGCAGACAGGCAGACTATGGCGCTGCTGTCGGTAACGCCTACATAAGACAACAAGTGTCTGGGGCAGTTGTTAGATCGGTTACTGCTGCTAAAATGGCTGGTTGTGAAGATTTAATTGCCGGCCGCGGTGGCCGTGCGGTTCTGGCGCTGCAGTCCGGAACCGCGGGACTGCTACGGTCGCAGGTTCGAATCCTGCCTCGGGCATGGGTGTGTGTGATGTCCTTAGGTTAGTTAGGTTTAAGTAGTTCTAAGTTCTAGGGGACATGACCTAAGCTGTTGAGTCCCATAGTGCTCAGAGCCATTTGAAGCATTTTTTTGAAGATTTAATTGAGTTTCAACGTGTTGTTAAAGTCGGCACAAAAGCGACGGGACACAGCATCTCCGAGGTAGCGATGAAGTGGAGATTTTTCCGTACGACCATTTCAGAGTGTACCGTGAATATCAGGAATCCGGTAAGACATCAGATCTCCGACATCGCTGTGGCCAAAAAAAGATCCTGCAAGAACGGGACCAACGACGACTGAAGAGAAACGTTCAAATTGACAGAAGCGCAGAAGATTTCAATTCTTGGTCATCAACATGCGTCAGCGTGCGAACCATTCAACGAAATATCATCGATATGGGCTTCCGGAGTCGACAGCCTAGTCGTGTACCCTTGATGAGTGCTCGACACAAAGCTTACGCCTCACCTGGACCCGTCAACACCGAAATTGGACTGTTGATGACTGGGAACATGTTGCCTGGTCGGACGAGACTCGTTTCAAATTGTATCGTGTAGGGATATGGAGAAAATCTAATGAATCCATGTATCCTGCAGGGTACTGTTCATGTTGGTAGATGTTCTGAAATGGTGTGGGACGAGTGCAGTTGGAGTGATATGGGTCCCTGATACGTCTAGATACGACTCTGACAGGTGACGCGTACGTAAGCATCCTGTCTGATCGCTTGCATCCATTCATATCCATTGTGCATTCCGACGGACTTGGGTAATTCCAGCAGGACAATGCGACACCCCATAAGTCCAGAATCTCTCCAAAGTGGTTCAAGGAACACTCTTCTGAGTTTAAACACTTCTGCTGGCCACCAAACTCCCCAGACATGAACACTATTGAGCATATCTGGGATGTCTTGCAACGTGCTGTTCAGAAGAGATGTCCAACCCCCTCGTACTCTTACGGATTTAGGGGCAGCCCTGCAGAATTCATGGTGTCAGTTCCTTCCAGCACTACTTCAGACATTAGTCGAGTCCATGCCGCGTCGTGTTGCTGCGCTTCTGCGTGCTCGCGGGGGCCCTACACGATATTAGGCAGGTGTAACAGTTTATTTGGCTCTTCAGTATATGACATAGAATAGTTTAAATACCACTGGATCAAACAATTCAGTTTTCAAATAGCGGCCATTTAGTTTTAAACTCAAAAATAAGGGAAAAAATTATTTTTACGAAGACCTAAATACATGTTATTGCGAGACATGATTCGAATTACATTCTTCACAAATAAAAAAAACTGTATTCCTCATCTCCTCATCATGTTCGTGAGGACACAGGGAGCACAATCGGCGCTTAATCCATTGCTGTTCTGACCTTGAGTTTCAAAGTTTTTCTTCGCAGTACATGTACTCTGTCTCTTCGTTGTTGTCGTCATATAGAGCATTTCTAGGTTTTGGTTTCCTGCTCTTCGCGCTCTTCATTTTACTGCTTTTCTTCTCTTGGCTGCTTCCTTCTTTTTGCTACCTTTTTCTTCGCTTACTTTATTTTTCGCTTCTAGGCCCCTCTTCTAAGAACTTGTTGTAAGTACCGCCGAGGAGCTCTTCTTTTGGCTGCTGCTTTTACGCTTTCCCCTACACAAAGTGGTCAGAAGCCACGTCAGAGATGGTTACTTTGCCAGCTTTGACGCCTTTACGCAAAATCTGGATGTCCTCTTAATAGCATCACCGAACTTTCACTAACAAGGATTTGATTAAGGAGTCAACATATGACGCTTTCAACGTAGATTCTATAAAAAGACATAAGTGCCATTACGTCTCACAATAAATACACAAAGTAATCACTTATCGTACATCAGGATATATAAAATCCACAAAAATTACAATATCTCCGAAGTGCGGCACAGCCAACAGGTTACTCATCACCGTGTGACTAGGCCCTCCAAGGAGACAAAAGTGGGACCTTTCCCGCGCCATGACGACGCCTATTAGCTCCCGGGGCACCAATAGTCATTTGCTAGCTATTGCCACTTTGCCCGGCTCTTCCCTATATATCACGGGCAAATTGAAAAGTAGTGATTGAGGAATCTCGTCCTCGTCAAGTTCAACATTGCGAACAATGCTTCATGGAAAACTTTGGCCATTTATTTGTGTCTTGAGAAACCCAGTTTCTCGTAAGTTTGTAAACGCGTCGAAATAATTCTTCTAAGTTTGAAGAAACGCGTGGAATTCTTTTCTGTGTATACAAGTTCGACTGTGCAATACTTCATTCTGTTACACCACACATTAAGGGCGTGTTTCCAAGTACCTGTAAAGGGTAACGTTCCATCTTCGACAACTATTCTTGATTTGTAAAACCGTGGTAAGCTCCGTCATAGTCACATCACAGCGACAGTGAATGTTTTTTGAAGGTGGCGCCACTAAATTCGAAGCGGCTACCATTTTTCTGTTATGAAACATACAGCAGTTTACAAATACCTGGTTCCCATACATAGCTCATCCAAGACCCAGTATGACCTCAAATATCGATTTCCGAGCGTTGTTTCCTCATCTCAAAACACTCTGTCATGTGCAAAATTTGAATCTTAAAGGTTTGAGACACTGCACAAGTTATTTTCTTTAAATTCCGGAAGTACTGAAATATCGCACAAAATTTTGGATCTAACATACCACAGAGTAACGCTATAATTTGATGATATTCAATGTTCAGAGCACGTTTATATCTACGTAACAGACCCCAATGTAGTCTGAAAATAATAAATAAGCAGTTAAACTTCATTCCAGTCTTCAAAATTGATAACTGGGCTATTTTCATTCGGTTAATTATAACGTACTGGGAGATGAAGAAGCTTGCACAGGATAGAGTAGCATGGAGAGCTGCATCAAACCAATCTCCGGACTGAAGACCACAACAACAATTATAACGTTGGAACTAAAAATAAATAGGAAGATGAGAGTCCTATTTGCCTCTTATTTGTGACAACATATTTACGTGGATTGGATAAAAATTAGTGGCGACATGATTGTAATTCATACCAGACTTGGTTAACAGACTTTCGCCGTATTATATGCCCTCAGTATAATCACCATGCATCTCGATCACCTTCCGCAGTCCTGGAAGGGGTCGTACACTATCAGTGTACCTCTGTCGATGTTTCATAAGAACCGCTCTATCGTACGGATGATGTCTTCTCTTCTATTGTAGAGATTATCACAAAGAGGTTCCTTCATTTTGGTGAACAGGTCGTAATCGCACGCACTCATATAGGGTGAATAGGGTGGATGTTGCGGTATCTACCACCCCCATGTATGCAGGAGCTCCTGCACGGGGTTCGCCGTGTGGCATTGTGCAGTGCCATGAGGGGTCATGAGATGCAGTGCCAGAAGGGAACACTGCCGTGCGCTTCTACCGCGTGCCTCGTCAGTCTTGATGCACGCACGTTGTTTGTGTCTGAGGCGCCTAACACGGCAGTGCCCTTGAAGGACCGTATGCTGCTGGTAACGCTCTTCCATAACAACAGTGACTGTGTGCCAGTTACCGAACAAAAGTTCCGGACTCTCAAGGTTATGAAGAAAGGAAATGGCTCGATACCTGCTAAGGGTCTGGAGGAAATGATTACAAAATTCGAAAAGACAGGTCCTTTTGAAGTGCAATGTGGCAGAGGGAGGAAAGCAGTTGATCCGACCTCTGTCGAAGGTGTGGCCATAGTACTGCAAGAAGGGATTCAAACAGGTAGAGCACGGGGAATTGCCCAAACGTTGGAAATGCCTGAGTGATCGGAGCATAAAATCCTACGGAACACCCTGGATTGCTATCTATAAAAAATCACCCACATTCAGGAGCTGCTTCCTGCTGAACTGCCAACAAGACAGACGCTCGCTCTGTAATTTCTAAGTAGCATGGAAGTGGACAATGAGTGGCCACGGAACGGTCCTTGGACAGAAAAAGCCCATTTCCATCTCCCAAGACACGTGAACACACAGAATTGTAGAATATGGGAAATGGAAGATCTGCACGGACATTTTATTTAGCATTTCATTCTGCAAAGATGACTGTATGGTGCAGATTGACGCCATCGTTTACCGCAGGACCGTATTTTTTCGAGGTGATAGTCCTGCGGGTCCTGTTACCTGTACCGCCACTAGTAAACGCTATGATACTCTTTTGCGCTTAACTTGATTCCAACTCTTCAACAGCGTTGATGTATGGGTAGGATCATTTTTGTGCAAGATGGCGCTCCTCCGCACATTGCACAGCTAATGAATCGGCTGCTGCAGAGGCATTTCGGAAAAGCCGTAATTTCCCTACAGCCTAGCCGCCCTGATCACCTCATATTAACCCGTGTGACGTCTGGCTGTGGGGTTATCTGAAAGACGTTGTGTCCAGTGCTTTAAGTAGGAACATAGCTGAACTGAAGGCAAGCATTGCGCAACGCGTTCTGAACGTGATCCCCGAGACACTACGATCTGTTGTGGAACGTCCTGTCTCTCTATTTCAGCTTGTCGCAGGAAACGGTAGACAGCATACTGAACATATCCTGCGCCAGTCTCACGGCAAATAGAAACCGAGATCATTTTGCTTTTTGTCCGGTTTGTGGCCCCTGGACAATTAACCGATGTCATTTTTCTTTTCATGCAATTTTTGGCCTCGGGACATGTAAAAAGTAATTCTTCCCGTACGATGTAATACTACCTTGCTGCGGTGGATGGGCTTACCTAAGTAATAGTGCCGCAACTGTTTACTGTAGTCATGGACATTGAACAGTACGGATGGTGTAATGTGCAACTCAGACAATAGCCGACGTATTGAGACTTATCTGTCGTCTGTAGTCGACCACATTTACGTTATGACTCTTACAGTGCCATCTATCGGTAAAATTTTCGTTTTTTTTTTTTTTTTTTTTACCAATGACGTTCCTCAGTGCGTCAATAATATGCTGTTGAAATATGACGTCATTCTAAGCAGTGGTTCTTTTGCGTTTGAAAACTGGAACGTTAATTATGACAAACTGTACATTCCAAATCTTAGTCGCAACTGCAAGAGTCCTGGTCTGTAGACTTCAGACCACACGCCTGCAAATATTTGCGACGTTAACAAACGAAAGGTCGCGCCTCGACGCAGCGTTGTTGGCCTAGTGCCAGTCGGTGCTGCACTGGTGTGTACCTACAGATGTGCTCGCGTATTAGTGATGTCGCAAGGACTCGCTCGTGGGCGGAAGTTCGAGGTGTGTGTAAGGTGGCAATCGTGTACGCATCACGACATTGGTTGTGCAATATTCTGCAACTGCTGCCTGGTAAGATCCGCTATGTGGTCAGCCGTGTCATCCTACACATTATCAAACAAGCAAAATCTTTACTTAACACCTCAGCATGACGATGCTCTCAAACCAATTAGGAAATAACGTTGTTTTTTTCGTTGTTGTTATTCCTTTCCTCCGCTAGGCGGGGTGAGGATGGTCTGGCAGCGATACATTGTCGCTCCTCAGCTGAGAAAATCACCCCAGAGAAAATATTACACTCTACCTCAAAAGACGCTGGTCGTTTGGAGCATTGCAGAGAGTCTAGAAATGGTGCCGGGCGTTGGTATGACCTTACACCGCTGACGTAGGCTATGGCACTACAGTGGTGTGTACGTAACAGTCGGTTGCATGGAATCAGAGCAGCAAAATGAACTTATGACAAACCGACAGGGCCGGCCGCGGTGGTCTAGCGGTTCTAGGCGCGCAGTCCGGAACCGCGCGACTGCTACGGTCGCAGGTTCGAATCCTGCCTCGGGCATGGATGTGTGTGATGTCCTTAGGTTAGTTAGGTTTAAGTAGTTCTAAGTTCTAGGGGACTGATGACCACAGATGTTAAGTCCCATAGTGCTCAGAACCAAACCGACAGGAAGAAGCTATTGTGTCTGGACGTGGGCAATGGCACATTGTGAATGAAGCTGCTCGATTTGTTGATGTATTAAAGCGAAATGTTGGAAAGTGTCTACAAGGAATGATGAACCATTCGTAGGCGAGTGCCACGGCATAGGGAAAGTGCTGGTAACAAGTTTTTAGTGTGTGTGTGTGTGTGTGTGTGTGTTTAGAGCTTAGGGGAGCTCAACGGCGAATTATCAGCGCCCAAAGACAAAGGAAACGAATGTGGAACAAATGACTAAAATTTGTTGTCACACAGTCAGGAGGAAACATATAAAATGACACTCATTCCCTCACTCCCAATTCACTCGCGTTGACCCACACAGACACTCTGCTCAGACGCCCTAAGACAACAAAGAAGTGTGAAAGGTGCTATACCTGGGATTAAAACAGAAGTAAAACGACAGAAGAGCTAAAAAAAGGCACAGGGAAGTGTGACTGGCTGACCACTTACAAACAAGACATGGATGAGTCAGTCGCCCTGTTAACACCTTAAGGACATCTCCCTGAAATTGTAGGAAACAAGTTGGACATATTACCACATTCGTTTGAACGTGACTTAAAACTCAGGACAGATCTGCGACAAGTCTGCCGCTGCCCTCTGGTCTGGAAATAAAATAAAAAACAAAACTCCGTCCAAACCGGCCATGTAGGCCCGACGGTACCGACCGGCCGCCGTGTCATCCTTAGTCCACAGGCGTCACTGGATGCGCATGTGGAGGGGCATGTGGTCAGCAAAAAAATGGTTCAAATGGCTCTGAGCACTATGGGACTTAACAGCTGAGGTCATCAGTCCCCTAGAACTTATAACTACTTAAACCTAACTAACCTAAGGACATCACACACATCCATGCCCGAGGCAGGATTCGAACCTGCGACCGTAGCAGTTGCGCGGTTCCGGACTGAGCGCCTTAACCGCGAGACCACCGCGGACGGCGGGGACTTTACTAGACGCAGCTTATTGTCGGCCGTTGACTTCTTCCTGTCGGCACATGACTCGGTACCTCAATAGCAAGGCAACAGCATGTTTGGGAATGGCACACTAAAGTATCTGAGGAGCGGAACAGATAAGGAATGTAGCACTCGAAACAAGTCTCAACCGCTCCAGTGCACGCAAGCTCGCGTGTAATTCCGCGTCGAAGACAGTAAAGTCTTGAGTCAGTCGGACCTTCAGGACACGATCAGGGAGAAAAACAGACCGACCAACGGTAGTAGTAGCGTACTGGGGCTCCTACCCAAATTTTGATACCAAATTGATATGCTGATTAATGAGATTAATCAATTAACTATTATATTATTCTTTAGGGATGTAAACACATTTCAATTTATCCTACTAAAGAGCATTACATCTTAGACGCAAGTTATATTACCAATATTTCGTAACAATATTGTTTAGACTCTCCAGCAATAAACCAAGGTATTCTGCTGCACCTATCATACCTCCTTTTATCCTCTTAAAGAGCCACGATGGCGGCACCTGATCATCCCGATTCCGGTATTTTGTGTGCTAGATGTCCGTTGACAGTCCTTCAGGAGTATTATTGTTATGTACAAAATAGAACAGCACATTAGTGGGACGGCATAGTATAGCACTGTACTCGACTGCATCCGATCACTCACGACCAAATATTCTACAGATGCACTGCAGTTTGATCTATTATCTGTGTGTCTACGTCCATGTATGTGTCATAGATGACTCCAATAAACACGACCCAGGTGGAATCACCTTCGAAACTATCCCAGATGTACCGCGTTGCAGATCATCCTCTCGGCACAGTTCTGGATATAATTAATGCGTGGTGGATCCAACTTCGAACACTGTCCTGGACGTAGAGCGTCGTGGATCCATATCTATTCTTGATATGGCACTGGGTGGATCCACATTCTGAATATAACTTAGGTCTACTCTGGGTCATGGGATCCATCTGCAACACACGCATGTAGATAAACATACAGAAAATAGAGCAAATGCAAAGCATTTATAGAATATTCGGTTGTGAGTGACTGGGTGCATTCAAGTACAGTTCTACACTATACTATACAACTAATGTGCTGTTCTATACTGTACATATAAGAATAAAACTCACGAAGGTTCAAATGGTTCAAAGGGCTCTGAGCACTATGGGACTCAACTGCTGTGGTTATCACTCCCCTAGAACTTAGAACTACTTAAACCTAACTAACCTAAGGACATCACACACATCCATGCCCGAGGCAGGATTCGAACCTGCGACCGTAGCAGTCGCACGGTTCCGGACTGCGCGCCTAGAACCGCGAGACCACCGCGGCCGGCTAACTCACGAAGGACTGTCTATATCCTTCCAACGGACATCTAGCGCGCAAATAGCAGAACTGGGGTGATCATGTACCGTCATCGTGAATCTTTAAGAGTGTGAAAGTAGGTGTGTTAGATGTAGCAGGACACCTTGGTTTGTTGTTATTACTGGAGAATCTAGACAATATTGTTACGAAATATCGGTAATATACCTTGCATCGAAGATGTTGTGTTCTTTAGCATGATGAATTTAAATGGGTTTAAGTCCCCTGCAGAATCAATTTGTGAACAGTTTTTCGCTCTTTACAGGGCTGTAGCACTGTCGTAAATAACATACAAGTGCCCAGAAAGAAATTTTCACTCTGCAGCGGAGTGTGCGCTGATATGAAACTTCCTGGCAGATTAAAACTGTGTGCCCGACCGAGACTCGAATTCGGGACCTTTGCCTTTCGCGGGCAAGTGCTCTACCATCTGAGCTACCGAAGCACGACTCACGCCCGGTCCTCACAGCTTCACTTCTGCCAGTATCTCGTCTCCTACCTTCCAAACTTTACAGAAGCTCTCCTGCGAGTTCTGCAAGGTTCGCAGGAGAGCTTCTGTTATTACGATGATTTTTCCCAAACCCCAGTACATGTGTTGCATTATGACCCATTGTTTATGAGTGTTGGCTTTATTCACGACAATTTTGATATGTAATTAGAACAGTGAGGCATTTCCCATCAGTTATGGTAGCGTGTATCATTCTTCTTCTTATTATTATTCTTATTCTTCCTCTTCTTCTTCTTTTTGGGGCATTACAACCCTATGTGGGTTTTTGCCTCATCAACAAGTATCCTACCATCTACTCTCTGCAGCTCGGTTCTCCACCATCTTTTTAGTTGTTCTTCCAGTATCCATCCTGAGGAAATGTCCAGGCCAGTCTCTTCTTCTACTTCTTATAATTCTTACGATTTCAGCTCCTTGTATGAGGCAGTCCAGCTCAGTATTTGTCCTAGATCTGTAGAAACCATTATTATCCCGTACTGCCCCACAGATCTTGCGCAGCACTCTGCGTTCAAATATCCTGAGCTGCTGCGCACCAACACTCGTTAGCGTCCATGTTTCGTATCTTTATGTTACAACTGGCCTGATCATGACCTTAAATGCAAATAGTTGCAGCTTCAGCTGCCTATTTAATAACCTAGAGACGGACAATTTCTTAAACGTGCGCAGTTTTATTTCAGTTGACATGGAATTTGTGCTGTTAATATTAGACCCCAAATAGTCAAAGTTTTGCACATATTCAAAAGTGAAACCATCTGCTGATCCTTACTGGTGAAATTCATGTACTTTGTTTCATTTATAGAAAGGCTTCTAGGTTCTGTGACTTCTTTCAACTTATATATTGCCCTCTCTAGTGATACCCTTTTTCTACTAATAATTGCAACATCATCAGCAAGTACGCATATTTGAGTCGACTTTGTCCTATGTAACCAGATATCTGAAGATTCCGCATGGCTGCTTCAATGTAGAGAGTGCGTCCCCTTTCTGACTCCTTTACTAATGCTAAACCAATTGCTCAGTTCTGTATCAACTCGCACTGCAGCCTTTGAACCAGCCAATGTTGCTTGAGTAAGTGAGACATATTTTGATGGTATACCAAGCAGCAGCAAATCATTTAGTATTTGTGCTCTATCGAGACTATCAAACGCCTGCTTGAAGTCTACGTAGAGGTCATGAAGCTCAATGCCTTTTCGTGCATATCCCTCAATACGAATACTTGGTCTGTTGTTGACCTATTAGGCCAAAATCTACACTGACACTCCCCCAGAATCTCTTCTGCATATGGTGCTAACTTGTTGTAGGTAATACTAGAGAAGATCTTATAGGTTACATTCAGAAAGGTAATTCCTTGGTAATTTGAACAGCAGGTCTTGTCTCCTTTTTTGTGTATCAGTTGAATTACACCTAAGGTCCATTCTTCTGGGATTCTTTTCTGATTCTATATCAATTTAATAAGGTTGTGCATCCGCTTATGAAGATCAGTTCTTCCATTTTTTAGCAGTTCTGCAGTTATTTCGTTAGTTCCTGGTGCTTTGTAATTTTTAGACAATACACTACCTTCTGTAATTCCTCTAATGTTGGTTCCTCTGTTTCTGGACCTGCAGTATAATATAGTGGCTGCCCTGGTAGGATTGCCCTCTAAATTTCCCTTGAAGTATTTTCTCCATCTATCCAGAACATCTTGTCTATTTGTCAGCAGATTTCCCTCTTTGTCCTTACAAGCTGTTATTTTCGGTCTATATTCTTGAGTTCCTTCTTTAATTTTCTTGTAAAGTTTATTGCATTCATTCCTTTGATAGTGCTCTTCCATCTCCTCTATCTTTCTATTCATGGCTTCCCTTTTTTTCCTCCTACATACCCTTGCTGCCTCCATTCTCTTTTCATTATATAATGCCTGATTTGATTTAGTATTCCTCTGCAAGCATTTCAGCCTTGCTTCCTTTTTCTGTTCCATTGCCTGTCGACATTCAGCATCATAACAATCTTCATTCTTAAGCCTCCTTGCTTCCCCCAGTATTTCATGTGCTGTTGTCCTAACGGCAACTTTAATAGAATTCCATTCTTTGTCTGTATTATTTCCACCATCTTCTGTTTGTAACTCCTGTCTCAATCTGTTCTGGTACTCCTGAACAGCAGACTTATCTTTCAGCTGTTCTACGTTCCTTTTCTTTACTCTGCTACTACTTCCTTTGGCAGCCATGGCAAGTTTCTGTCTCATTTTGGCTCCTACTAGGTAATGGTCAGAATCAGAATTAGCTCCTCGGAAAGTGCGCACATTTTCCATATCGGACGTCCACCTCGTTGGTAGCAATTTATGGTTTATTTGGTTTGTTTCATTTGTTCCTGGTATTTTCCATGTCCCTTTGTAGATACTTTTCCTTGGCAAACACGTATTTATTGCCTTCAACTTATTTGCAGAAGCAATCTGGGCAACCCGCAAACCATTATTATTAGTTTCACCATGCAGACTTTCCTTACCAAACACAGTTCTGAACGCCTCTTCCTTACCCAGTTTTGCATTACAGTCGCCAAGAACTATTTTGGAATCATATCTGGCTATTCTGTCGCAAATCTCCTGTAGCTGTTCGTAGAAGATGTCCACAGTATCTTCATCTGGTTCTTCCATTTATGCATATATATTCACAAAGGTCACGTTGTGAAACTTGCCTTTCATATGCAGATTACATTCTTTCATCATGTGGGGTTAAAGCAACATCAGATTTACACATATCCATGGAGACTATAAACCCCAACTCCATACTCCCCTTGTCTTTCGTCTTTTCCTGAATAGTACAGGGAGAATTTCTGCTTACAAATCTCTCCTCTTCCCTCCCACCTCATTTCCTGCAGTGCAACAACTCCCATTCCATACCGTAGCACCTCTTCTGCAACACTATTGATCGCTTCTGTTTGCAAGAGTGTACACACGTTCCATATTCCAAATTTAAGCACCGATAAATCCATATCCCTGTTTCCTAGCACTGCTTGTCTTTTTAGCGGCATTCCAGCATTCCTTGTTGAATTATTCACATAAAAGATTTTTTACAAGGCAGGGGTATCAACCCTGCTGGTAACATGCATTCGCCTTCCTGAATTTCGAGCACCAGGGATGCATGGTCATTGTCGAGCAATGCCGCGAGAGGCGTCTGTATCAAACTCTGACATCAAACAGCAATAGATACAGTCCTTAGCCATATGCTTACAGGTAATGCACTTATTAAACACCTCTCTGTCCAACACCAGCATCTTGTCAGCTGAACACAATTCCCACACAAAAAAAGATAGCACCTTCAATCCATCCTTTTTCCCGCCAGCTTATAGGTGAAGGGTAGAGTTTGAGTACGTCTGCGCCGGCCGCGGTGGCCGAGCGGTTCTAGGCGCTTCGTCTGGAACCGCGCGACTACTACGGTCTCAGGTTCGAATCCTGCCTCGGGCATGGATGTGTGTGATGTCCTTAGGTTACGAAGGAGGAGGAGGCAGGTGGAAGATTAAATTTCTTGATGTGCTACTTCTCAAGAAAGAAGATGGTAGCTCGGGCCACACGGTTTACCGAAAATCGACGCACGCAGACCGTTACCTGCACCGGTATTCGATCCAACACCCACAACAAAAGCTAGACATCATAAAAACGTTGGCGGATAGAGCAAGGAAAATCTGCGAACCATAGGTGCTTGAAGCAGAATTAAAACATCTCACCAATGCGTTGCTCAAGAATGGCTACTAGGTCGCTG
Organism: Schistocerca nitens; assembly: GCF_023898315.1. NCBI lineage: Eukaryota > Metazoa > Arthropoda > Insecta > Orthoptera > Acrididae > Schistocerca > Schistocerca nitens. Next base: position 715,593,210 of record NC_064617.1, on the reverse strand, counting down.
AGGTGAAAAGTGAGTTAAGACCAACGCGTAGAAATCGTAGCGATGCTCAAGCGCCGGTGAAATCGAAAGTTTTCTCGCCATTCATTAAGGACGTGACCGACGGCAAAGGAAAAACCTTAAAAAAGCGGAACATCGCGGTAATCTACACACCCACACGGAAGATACAAGATCAACTAAAATCGGCCAAGGACGCTCGCCAACCGCTGGAAAAAGCTGGAATTTATAGGATTCCGTGTAGTTGTGGGGAGGTGCATGTGTGTACTACAAAAAGAACTGTCAAAAAACTACTCGAAGAGCACAAGGGCAATTGCAGAAGAGGTGTGATTGACAGATCAACTGTGGCGGGACATGATTTACAGCCAGGAGATCACCACATTCATTTTCACAGACTTCAAATATTGGCAGCCCCAAGCGGATACCACGAAAGGCTATACAGAGAGGCAATAGAAATTGTGAAACATCCCAGGAATTTCAGTAGGAAGGAGGAGGGCGTGAAATTGAATGAAATTTGTATTCCGGTGCTGAAGAAGATGTGTCCCAGTCTTTTACCATGGGATGATAGTAACAGCGGACGACGGCAGTCAACAACGGCCAAGTGCGCTCGCGGAAGCCGAATTGTGCTGTAGTCAGTAGCGAGCCAGGGTGTGAGTCGGACATTTAACAAACCTTCGATGCCCCTTGAAAATGTCCTCTGCAGTTGGGGACTCAATGTCTGATTTTACAGTGAAATCCATTCGACCACTGCATAACAGCCCGGAATATTTTATTAGTAGTGACAGTTCCTGCCGTGAAAGTTTACATTTTACACAATACACAGTTACTGACTAACTGCGACCACTGGTGATAGACGAATGTAGCAGATTTGTGTATCCAAAAATACGATTAACCAATATCATAATAAAAAAAGAAAAATTATGTAATGGCAATCTAGCAGAAATCGATCCATCACAACAAATACATCATTAAACTAGTATAGCAACAATTTGGATTTTATTACATACATGGCTTGCTGGACACATTTTAATTCTGTCACAAACGATAATGGACGTGGAAGAGAGGTTAAACGGTGTCTTGAAAAGAGACAGTAAGATGAACATCAATGAAAGTAAAACAACTTTAACGGAATTTAGTCGAATTAAATCAGCTGAGGGTTTTACAGCAGCAAATTGGTTTTACTATTTGGGCAATTAAATAACAGATGATGGCTGTAGTGAAGAGCATACATGCAAAGCGCAGTCAATAGAAAGAAAAAGTATTTTTGGACAAGAGAAAATTATGAACTTTGAAAAAAAAAAAGTACATGTTAGGAAGTCTTTTCTGAAGATCTGGGATATAGCCTTACAGGAAAATGAAACACAGAGGTTAACACTTTGGGCAAGAAGAGGTTGGTAGCTCCTGAAACGTGGTGCTGCAGATTATCGAATTGGCGAGAAGAGAATTTTAAAGCATAGCTCAATTAAGAAGAGTGATAGATAGGACACATTCTGAGACATCAATGAGCCTTCACTTTGGTAATGAAGCTAAATGTGTGTGAGGGAGGGGGACGGGGGACATAAAAATTGTAGAGTGAGACCAAGGCTAGAATAATGTAAGCGGCTTCAAATGTTTCAGTCATTATGCAGAGATGAAGAGGCCTGCACAAGACAGACTAGCGAGAAGCTGTACTGAACCAGTCTTTGGGCCGAAGTCTACTATAGCTACAGTATTAACGCGGGAAATTTATTCGTATATCATCTTTACGAATCAGCTTGATATATACAGAAAGCTTATTGGTTAGTGAATTTGGGTTAGTCTGCTCAAGTTGACCTAGAAAAAAAAGAACTATGGTAAAACCAAGATGATGATGAATGAATTGATACTGGAGGTTCAAAATGGTTCAAATGGCTCTGAGCACTATGGGACTCAACTGCTGTGGTCATAAGTCCCCTAGAACTTAGAACTACTTAAACCTAACTAACCTAAGGACATCACACACATCCATGCCCGAGGCAGGATTCGAACCTGCGACCGTAGCAGTCGCACGGTTCCGGACTGCGCGCCTAGAACCGCGAGACCACCGCGGCCGGCGATACTGGAGGAAAATACATCTCTTGGAAGTATGCAGTTGCAAATGGTCCTAGAATATGACTATCTGGGTCAACTTGTAAATATGAGATATAAAACCGGAAATGTTGCGCCGTATTAAATTAGGCTGGCAAGCTTATGGAAGACACTCTTCAATTTTAAAGTCTTAAATGTCGGCCGAGCAGAAGAAAACAGTTTTGTACCAATGTACACTGCCAATAATAATTTATGGCCGTGAGACTTGGGAATTAAATTGATTCATTGCTAGAAAACTGTGTCTCAAATAGGAATGGAAAGTTCAGTGTTGGTCTACACGAAGAAAGACAGAAAGAAAGCAGTTGATACAGGCAACAAAGGTCAGTGACAGGAAAGAGTGAATACCTTGAAACAACAGTGGGCTAGTCATGTCGCTCGAAGGAAAGGTGACAGGTGGTCAAAACAAGTATTACATTGGAGCCAAGTTTACCAGAAAAGACAAAAAGGAAGACACCAGACACATAGGACAGAGACTTCAGAAACGCAGCCGGACTGATTTGGCTCAAGGTCGGCTGAAATGAAAGAACCTGCTGGGTTGCTATTTTGCATGCCGACTCAGAGAATCCACATCACCGGATGATAGAATTCGCTGATGATGACGACCATGATGATACACGAAGCTTACGGATAATGAGAGAAATTTAAAAGAAAATGTAACAATAGGATGTTACATTGCTGTACAGTCTAAGTTGTACAGTCGGTAGGGGATACCAACTGAGTATTTCGAGATTAGGAAGCATTGGTAGGAAGTAGATATTTCAGGACTCAGAAAGAATTATTTGCACTACGCATATTTTTGTCAGCTGCTTGCATTTCATAATAAACAAGTACCTGCCACATTGTTGTTGGTGGCAGTGCCTAGATGAAACAATACAAAATTGTCTTGTTATTTGGCCACAGTGAAGTTTGAAAGAGCTCACGGTTCATGGCTGGTCGCTGAAGGTGTAGCAGTACCTGAGATGCATGTGGGACTACGGAAGGCACAGCTAAGAGCCGTCGAAGCATGTCGTATTCAGAGCAGGAAGGCCGCGTGGTATAATTCCTCCGTGCGGCCGGCAGAATTTCCTTTCCTTGCGCAGACAAAGGGCCGGGCTGTTATCTGGTCACGTGACAGTCGTCTTCCCAGCGCTAGCGCCGCTCCACTCCTGCTATTGTCCGCCAAGGCCACAGCGGCTGCGCGGGGTGGTTGGCTGCTACCTCCTCGCCGCCGAGCAGAGCTTGCCCATGCCTCTCCTAGCCCTTCTCCAAAATCCACACGCAGCGTTACAGGCAGTGTTTGTACAAGTTCTGTGCTGTCTTCCGTTGGGCAATAATTATTTCTGTTAGACTATTGTTTCTGGCATATTTCTCTCTGACTGGACATACCTTTTTTTTCGCCTGGCATAGCTTTTATATGTGGATACACTCAGTACTGCACCGCATTCAGATGGAGGTTCTACATTCACACCATGTGAATCACTACAGTGACTAAAATACCTCAATCATACCGTACTCGTAATTTCTTCTACTACCATTCATGGATGCCGCGTAGGGACATAGACTGCCTAATCTGTATTGGTTGATCTGTTGCTTTTCTTGGCATTACGGGAGCGACAAGCAGGAAGCGGAAGAATATTTATAGATCTCTACCTCAAGTCTCTGGCAATTTTTTGAGTGGGTTACCACCATCAATTTACCCTCTTCTGTAGGCGAGATTCCTTTCCCAAGCCTGTGTCGCGGCACTCGACATGGTAGTAGCCGATTAGGGTCCAGGTAGTGGAAGAAAGTTTCCCCGCCAGTATCTGGCGGGCGAGGAGGGTAGAGATGAGGTCATAAAGTTGCTAATCACCCTGCTTGGAATAGTTCCAGACATCTCTGCAGTGTCTAGTAGAATGTCGGCACTGGTAATTGTGATGCGAATGTTAGATCTGGCTGTCCGGCTGATGCTACGAGTATTGCAGAGGAATACATTTTGTTGTTCTCTTTATCATACAACAGAAACATGACACCATATCATTCATACACATCCATTACAATATCCTACACTGAACAGTTATACTTAACACGCAACTCTGACACTCTGCAAAGGAAACGTGCTGTTGTGCGGAAAGAGAGTAAAACTTTTCCAGTCATGCGGCTTATCATACAGCTTGTTGTATCCCATCCAACACTCCCACATAATTTGATTTCCTTAACTTACTTTTACTGTTATTTCAGGACTTCTCGTTCATGTGACTGAGGGTTTAGTTTTTAGTGTTCCTTTTAGGCAAGATAACCAACCGAAAACTGCGGTGTCTTTCTTTGTACGCGCTTTTAGTTTCTAAAGACGCGGCCCCGAAGTTAAATCAATGGTGTTGAGAGGAAGGATTCAAATTCCCGTCCGTCGCTGCAGACATCGCTTTTCCCTTGTTTAATTAAATTGCTGAGGGTAAACAGCAGATGTTTACTTTCATGGTCCGCGGGAGAATTACTTTTTCGTCCTTTTAGAACATGCTCTCCGTTTACGGGGCATTAATGATCTAATTAACACAAATATAAAATAAAGGTGCACTGCAATTTTATCAATTCCTCCATTTAATCCTAAAGGATTCCTTTCTCCATTTATTAGTCCGTCCTCATAAGAATTCCACCTAGAATGGACTCTGTAAGAGATCTGTAAGAATTCTTTCGTAAAAAATTTATATCCTGAGTAAGCTTCTAAATAAATGAAAAAGATTTAGTATCAAAAAAGCGAAAAAACAGTATCTATCGACCACCAGACTCACTCTCTGATGTGAACTAAAGCTTCAGAGAAAACCTCAGTTGCTAGTACACATATTCCTCAATCATACTATTGTCATAATTACAGTTTTGTAAGCGGTAGTTTTGACAAGAAGTCCTACGAAAAAATACAAAATGCACAAACTAAACGTACTGCAGTAGGGAAGAAAAGCGATCGTCTTGACTCTTTGACGAGTTACCTTGTAACGTATTCGAATCATCTGATGCTGATTTTGCAGTAGGTTGAAACCGGTAATATTACCATTCGTGTGACCTGAGGCTGGTAAATCTAATAAAAATACAATATGCCTTCTCTAAAAACTACTTAGAAGAGATAGCTCGGAAGCCCACTCATGACGGAAATATACTACATCTAATGGCAAGAAATAGACCTGACCTGTTTGAGGAAATATTGAAACTGTTATCAGTGATCGTGATACAGTTGTGCTAACAATGATTACCTAAGTACATAGCGCAAGTGAAACAAGTATTGAGATATACGTGTTTAGTACATTAGATTAAGTGGGAGTAGTGCCATATGTCAACGAGGAACTTGAAACATTTGGTCTAGAAACGAACATGTAGAGAACTCGTGAGTCTTGTTCGGAAGAATAATTGACGAAAGTCTGGATAGATATGTGCCTAGTAGAACAGTTTGTGATGGGGGGCAACCCTGCATGCTATATAGTCCCTAAAAGGAGAACCTCTACAGTACTGTATAGGTTAAAAAACGTAGAGCTGCTCATGCAGAAATACAAAATGAAACGTTTTTGGCTATCGAAAGGACATGTGTGAAACTTTCAACTATTACCGTGGCAGAATATCAGCAAAAGACGACTCACAGAACTCAAAGAAATTCCCGTCATATGGTAAGTTTTTCAGCTGCAGGATAGGTTCCAAACATCCATGGATTGTACAGGAACCAAAATTGAGGATAGAAAAGCAAAATCAGAACTAGTGGACTCTTGTTCTCAAAATTCCTTAACATTTAGGGGTGATCTAGTCGTCGTCAATGGCGTAGAGAAACAGCTGAAATCGCTAAGATTCAACAGGGTTCCTTGGCCCGATGGAAACTGTCAGGTCCTGGTGGCCACGACAATTTACCACAGACCCCTCGAACAAACAACTGTCCCAGTAGTTGTAAGAAATACTTCTCATGCTTGTCTACAAAAAGGGTAGCAAAAGCGACCCATAAAAGTACTGCCCAACGTCCTTGACATCCATTTGTTGTAGGGTCTTGCAATATATTCTGAGCTAAAATGTAATGAGGTATGTCGAACAGAATGACCTCGTCCATGCTAACGAGCATGCATTTTGGAAACATCGGCCATGCGGGACACTACTACTGCGTTTTTCACATAACGTTCTGAAAGCCATGGCTGAAGCCAATCAGGCGGATACAGTATTTCTTGACTTCCGCAAATCATTTGGCTCAGTATCAAAGTATAATTACATGGGGTAGATTTGTGCCTAGACTGAGGATTTCTTGGTAGGGAGGACTCAGCATGTTACCTTCGACTGAGAGTTATCGACAAACGACAAAGGATGTCTAACGATGATGGAGGATAAGTGCAGTGAGATGTATTCGGGAAGAAGAATATTTGTAAAAATGTTTGTTTTGTAGTGGTAGCAGTCAATTTATTTGTTTTTATTCGAATTTTTAGCCTATGGTACCCCATCCACTTGTCTTTACAGTGTTTATTACTTTTCATTGCACTATTTAGTACATAAAAGACGAAATGTCGTTCTTCTATATGATACCGTCTAGTAACTTCTTTATGCTGAACAGAAGTTCCTCCATTTTTGCTGTTAGGTTTAATAAATTTAGTATGTTTCACCCCCACCAATCCTATTTACAGTATATAAGATTTTTAGTAACAATTTTACTACATACATGACGAAACAACATCCTTGTCTTACACTGTTATAAGAATCCTTTCACATTCCTTTTTTATGCATACATTACTTGTCTAATTTTATCTCATTTTAGATCGACAGCGGCTATATACGATACACGATTTTCTTTTCTTTTTCTATTGTAAATACGTAAATTACTCAATGCACTCTAGGCGCATTTCATCCGTATACACATTTAGAAGTATGTGTTGTATTAGCAGTATGTGCAGTTAGCTTTCGTAAGCGCTAGGGCCTATACATTTATATACATACTGCTCTAATCCTGATGCTGTCTTGCTGTTCAGTAGTATATAAGTCAGCCTTTACGTCGACACACTTGGCAGTTGATCTGCACACCAGTAATACTATAGTGTTACAATCCTAAGTCATGGCTTGTGATTATTTGTTTTCTTAAGATTATAAAAATGACCTTTTTTAATAATATCAATATTTATATATGTGTTTGGAGAGAGAGAGAGAGAGACTGATTTTTGATTGAGATTTTTACTTTAAGTCGTAACCGCTACCTGAATTTTGGTTGCTGCCTCCTCGAATGATCAGCATTTGCACCAGTTGTTGACGTATTGCAATTTGGAGGAAGTTATTGTTCTTTAAGGTTTAAAATATGACTCTGTTGGTTACTTGGCCGTATTGCGGATAGCTTTGAGCCCAAGTTTTCGTAGCTTTTCATACGTAAGGCACCACTGTTGTAAGTAAGTAAGATCAAACAGCAATCTGCTTTTCGTGAGAAAAGGAGATTGCTTGGCACACAAACGTCCTTCAAACTAAACGGCCTGCTACATCAAAATTGGTCAGTGGAGTTCAGCACCATACTATTGTACAAGAACATAATCTAATTACTGTAATTAAGAAATTATGAGAGGTCGTTACTTATTGAATGAAAACTATAGAGAATGCATTTCTTTCCTGTATTTTAGTGAACTTTGTACACTTACAATTCTGTCGATTGATAGACGGCAACGACAATGAAGATCATCTCCTTTTCCAAAAACAAGATATTTCTATTCTTCATTTCCAGAAAATTTGTACATATAAATGTTTGGCAACTCTTACACATACTTCACTCGGTTTTATTACTAGAATATCAATTTTCATTAAATGTAACAATACGTTCTGAGCGACGACCTAGCAACACGTCCTCTTTCCACAAGATACAGATTAAGTCTTTTTTTTTTTTTTATAAAATCAACTGTCTTTTATTTTAGAGTCCGTACTCAAAAGATTCGCTAATACTATCGTTGCGGGGATTGCGCACTAAAGAGTTTCTTGCTTCACTTCACTTCAAGTGCTTTTTGAATCACATTTGCATTTACAGTATTTACATACATTACTGAGCTTCTCAGAGAAATCAGGCACAAATTAGTTAAAGAAAAAAAAAGCAGTGAGGCACACATAACATTACAAGATGTATGTCTCATATGACAAGAGCCACTGGCTTTATTCACTGTACTCAATCAGCATGTGATGTAACACGTGAGTACCCTATAATACAATCTTTCCGCTACATTTGTTTAAAATATTTTTGTAACCACCAATGTAATTTTTAGGGCCCATTACACCTTCCGAAGAAGACAACTTGAAAATTGTAGGAAATTAGGTCAAGGATTCCAATAAACCTTTATCTGTAACTCGTTGGATGATGTTTCTCAACCTCTTCAAGTTTTAAACAGTACATTGCGACGCCTTTCGAGTAAATTTTTCTCATCATGAAGCGTTTCATTGCATGTGTGAGAAAACAAACGCTACTGAAATAATCTGAAACTACTTGATAGTTTACAAACTACGTCTAATATATCTTGACGCCGTCGCTCGTCGTGCGAAAAGAGGGTTGGCATAGGAGTAGGTGGGGATAGCTCACAAGACAAAACAGCCACCTCCCGAAAAGAGCACACTATGCCATCTGGAGCGCTCTAGATCGCGTAGAACTACTACCAGGTCACACGACCCTCCAACACGGGAGTGAGGAGGAAGAGGAGATTAGTGTTTAACGTGCCGTCGACAACGAGGTCATTAGAGACGGAGCACAAGCTCGGATTAGGGAAGCATGAGGAAGGAAATCGGCCGTGTCCTTTCACAGGAACCATACCAACCTTTGCCTGAAACGATTTCGGGAAGTCGCGGAAAACCTCAGTCACCGAGTTTCATCCATCGTCCTCCCGAATGCGTGTCCAGTGTGCTAACCACAGCGCCATCCCGCTCGGTGGAAGTGGAGCGTTGTGTATATGACATATGGTTGTATGGAATAACACCAATAAGGTCGGTTGACCTGGAACACAGAATCTACATCTACATCCATAGTCCGCAAGCCACCTGACGGTGTGTGGCGGAGGGTACTTTGAGTACTTCTATCGGTTCTGCCTTCTATTCCAGTCTCGTATTGTTCGTGGAAAGAAGGATTGTCGGTATGTCTCTGTGTGGGCTCTAATCTCTCTGATTTTATCCTCGTGGTCTCTTCGCGAGATATACGTAGGAGGGAGCAATATACTACTTGACTCCTCGGTGAAGGTATGTTCTCGAAACTTCAACAAAAGCCCGTACTGAGCTACTGAGGAGTTTATCTATCATCTCCGTAACGCTTTCGCGATTACTAAATGATTCTGTAACGAAGTGCGCTGCTCTCCTTCCTATCTGGTACGGATCCCACACTGGTGAGCAATATTCAAGCAGTGGGCGAACAAGTGTACTGTAACCTACTTCCTTTGTTTTCGGATTGCATTTCCTTAGGATGCTTCCAATGAATCTCAGTCTGGCATCTGCTTCACCGACGATCAACTTTATATGACCATTCCATATTAAATCACTCCTAATGTCTACTCCCAGATAATTTATGGAATTAACTGCTTCCAGTTGCTGACCTGCTATATTGTAGCTAAATGATAAGGGATCTTTCTGTCTGCGTATTCGCAGCACATTACACTTGTCTACATTGAGATTCAGTTGCCATTCCCTGCACCATGTGTCAACTCGTTGCAGATCCTGCTGCATTTCAGTACAATTTTCCATTGTTACAACCTCTCGATATACTACAGCATCATCCGCAAAAAGCCTCAGTGAACTTGCGATGTTGTCCACAAGGTCATTTATGTATATTGCGAATAGCAACGGTCCTAGGACACTCCCCTGCGGCACACCTGAAATCACTCTTACATCGGAAGACTTCTCTCCATTGAGAATGACATGCTGCGTTCTGTTATCTAGGAACTCTTCAATCCAATCATACAATTGGTCTGATAGTCCATATGCTCTTATTTTGTTCATTAAACGACTGTGGAGAACTGTATCGAATGCCTTGCGGAAGTCAAGAAACACGGCATCTACCTGGGAACCCGTGTCTATGGCCATCCGAGTCTCGTGGACGAATAGCGTGAGCTTCGTTTCACACGATCGTCTTTTTCGAAGCCCATGCTGATTCCTACAGAGAAGATTTCTAGTCTCAAGAAAAGTCATTACACTCGAACATAATACGTGTTCCAAAATTCTACAACTGATCGACGTTAGAGATATAGGTCTATAGTTCTGCACATCTGTTCGACGTCCCTTCTTGAAAACGGGGATGACTTGTGCCCTTTTCCAATCCTTTAGAACGCTACGCTCTTCTAGAGACCTACGGTACACCGCTGCGAGAAGGGGGGCAAGTTCCTTCGCGTACTCTGTGTAAAATGGAACTGGTATCCCATCAGGTCCAGCGGCCTTTCCTCTTTTGAGTGATTTTAATTGTTTCTCTATCCCTATGTCGTCTATTTCGATATCTACGATTTCGTCATCTGTGCGACAATCTAGAGAGGGAACTACAGTGCAGTCTGCCTCTGTGAAACAGCTTTGGAAAAAGACATTTAGTATTTCCTCTGTTCCAGTACCATTTTGATCACAGAGTGTCGGGAAGGATCTGATGATGATCATGGTGATTGTTGAACCTTGCCTAGTAGATGGGGTATCTAGGAAACCTGCTTTCTCGGGTCGCTAGACAACAATTCAAACAAATCGTATTAATGAGTTTCATTTCGACAAATAATTGGCAATACTTAACTTTGAGAAACACGCAGATGTGTCGCAAGCAAAGGGCGCCGGACAAATAAGAAATCTCTTCGGTATAACTATTCCTAACTTTGAGCTACATAGAATATACGAGCAAAGTAATGAGCTTTGACGCTTCTATCCTATTTGCTAGTCTTGCCGCTGCTGTAGAAGTGGGCCGCGGCCAGTCGGGCGCGTCGCTTACGTTCTCTTCGCATAGAGGCGGCTGCCGTCGCGTTGTCGTCCTGGAGAGGGGTCGGTCAGCGTGCAATTGGCCGACGTCTTCTTCACAGGCCTCTCTGCTCTCTCGTTCCCTACTGGCAAGCTGGCGCTTGACTTTACACCGTAACATTCCTCGATATTCTACGCCCCGTTTTGTTGTCCTTCATAGCGAGCCATCCTGGGCTTATATTTCAGCAAGATAATACCCTCTCGCACAGGGCGAGAGTTTCTAATGCTTGACTACAAGCTAGCCAAACCCTACTTTGGCCACCAAGCTCTTCCGATCTCTACCCTATTGAGAAATTTTAGACCATTATGTACAGGGCCCTTCAACCATTTCAGGATTTTTGACCAGCTAACGTTCGAATTGGATAGAATTTGGCACGATATCCCTCAGGAGGACATCCAGCAACTGGTGTCATTCAATACGAAGCCGAATAATTGCTTGCATAAGGGCCAGAGGTGGACCAACACGTTAATGAGTTTCTCGATTTGTGAATCTCTTTCTCTTGAACAAATCATCCAGTTTTTCTGAATTTGTAATCACTTGTTTGTCTTTACATGTACATCACATCTACAGGTTTCCGTCTCATTCGTATAATTCCTTCGTACTGCGTTATTTTTTTGTCTTGGAGTGCAGTTAGTTTCGGTTTTGTTGTCATATGCATGCAGTAAAACGTCTGACGATGAGAAAAACATGCTCGAAAGGTGTCGTAATGTCTTAAATTAGAACAAAATTAACACACTGTGACTGTAAGTAGCAGGAAACAAATTATTTATCCATAACAGTCACGGTAGCTACACTCGGCCACTACAGCCACAGTTAATTAAAATGAATTGTACTGTAGGAGCAAGCGGACTCCGAAACCGAAGTTTATATATTAACCGTTCCTGCTGATACTACGTTAACTTCTCCTGATAGTTATCAGCAGCTCCATCAAATTCTTGCGGCGTGACGCCAAGTGCGGACCGGTGCTGGGCCGTCGCACAAGGCCGGCGGGTTCGCGGGAGAACCTCGCCTCGATGACGTCATCGCCCACCGTGCTCTCCTGTTGCTGCACCGCGCCGTTCCGGTCTCGAGAACTCGAATTTTTGGGCGTAAACATCGCTTTAACATCTTATCCGCATTCCCCACTCTGTCCCGGAGAAGTGAGAACTGGATATTACGAGGGGGGGGGGGGGGGGGAGCTAATGTCGCTACAAATCGCCGGGAAGCCTCGGAATTCGACTCTAAATACCGAGCTTATCTTTTAACTGAACTTCTCACTATAACAGTCGGGGTATCTTACAGTGTTCTTTAGTAACCAATTTGTTTTTAGCTGTCGTTCCTGTCAATTCCGAAAATACAATGACTGAAAAAAATCGCAACACCAAGAGGGAGTTGTGCGAAATAAACGAAACTTGGAAGGGGTGTTTCTACATGTAAAAGACGACATTTATACACATTTCACGCCAGTCGCGTAAGAGTGGCGCTAGTTGGACGACTATGAGGATACAAATTAGGTTTGCTTCAAATACAAGCTGTAACGCTCGTGAGCGTTAGTTACCTTTGAGATTGGACGTTATTAGTTGATGGTAGTCAAGAATGCGTGGGCTCCAGATGACCACGTGGCACTACCGAGAGGGACGGCCATCGCGTTCGGCGTATGGCTTTGGCGCGTCGGAAGACATCTGCAGAGGCAATTTTGAGCAGTAGATGGCACCACAGTGACACAACGAATTGTTACATCTACTACTACATTTATACTCCGCAAGCCACCCAACAGTGTGTGGCGGAGGGCACTTTACGTGCCACTGTCATTACCTCCCTTTCCTGTTCCAGTAGCGTATGGTTCGCGGGAAGAACGACTGCCGGAAAGCCTCCGTGCGCGCTCGAATCTCTCTAATTTTACATTCGTGATCTCCTCGGGAGGTATAAGTATGGGGAAGCAATATAATCGATACCTCATCCAGAAACGCACCCTCTCGAAACCTGGACAGCAAGCTACACCGCGATGCAGAGCGCCTCTCTTGCAGAGTCTGCCACTTGAGTTTGCTAAACATCTCCGTGACGCTATCACGCTTACCAAATAACCCTGTGACTAAACGCGCCGCTCTTCTTTGGCTCTTCTCTATCTCCTCTGTCAACCCGACCCGGTACTGATCCCACACTGATGAGCAATACTCATGTATAGGTCGAACGAGTGTTTTGTAAGCCACCTCCTTTGTTGATGGAATACATTTTCTAAGGACTCTCCCAATGAATCTCAACCTGGCACCCACCTTACCAACAATTAATTTTATATGATCATTCCACTTCAGATCGTTCCGTACGCATACTCCCAGATATTTTACAGAAGTAACTGCTACCAATGTTTGTTCCGCTATCATATAATCATACAATAAAGGGTCCTTCTTTCTATGTATTCGCAATACATTACATTTGTCTATGTGAATGGTCAGTTGCCACTCCCTGCACCAGGTGCCTATCCGCTGCAGATCTTCCTGCATTTCGCTGCAATTTTCTAATGCTGCAACTTCTCTGTATACAACAACATCATCCGCGAAAAGCCGCATGGAACTTCCGACACTATCTACTATGTCATTTATATATATATTGTGAAAAGCAATGGTCCCATAACACTCCACTGTGGCACGCTAGAGGTCACTTTGTCTGTAGACGTCTCTCCATTGAGAACAACATGCTGTGTTCTGTTTGCTAAAAACTCTTCAATCCAAAGGACAGCTCGAAGCCAGACGCCCTGCAGCGCGCATTCCACTGACCGCAAACCATAGTCATTTGTGACTTCAGGCCTTCTAGGCGCTACAGTCAGGAACCGCGTGACCGCTACGGTCGCAGGTTGGAATCCTGCCTCGGGCATGGATGTGTGTGATGTCCTTAGGTTAGTTAGGTTTAAGTAGTTCTAAGTTCTAGGGGACTGATGACCTCAGAAGTTAAGTCCCATAGTGCTCAGAGCCATTTGAACCATTTGCGTCTTCAGTGGTGTCGAGCGAGAGCTCATTGATGGATAGCGTGGAGGTTATTGTGTTTTCTGATGAAAACTGGTTCTGGCTCGGAGCCAATGCTGGCCGTGTGTCGGTTAAAAGGAGGCCAACTCAGGGCCTGCAACAAACCTGTCTGGGTACTAGGCACATTGGACATACACGTAGAGTTATGGTCTGGGGTGCGATTTCGTATGACAGCAGGAGCACTCTCGTGGTTTTCTCATCAGCCTGACTGTACGTCATTCTGGTGACTAGACCTACTGTGCTGCTATTCATGAACAGCATTCCAAGTGGGTGTTTTCCAACCGAATAACTCTTGACCACATACTGCTGTTAGATCCCAAATGTTCTACTGAGAGTCGACATGTTGCCTTGGTCTGCTCGATCACCAGATCTGTCTCCAATCAAGCCCATATAATCTAACGACAATTCCAGCGTTTCCAGAAACAACATTAATCGTGTTATATTGACCGACCAAGTGCAACAGGCATGAAATTCCATCCCACAAAGTGACATCCAGCGCCTGTACAATTCAAGACACGCAAGTTTTCATGCTTGCATACAACATTCTGGCGGTTACATCGCTTGTTAATGTACCAGCATATCTCATTTACAACGGCTTATCTCACTGTTACGTAAAGATGTGATCTTGCAGTGTTAAACACTTGAATATATTACCTAGACTAATGTATTCCCGAAAATATAGCCTATTCAAAAATAAATGACTGGATATCACACAATTTTACTACAGAATAACTGTATATCGTATCAATATTCTTAGCATATCCTTTGATAGTGTATTGTTCAAAGTTTTACTACATAAACAAATTTTTATGCGTGGCACACTGCGAACTATTGCTGCTTATACAGCAATTAAAGAAATATTCGTTCTGTAAAGGCGGTTTTTATTTACAAAGCTAATATTTTACTATATTGTCTTCATTCTGGGCGTTATTGCACTGTACCTATGTCCTAAATGGGCCGACACCCATCCAACAACGATCAGTTGTTTCCTAATATTATGTGTTTTCTCATGAACTAGTTGCGAGATTGTGTGTAGATGCTAGCATTAGTTGAAAATCATTTCATAAGCCACTGGCAGATACTTGTGAACATTGTGATGGTATCGTAAAATTGAGAATTTTGTGCTAAATGTTGTAATAATATTGATTTAAAATATAACATCTGTCGTGCACTAGAGTCGACAAATAGCTTCGAAAATGAATGGACGTTATCCACACTATGAGAAAATTACGTGAAAAATTTCGGTACGCATTAAAGCACTAAGACAAGCAATAATTACGAGACATATCAAAGCCTCTCTCAGTCTGTATTATCTTGTATGAAATTTCGTGGTAGCTTAAAAAAAAGGCACACTGCGAACTATTGCTGCTTATACAGATGATACGGTACGTAATCTAATAATAAATCTTGGCACTTTGCATGGCCCCCACATTTTATCAAACGGTAAAGCACTGTAAAAGAACTTTTTGGATGAGAGTTTATAACTCCTTAGAGTTATCCACGTCGTGAGTTGTCGTCTTGGCTTTTGAAATTGTGTTGACATAATTTTTAAGTTAAAATTTTGACACTTAAGTATGAGAAGTTCCCCATTCTTGAAGGTGCGTTTGTGTGATGTGTATGGACGTGTGACTTGCTTGTACTTTTAGCACGTCTTTCTGGTATTTTATTTGTTAATTTTTCCGTGACTCCGGAAAGTCTTCGAGTTGTTGAGGTTTCTTTCTGTTGTGATCATTTGTCAGTGCATGTGCATTGATGATTGTGTATGTCTTGTATCCTGTATTCTGTCTATAGCTAACAATTAGACGACACGGCAATCTGATCTTTGTAATGTTTTATATTTATGGTACGTGAACTTCAGTACTCAAGTACAAAATGCCAAATCATTTCAGCGCAACTTTGAAAAATTCTCGAAAAAATCGAGTTTGAAATTTCCCCAGCGTCTTTAGTACCAGGACGTATCGAGAATTTTTCGACAGGCAGTGTTGCTCTGTGACAGAATGCTTGCCTGCTATTTGGGAGGCCCGGTTCATGACTGACCAGAAAAGAGTACTTTAAGATATGTACCCTCTCAATAGGTTTCAATACGTGTTCTTACAATGTATTGCAGTGACTGTAATGAATATTACAAGAACGATTAACGAATTGAATTTGCAAAAAAAAGAAAAGGAAAGTACAGAGTTAAATTTTCACTCTGCAGCGGAGTGTGCGCTGATATTAAACTTCCTGGCAGATTAAAACTGTGTGCCGGACCAAGACTCGAAATCGGGACCTTTGCCTTTCGAGGGCAAAGGCAAAGGTCCTGATTTCTAGTCTCGGTTCGGCACACTGTTTTAATCTGCCAGGAAATTTCAAGGAAAGGACAATCGGTGAGTTAAGTCTTTGATAGTAAAATGTCTGTACCGAACAACAAAAAAACGAAATACTTTTTTGAAATATGAAAGAACTCATTGTTGTTTATCAGTACAATTGTTAAATTTGTAAATAAAAGTTTACACACGTTAAAAAGGTTCGATTTCCAGCTGATGCAAATTTTTAAACAAAGAGCATTTCCGCGAAGCGTAAAATACATTGATGGAAGGTAGTGCTCAAGACTGGTAATCACTGGATTGCTTGTTCGTATCCCGCTTCAGTCATTATTTTCAGCCAATGGGGTGACGTGAGAGAGATAGCACGTTGCCACGGGCGCGGGTACGCAAGGGACCTGCGGAAGGGCCTCGCTCTTTGCCGTCCAACGCTCGTCCTGTTAACACGCACCTCTCTTGCTCTCGTATTCCACGCAATTGTTTTTCCCGGGAGGAACTTAACTTTATCTTTGGATGGCCTTCCCTTTCCCTCGGCACTGATGTATTCCCATCTTTGGAACTAAATCTCTACGGGCTTCATTTTTGCCACTTACAATGTCGTTCATCATTTGCACCATCTGAATCTGGATTCCTACTCCTGAACTACTTGTGTCCTGCCTGTACAGCGATTTAAATACAAAATTCAACAAATAACACATATCTAACGATCATTCTTATGAAAAATGCACGTCTTTGCAAGTATAAATAATTCTTAATTGCCGATCTTTTGTGAAAGATAGTTAATAACAATTGTTTCATTTAACAAAGCATTAAAAATTCCATATTTTGATCTTCATGTATCTTTCGCTTCATGGAATTGCTGATAGAACATGCACCTGTATTTTGTCCAGCCTAATATACAGTGTGTTCATTGTAACTGAAGACATTGAAATATCTCGAAAACTAATCGGATGAAAAGAAGTTATAATGCCAATTTGTTTGTCTCGGAGGGAGACATCTAATCGTAACACACTCAACACGCCACCCCACTTCGTGCTTGGGTTGCGGAGGGAAACTTCGAAATCTTCAATGGGAAACTCCGTATTTCATTTGAGGTTACGATTTTACGGAAAAATCTACATACGTTTTCTGTAAAGTATTTTATTCGTTTCGCCACAGATGGCACTGTAATCGGAGAAATAGAAATAGGTAATTTACGACATGCTACTCAATGGCCCTTGGATATCCAATGGCACTTGGGACCCCCACCTACATGCTGCGAGGATAGGACAGGCCAGTATTTCATAGCTTCTAATTGGAAACCCCATTCGCAACGTTGTGTTCCTCCGACATACCAAAGAGGGGACTACCAGACGCACCACTGTGCCCGTGAATCGAGGTGATCGCTACTCCACTTTTCCAATACACCTAGTGATTCGCTTTTCTAACGACTGTAACGGGACAAAAGCATATTTGCGGGAATGTCGGTTTCCGATGCTTTCGACCACGTCTTCAAGGCCTGTTTGCACTTGCTGGTACATCTTGCCTTTAAATATCACCACAGAAAGAAATCCGCTGACGTCAACTCCGGTGACATAGCGGGCCAATTAATAGAGCAGCCTGTGCCGATCCACCGACCAGTGTATACATGGTCTAACACCTCCCGTGCTTCAGTTGCGTAATGCGCTGGGTAACCGACATGCTGAAACCATATATGTAGTCGAACGTCCAGGGCAAATCCTGCAGTGGTATTGGTATTCCTGCTCCAAAAACGTTCGATATTTGCGTCCATTCAACGTTCCGTCGATAAAATACGGGCAGTGATTTTGTTCCCCATGATTTCACACCATACATGAACCGATGGTTAGTTTGCCGTAACCAATGGGGATTGTCTGCACAGCAGTAATGCACGTTATTTTGGTTAACGCTTCCATGGTTTGTGAATGTGGAAGGTGGGGGTCGTTTGCATTAGTTGACGTGCCATTTACATAACACTACTCGGTTATGTAAATCGGTGCCATGAAGTTCTTGATGCAGTGACATGTGGTATGAATGGTACTTATAATGATGCAGTATTGTGACAGTACTACCTAAGGACTTAACGGAATCGGTGTGTAATTGTCGGGCGCTTATGCGTGTGTAGTGGTGCACTGCACCCAGTACAGCTGTTTCTTTGGCTTCTCCTGTAAGACGTTTCCTGTGTTTCCTTTTGCCTGTCTGTACGCTGCCATCTACTTTCAAATGGTTCAAATGGCTCTGAGCACTATGGGACTCAACTGCTGAGGTCATTAGTCCCCTAGAACTTAGAACTAGTGAAACCTAACTAACCTAAGGACATCACAAACATCCATGCCCGCGGCAGGATTCGAACCTGCGACCGTAGCGGTCTTGCGGTTCCAGACTGCAGCGCCTTTAACCGCACGGCCACTTCGGCCGGCCCATCTACTTTCACAGTGTTGTAAAAGAACGAACGAGAGCAAGCTTTCTCTGGAAAACGCTCGGCATACAAGGCAATAGGAGCCTCAACATTTATCCTACATTCTTCGTAAATTAGAATCTTTCAATTTTTTCTCCGTCTCCTGGGACATCTGTTGTCCAGATGACAGGTAGGAGTGCAGGCAATAAACACTGCGGAAGTACTGCAATGTTTAGGGCCGCTGTGTCCTCTTCGTCTGCACTATACGTGCAGTGTACTGCCTTTTATTATATATCGTACTTCGGTATGTAACTTCGGTATGCAACGTTGCGAGTGGGGTTTCCAATCAGAAGTTATGAAATACTGGCCTATCCTTGCTTCGCAGCATAGAGGTGGGGTCCCACGTGCGATTGGATATTCAAGGGCCATTGAGAAGCATGTCGTAAATTACGATTGGGTCCCTATTTTGCCGGCCGCTGGTGACCGAGCGGTTCTAGGCGCTTCAGTCTGGAACCGCGCGACCGCTACGGTCGCAGGCTCGAATCCTGCCTCGGGCATGGATGTATGTGATGTCCTTAGGTTTAAGTAGTTCTAAATTCTAGGGGACTGATGACCTCAGAAGTTAAGTTGCATAGTGTTCAGAGCCATTTGATCCATTTTGGTACCTATTTCTACTCCTCCGGTTACAGCGTCATCTATGGCGAAACGAAGAAAATGCTTCAGACAAAACGTATGTAGCTGTTACTGTAGAGTTGCAGTCTTCAATAAAAAACAGGAATTTCCACTGAAGATTTCAACTTTTCCCCCTGTCACCCACAAATGGGGTGGTGTGGCGGGTCGAGTGTGGTATGACTGGATGCCGCCCTCCGACACAAACAAATTGGAATTATAACATTTTTTTGTTCCTATGTGTAGTTTTTGAGATATTTCAATGTCTTCAGTTAAAATGAACACCCCTGTATATTGACCTTGCTTCATGATACTAATAAAGCGCGGGAAATTTAAAAGTTGATTTTCTCGAGAATTTTTTAGAGTTGAATCGAATGCTTTGGTTGATATTTGAGTTTTGAACTCAACAAATATAAAAACTCAACAAATATAAAAAAATAAAAAATCCGATTACCGCGTGGTCTCTCTGCAAGTACACTGACGGAAGAAGCACAACACTAAAAATAATTAACGTAGAGTAACGAAATTTCGGGAATACGTTTGTCTAGGTAACATATTCAAGTGATTAACATTGCAAGATCACAGGTTAACGTAAACGCGAAATAAGACATTGCAAATGTGAAATGCTGGTACATTAATAACCGGTGTAACTGCCAGAATCTTGACTGCAAGCATGCAAACGTGGATGCATTGTGTTGCACAGGTGCCGGATGTCGGTTTGTGCGATGGAGTCACTTGGTCGGTCAAAGCAAGGACACTTAATGCTAGTTGTGGATGAGCAGGCCAAGGAAACATGTCGACAGTCTGTACAAAATGTTGGCTTAAAACAGCGGTATGTGGCCCAGGATTATCCTGTTGGAAAACAATCCTGCAATACTGTTCATAAATTGAAGCACAACAGGTCTAATCATCAGGCTGAAGTACAAATATGCAGTCAGCGTGTATGGGATAACCATGACAGTGCTCCTGTTGTCATACGAAATCGCACCCGAGACCATAATTCCAGGTGAAGGTTCATTGTGTGTAGTACTCAGACAACTTGATTGCAGGCGCTCAACTGCCCTCGTTCGTAGCAACACGCGTCCATCACTGGCACCGAGGCAGAACCAGCTTTCATCAGCAAATGCAACAAACCTCCACGCTGCCCTCCAGTGAGCTCTTGCTTGTCTCCACTGAAGTCGCAAGAGGCGGTGGTTTGGGTTCAGTGAAATGAACGTTATAGGGCGTCTTACTCGGCTCGGAGCTATACTTGAAGTAACCTATTTGTAACAGTTGGTTGTGTTTCTGTTGTGCCAACTGCTACTCAAATTGCTGCTGCAGATGCAGTGCTCTGTTGTGCCAACTCCTACACAAATTGCTGCTGCAGATTCAGTACAATGCGCCAGAGCCATAAGCCGAATACAATGATCTTCCCTCCCGTGGCCGTCCGGAGCCCCGGTCTTCTTGCGACCGTACCTTGCCGTGACCACGGCTGCTAGCAACCATGTACAGTGGCACATTCCTGCCAAATCTTTCTGCAGAATCGCAGAAGAAACATCCAGCTTCTCCCAGCATATTATGCGACATCGTTCAAACTCAGTGAGGTGTTGATAATGGTGTCTTTGTCGCCTTAAAGACATTCTTGACTAACATCAATTCACCACGTCGAATTTTAAAGGTAACTAACGCTAACGACCGTTACAGCATATATATAAAGAAAACCTGGTTTGCTCCCTTATATTGGCGCTACTAGCGCCACTCTTATGCGAATGGTGTGAAATCTGAAGAGGCATCATCTTTCAGATGTAGAAGTATGAAAGTTGTTAATTTTAGCTACCAAAAATTGAAATAATTATTGTTAACCTGTTGAAAGACGTACGGAAAAGTGTAAAGCTCCATCTCTGACAATACTATCGTTATATATACTTTTCTCTAAAAACTGCAAGGCAATCTAGTGAAATTTTATTATCGTTATCATAAAATTTGATATGTAGCCGTACAACTTCTATTATGAAAACCCTTGTTCCGGCAAGTCAGTATTCAAACATTTTCTGGAACCTCCTATCATCGGACAGGTCAGTGTTCTGATAGACAACAAGAAACAATAACCAATTGCTCTTCATATAAACTATGAAAAATCACTTATCTAGTATGTGACTATGAATTTTAAAGTATTCTCTAACGTCTCCTAATAATTATACCGCAATGCTCCCGTACGCAACAGACAACTTACCTCGTCTTGCTGCTGCAACTGCATGACCAGCAACATGCTAGAATAACTGAAAAGAAATAGTATGCTCCATGCAGAGTGCAATGCATGGTCACAGCTGTTGATGCACCTACTTTGTTTTGTTACATAAAAATTGAGTGATCAGGAAGGCTTTGCTCAACAAGCCTTAAGAGGTGTAAATCATGAAAGCAACCAATAAAAAAATTTTAATTTACTGTATTCTGAACATGTAGATTCATACGTTAACAAGCTTTACTCAGACCTTTCTTTTCCTTGAACAATTTGAAATTTTTAATTATTCGACAGTGTCTGTAATCAATAAATCACGTGTCTGGTCACAACAAAAATACGAATTACTCTAAATGTATGTATGCATAAATCTGACAAAAACCCTCCAGCGCCCAGGCAAGCAACAACTACATTTAGCGAAAAGGAAAATTACCAAAAATCCCCAATTAATACCAAAAATCTCCTCCGGCTCTACTTGCACGGTCAGGGCAGGCTATGACGTCTTCTGACGCGCGGCATCACGCCAGGCTGCGACCCACTACTCTCCAACGACTGCTCGCTCGCTACCACTTGCGATAATAATATATCTCAGACTCAAGAGTATGTGTATGCACGCAGCAGCAGAATCAGCAGGCAACTTTCCAAAAAACTATAAACGTTTAACTTTCAAACACACCTACAAACTTTCGTTTATCTCACATAACTCCTTTTGCATTTTGCTCCCTTCAGAGTAGAAATCACTCATCATCACCATCATCATCATCATCATCAACAACAACAACTGGTGTGCCCTAGGACAGGTCCTCACATGTAGCTCTCCATGTAATATGCTATGCACCGTCTGGTTTCTTCTGGGTCCTCTTCTTCTGCTTCTCTTCACCACTCACTCCGTAGCGCCCATCAGTGAACTATCTCTTCTCTTCCAGTGTCCAAGCCAATTGTGTTTCCTCTTCATGATTACTTTTAAGATATCTCTCTCTTCTCCCACTCTTGTTCAAATGTGTGTGAAATCTTATGGGACTTAACTGCTAAGGCCATCAGTCCCTAAGCTTACAGACTACTTAACCTAAATTGTCCTAAGAACAAACACACACACCCATGCCAGAGGGAGGACTCGAACCTCCGCTAGGACCAGCCGCACAGTCTATGACTGCAGCGCCTGAGACCGCTCGGCTAGTCCTCACTTTGTCTACCCATTTTAACCCTCCCATCTTCCTCCAGATCCACATCGCAAATTCTTCTTTCTTTCTCTTTCCTCATTGTCCACGTCTCAGCTCCGTGTAATACCACGCTCCGTACAAAACACTTCGCCAGTCTATATATAAATAAAAAATGTGAATGGTCAGCATGTTGCCATATTTTTCACTGAGAAGGAGTATTATAATGATAAAAAAGACGAATTCCATATCATAGCGAGACGTCGTAATTATTGTACCTGCAACGTACAAATAATTAACTATCTGAGTTATATGAAGTGTTCCTTCCCACGGAAGATAAAACGGAAACACGAGTGAATAGTAATAACGAGAAAGTCTTCCAAGCAATGTGTGCGGGGAAGACTAGGACGTGCGACACCTGCTGAAGTCGGAAGTTTAAAACAATAGGATTTAAAGCGCAAACATTATGCTTAGTTTTCGTGTGCGTTAAATGTGAACGAGTGAACGACTCCCACAGAAGAACGCGTTACTCTGACAAGGGAGATCTCTGACCTTGAACCGCACGAACCCATCCTTACACTAACACTCGATCATAAAAACAACAGTGGTCTGTTGCATGGGGGCTTAATTAAATGAAATGAAAATAATTTTAATTTCTGCTTTAGTAGCTGTTTGTCCGATTACGAAGTCTCGTAAACGGTTGGCCCTGACTAGTATTATTACGCAATCTGACTGCTTAGAACAATAACAAAGAATGACATGGAAATTTTCATTAACACAATTAATTAATTAAGTCCCCAGCAACTATAAAAACCTACGAAACCAAAGCACAAGTGTAACTGTTCTGTGTGTGGAAGTATGACTCAACGTACGCATCTGGCACGGTTCTTCTTCAATAACACAAGAAATTTTAAATATCATTTATACTGAATTAATTAAAGAAAATAAAAATACCATAATTACTCAAGAAAACCAAAATTACACTCTAATACAAGAACACAAGCCAGATGCTTTGTTGACTGAACCTGTAATGACGCATTATTTAAACATGGAAATAATGAAAAATAAATCAAGTTTCGTTACCTTCATATATTGACCAAAATCACTCTAATCATTACAATATATCTCCACACCGACTCGCTATTACCACATCTCAACAAGAACTTTTCAGTATCACATCTCAGCAAGCACTCCCTACTAGCACATCTGAACACGAACTGACTACTACGAGTCCTCGACAAGCACTGCCCACTACGAGTTCTCAATAATCACTGCCAGTGGAGGCGGCGGAACAATGCTCTCTAGCGATCTCTGGCGCTGTGGCTCAGTGTAGCCACCTTTCATATGCCCTTCCTCCACGGCTAGAATTTGATGGTATTTTTGCCAGCATTGGTGGTGAAAATACCACCAAATTCGTCAAAAAATACAGACAAAAATAAAAGATAATATTAATACGTAAATATCATATAACTAGATAAAATTTTGGCTTTGCACTGACCTTTCAATAACCTATTATATAGAATACAGTAAGCAATACAAATTCTTTCATACATGTGACTTTACATAATAGTTTACACAAGTATTATGTGGTTAAACAATTCAATCAATAGCGTCAGCAATGACGAATATGTGCAGGTAAGAGTCTCATAACTTTTCACAACCAGTAATACACAAAAAATCAGTTTATACAAATATTCACATAAACGCTTTCCATAGCTCAAGAATAAGCAGTTGACAGTTCCAGCAGTAGCACCCAGCAATGGTCAACAGGTGCAGAAACCAACAAGTAACATTTTTTCAATAGAAACAGTCCATCAGTGGCACCCAGTAATGTTGAATAGGTGCAGACACCAACAAGTAACACCATTTCAGTATAAGCAGTTCCATTAGTGGCACCAGCAATGTTGAGCAGGTGCACACAGCAACAGGTGACATCTTTTCAGTAGAAGCAGTCCATCAGTGGCACCCAGCAATGTTGAGCAGGTGCAGACACCAACAAGTAACACCATTTCAGTATAAGCAGTTCCATTAGTGGCACCAGCAATGTTGAGCAGGTGCAGACACCAACAAGTAACACCATTTCAGTAGAAGCAGTCCATCAGTGGCACCCAGTAATGTTGACCAGGTGCAGACAGCAAGAAGCAACATCATTTCAGTAGAAGCAGTCCATCAGTGGTACCCAGCAATGTTGAGCAGGTGCACTCAGCAACAAGTCACATTTCTCAGCAGAAGCAGTTCCATCAAATTCAGTATCACTGATCACACTGTTCATCAGAGTTTATAAGCAGAAATTAAACATGTCCTAGTGGCACCAATCATGTAGAAAAGGTACAAGTAACAGTCCATAATTTTTACAATCACTGATCACACAGTTCATCAGCAGAAATTAAACATGACTAAATGTCACACATCATGTTGAAAAGTGCAGCACCATCACTAATCAGACAGTTCAGGCATGAACAATAGTTTGAATACACATACAATGCTTTTACACTAAACATACAAATCATAACAAACACACAAATGATATCAGATAATTGTCCTATTAACTATTACAATACACAAATACCAGTAAACCTATAACATTTATGGGTGTCAGTGCAAGCCACTACCAACAAATAAAATAATATTTAGGAGATAGGTGGGTAGGATTAGGAAAGGAAAACACACAAAACACACTCACTCATCTTTCATCCACATTAAGTACTACTGTGTAATTGAATAGTGTTAACTGTGTAAATGTAACTCTGTCTAAGATTTGATGTTCATCATGTGTACCAAGTAGTAGTGGCAGCAATGTATAACAGTCAATAATAGTTAAGTCAACGTCATAGTCATCATGTCAAGACCAATGTTTGCCAAGCCAGATCAAAATGTACGGTTGCTGAACAACTGTCAGTGAGCCAAGATATGCACATGCTTCCTCTCTCAAAAAAAAGTATATACTGCTTTGTGATTTGACAAAGTGTGTGTGTAGACAATCTTCCTTCTACTTGAGTGTTCTAGTCTGCCATCTTCATCCTCCTTGTTCCATATGGACCAACAAAAAACAATATGCTCCTCACTTACTTTACCTCTTATCCACCAAAACTCCAATAATCATCAGCATAATCTCAATACTTCACTAATACCTCTTCAATACGTCGATACATATAAACCTTATCATCAATATCATTTACCTTACCTCTTGTCCACGAAAACTCCAATAATCATCACTTAATCTTAATACTTCAATAATACCTCTTCACTACGTCGATATATATAAACCTCAGCACCAATATCATTTCACTTCCATAACAACTCTTTCCTCTAGTCAGTCTCCTCGAACAAGTGCAGACAAAATCCTAATGCAAACCTCAATTCATCATCTCATACAATCCGAAGACACAACGTCAACACACAACCTCTCGTGTAATCCATCTGATCCAAATCTGCTACTCATTATAAATTATAAGATACATTTTGTTTACCTTGTCCATCATTAAATAAAAGAAATGCATACATGACCTCTAACAGACTTAGTTCGAATAACTCTCAGTAATTAAGTACGATTACGGAGTGTGAATGATCATAATATTTCACAGTGTGTACACCAAGAATCATAGCAGAAGCAAACATGTGGAGTATTTTTTGTGTCAAGTGTCACTTCCTATTTCAATTGCTCACGAAAAATGCAGTGTAATACTGTCAATGGTCTAAACCTAGTTTTGGTATGTCATGTCGTTAGCTTCCTTCCTATTAGCATAAATTTATACAGCTTCCATAAAACCTCAGCTCATGTGACTTCTATGACTTTCTTGTACTAATGTCGTTGGTCGAATTATAGCAGTTCATTTTCTTATCTTAAAAATATAAGGCACTGAGCATAAGCAAAACATGCAATAGCGAGTAAATATACCAGTAGAGAACAGAATGTCAACAAGTGGATGCAGCACAATTCTTACAACGAGGCTCTGCCAAGCGAACAATCTATAATTAATACCACAGTGTAACCTAAACTCTATGTTCGTACACTGTACATCATCATTGCTATATTCTAAATTGAAGAGTAGTTATGACAACAAAACAGAAATGTGTAAATATGCAATCCATACAAAAAGCAGCAAACATATATCTTACGTGATAAACAAGTCATTAGCATCATATCAGCATAAGCAAATAAATGTTTATATGTAATCTTAATAAGTAAACATGAAGGCGCAAGCAGATAAATCACAAAGTGTAACCTACATACATAACAGCACAACTAATCAGGTGGCAATTATAATTTAAATAAATAAGCACAGCAGGCACATAATTAAAAAATATGACAACAGTGAAAAAGCATAGCAGCCAAGCGATGCATAATATACACAAGTAATAACACTGTTCATTAATCAATTGTCATAATCAGTAAATGTACACAAGCACGTCGCTACACAAGTAAATTCATAGAACATGAGATTTAGCACAAAGTATGAATCACGTAATCGCAAGCAGCAAATTACGTCTAAAGTACGTACCTAAGTGGAAATATGTTACCTGAAAAATAAACTTAATTAATCGTTACCTTTTTGGTTTTTTACTTCTTTTTTTTTTTTTTTTGAAATTTCATTCTTCCTGAAAATTTCTCGATAGCAAGTCCTCTTAACGTCGGACACACACAGAATTTACCTAAAGGTCTTAAATATTTTACACAACCGTATCCTGAAAAATACTGAACGTTAATAACATAATTTATAAAGTCACCATAGCTTTATACAGAATTTAGTCGGAAAAATTAGACTGTGTATTTGTTTACGGCTGTCAGTGCATTCACACTGTGCGCTCGATCAGCTGTAGGCGCGTGACGTATGAAGTAATTGTTTGCGGTCAACGACTGCCTTTTGCGGCGCGCAGACTTCACTGTTGCTTTGAGTATCTGCCGCCGCCGGAACACGGCGCGGTATCCTTGCATTCTCCACCTGTTTACGTATAACTGTTGGTTTCTCAAAAGTATGTCATTCCACAAAAATTTTTACGTTCGATATATGATGTGTTCCCTTAGAGCGCCGAGATTTAAGAGTTTCTACTTCCATAGTATTATCATGTATAATTTTGCGAATCCTATATGGACCGTTATAAAGCAGAAAAAATTTGCGACACAAGCCTTTTCCTTTATGAGACAAACGATGAGACTTAATTAACACCTTTTGACCAACTGACAAAATTTTTAAACGACCAGGAAGTTTAGGTGATTTCTCTCTTCTAGCAGCCGCAGATGCAATATTTCGTAGAGCCAGGTTGACAACTTCAGAATGCCGCAGTTTCCGTGAAGGCGGAAAAAGAACGATTTCAGAAATGCGATTTGTTGGTACTTTATTTTTTAATATCAATAGAGGTGGTAAAGAAGTTGAGTCATTAGGAAGTTCATTCAGAATGTTTTGAAAAATATGAAGATACTGATCCCAAGTTCTGTGATTCTGATGACAATAAAGACGGCACAATTTATTGATTTCCTTCATCCATCTCTCTGAAGCGTTCGACTGAGGGTGAAAAAGTGAAATAAAAATTGGTTTAATCTTCCGACGCCGTAGAGTACGAAGCCAAATTTTAGAGCGAAACTGTGATCCATTATCTGATATAACCTTATCAACATGACCAACTTCTTTAAGAAAATGTTTGATGAAAGCATTAGATACTGAACGAGCTGTTGCCTTGCGTAAAGGTGTAAAACACACATATTTTGATGTCAATTCCACTGCTACGAAAATGTACGCAAAACCATTAGTAGAACGAACCACTGGACCGAACAAATCGACTGCAGCCATCTCCTTTAATTTCGCTGGAATGATCGGAAACAACGGTGCTCTGTGAGAAACAGTTGGCGGCTTAGCCTGTTGACATAATTTGCATTTGGCAAGAACAGATCGAATGCGTTTTTCCATATTGCTGAAGTAGCAATTTTCTCGTACTTTATGAAAGCATTTTCTGGGACCAAAATGTGCATAACTGAAATGTGTAAACGAGGTGTGGCCAAATCATCCAATCTAACAAGGCGTCTAAGAAAATTACGGACACCAAGGAAACTACGAACATCACGTTTTGTAGTAGGAACAGCATAATTACGAATAGCGTCTAATTTCTCTGGATCGGGAAGAATACCTTCTGTAGAAATAATGTGACCGAGAAATTTCACCTGAGAACGACCAAATTCAGATTTTTCCAAGGTCACTGTAATGCCAACTCTTGCAAAAATACGTAATAATGAATCCAAAATTTTGTTGTGCTCACTCCAAGAACGTTTAGCAATAAGAATGTCTTCAACATATGAAGTAATATTGTCACGAAGATAAACAGGTAAAATTTCGTTTAAGCTACGAATGAATGCTGCAGAAAATATAGTAAGTCGAAACGGTAATTTCCAAAGTCACTTTTGGGTAAAACAGTCAAATCCGGTTATTCTTTACCTATTGTCTAGATAGATAGATAGATAGTAGAAGAGTTGTTTTTATAGATGCAAAGAATAGTGAAAGAGTAGGCAGCCGTGCAGAAAACTAAAAGAGAAATAGCACCACTACAGCTCGGGGCCCTGTGAACGCTACGCACATATTCACTTAGTGTAGTGAATCCCCTGAGGACGTTAATAGCTGCACATAAATTTCAGTTTGTGACTTAGTGGCAAATTTGGCGGAAGTGCGTACGTAAATTGATCAAGCCATGCACATGGCTGTATGTCATTCTTAGAATTGCGGAAGATCTTAAATTTCCGAACAGTCAAAAAGTGTTTATAGTCAAAGTTTTCGCCTCGTGGCGACAAAGACCTACCGCGTCTGTCCCAGTTTGAATGTCGATTATTGTCAAGTTCGCGCGCCTGGCGCTCTCTTGTTGCGTCCCGTAAATGAAACAAATTATTTTCTTCAAACCCCTCTGGTATCTGCGATTCTAAATTTCCTTTGCCGTCTTTTCCTACGATTTCGCCTTCAATTTGTTTGACTTGCTTTTTTAATGCCTCAAATTCCCTTTTCACGCGTTCATTAAATTTTCCCTGATTTTCAACATGCTTATTTATGTTCTGATACTCTTCGGTTTCTGCAAATGGCAATGGTGCTGTATCATCTGAATCTCTGTCCCCATGTAAACTAAGATTTGTCAATTTATCTGAAATCTCCTCAACTCTTTCCGATAAGTCACCTATTTTTTTTTCTGTTTATTTACGTCTTCCGTAAGTGTCGCGACTCGGGTTTCAGTGTTGACACATTTGGTAGTTAACTGTTCATATTGTTGTGTTCGATTATTTATTCTGTCATTTGGTACGGATTCCTCGATTCTCTCAAATATTTCTTTCTTATTGTGTGCACGTTGTAAATTTAACTCTGAAAATTTTTGTACTATCACGCGATCTCTTTCTTCCTGTTCTCTATCCTGTTCCCTTTGTCTAATCTCTACTGCAATTAATCTATTATTGTGAGAATTCAAAATCGGTTGTACTTCTTATCTGATTTCTTTCTTTAACTCATCTTTCATATTTTTGAAACATGTCCCTATTCGTGAGTCGAACCGTGTTTCCATTGTTTCCAACTCTGTTTCTAAACGTGTTGCCACTGTTTTTAATTCAGATCCTAACCGAGTTTCCATTGTTCCCATCCGTGTTTCCATTTGTGAGTCTAACCGTGTTGCCAAAGTTCCCATCTCTGTTTTTAATTCAGATCGTAACTGTGATCCCAAATTTAATATTGCACTCATCAACTGCTCCGTATGATCTGGTTCGAAATTCTTTTCGCCCCTAACATTTCTCGCAAAACCAGTTTCCTTCGTCATAGCTGTAAAGCTATCTGTGTTCGATACTATTACAGAATCTTCTGTCGTTAATCTCGTATTCTGTGAATTTTCTGATTGAGAAAAATTTTGAAATGGTTCCGGACTATTTTCCCGACTTATTACATTGTTTTCCACTTCATTATCCATCATACTGTTTTCCTCTGTTGGCGAGTTCGCCATGTTAACAATTTCGTCATTCTCACTATCCATCATTTTTGCCTTTTTCATTGATCGCGTGATCATTTACAAAATATACAAAACTCGTCACTATAAAAAAATTACACACAATGACACTTTATCATCAACAATATCATTCACATGAGATGTTTAACTCAAACACGATCATCGAACAATTGAAATAATTGCACTAATTGTCAAACCCGTAGACAAGACAACAGAAATGAAATTTTGCAAAAAAAAAAAAAAATACCATTAGAAGAATGACAATTACCAAATCTACACATGCAATATAGACTACAATTACTAAACTACAAATTACTACAACAATCCTACTGTCTACTATTTCTACAATCAGAAGATTCCAAGGGACGATCCGAAGCAGCGGTCGCCACGTGCATGGGGGCTTAATTAAATGAAATGAAAATAATTTTAATTTCTGCTTTAGTAGCTGTTTGTCCGATTACGAAGTCTCGTAAACGGTTGGCCCTGACTAGTATTATTACGCAATCTGACTGCTTAGAACAATAACAAAGAATGAAATGGAAATTTTCATTAACACAATTAATTAATTAAGTCCCCAGCAACTATAAAAACCTACGAAACCAAAGCACAAGTGTAACTGTTCTGTGTGTGGAAGTATGACTCAACGTACGCATCTGGCACGGTTCTTCTTCAATAACACAAGAAATTTTAAATATCATTTATACTGAATTAATTAAAGAAAAAAAATACCATAATTACTCAAGAAAACCAGAATTACACTCTAATACAAGAACACAAGCCAGATGCTTTGTTGACTGAACCTGTAATGACGCATTATTTAAAACATGGAAATAATGAAAAATAAATCAAGTTTCGTTACCTTCATATATTGACCAAAATCACTCTAATCATTACAATATATCTCCACACCGACTCGCTATTACCACATCTCAACAAGAACTTTTCAGTATCACATCTCAGCAAGCACTCCCTACTAGCACATCTGAACACGAACTGACTACTACGAGTCCTCGACAAGCACTGCCCACTACGAGTTCTCAATAATCACTGCCAGTGGAGGCGGCGGAACAATGCTCTCTAGCAATCTCTGGCGCTGTGGCTCAGTGTAGCCACCTTTCACTGTGTCATTTCCATGCAACACTCCGCACTAGTCTACTAGCTACATCAAATTGTGGCATGCTGTGTGTTCGAGTTGCGTGAATGGTATACCTGTGTCTCTTGGAGTGTTCGCATGCGGGTTTCTGTGTAAACTGTGTACAGTGATATCATGAAGAGAATTAATCTGCGACGTGCTGAATATGGAAACGAAATCGGGATTGAGGATAGAGCTCGCGGATGTATTATATAACATAATAAATCAAAAATATAATGAGAATGACACAGAAATACATGACGTTACGTTGCACAAATATACTGATTTTGAGGGACGGGAAGATGGCTGTTAAATCAGTACATGACGTGCATCTCCAGAGCAGCAGGAACAGTCCAGTCAAAATGAGTACAAAATATCTGTATCCAACAAGTTGAGGTCCAGCGTATTAGAAGATATTGATGACAGCGTAGTAGAGAACGTTTATGAAGACTGTTAAAATCGTGGCTTCAATTCCCACAGCAAATTTGTAAGATAAGTGCGTTAATAGTAAATCAAATTGCAAATTAATTCTTAATTATGTGTCTAACAAAAAGCGACCGGGAGCTCGTATCAAAGGACACAGACTATCGCAATCACATACTATAAAGAATCATGTATTATCGCAATTTGATGGAACATATGGATCTACAGTGCACTTTCGGCATCTGCAGATGCGGGCACTAGAAGCGTCTAAAATGTTTGGGATGGACAATTTCAAAGCTTTGATTTAACCACAATCTTAAGGCTGAACATGGCATTTCATCCAGCCGTATTATTACATTTTTCACGTGCAAGGACACAGAAGACGACAATAGTATACGTCAGAAGGCACAACAGTTTGTGGAGGAAGTGAACATGTTTATGACAGAGCATGATGTGGAGAAAGGAAACGTTTGGAAGATAGACCAGATCAGTTCCAGTATGAAATGTCTTCATCATCAACACTGTCTCATAGAGAGGAGAAAACCATACGGCCAGTGTGCTGCAATCTGCACATGTTGTTGTTGTTGTTGTGGTCTTCAGTCCTGAGACTGGTTTGATGCAGCTCTCCATGCTACTCTATCCTGTGCAAGCTTCTTCATCTCCCAGTACCTACTGCAACCTACATTATTCTGAATCTGCTTAGTGTATTGATCTCTTGGTCTCCCTCTACGATTTTTACCCTCCACGCTGCCCTCTAATGCTAAATTTGTGATCCCTTGATGCCTCAAAACATGTCCTACCAACCGATCCCTTCTTCTAGTCAAGTTGTGCCACAAACTTCTCTTCTCCCCAATCCTATTCAATACCTCCTCATTAGTTACGTGATCTACCCACCTTATCTTCAGCATTCTTCTGTAGCACCACATTTCAAAAGCTTCTATTCTCTTCTTGTCCAAACTGGTTATTGTCCATGTTTCACTTCCATACATGGCTACACTCCATACAAATACTTTCAGAAACGACATCCTGACACTTAAATCTATACTCGATGTTAACAAATTTCTCTTCTTCAGAAACGATTTCCTGCACATAGCTTTACACATTTGACGTGGCTTCAACATCTGTTTTCAAGAGGCACTTTTGGCCCAAATATTTAAAAGAAACTTAAAACAACCTGTGGTGTCACTGCCAGACACCACACTTGCTAGGTGGTAGCTTAAATCGGCCGCGGTCCATTAGTACATGTCGGACCCGCGTGTCGCCACTGTGAGATCGCAGACCGAGCGCCACCACACGGCAGGTCTCGAGAGACGTACGCGATCGCACCCCCAGTTGTACGACGACGTTGCTAGCGCCTATACGGACGAAGCCTTTGCTCTCATTTGCCGAGAGACAGAATAGCCTTCAGCTAAGTTAATGGCTACGACTTAGCAAGGCGCCATTAGCCTTACATAGTTTGATAGTTATCGTATGAAATGTCTCATCAAGAATGCTGTATTCACAACAAGGATAAAGAAAAGTTAAGTATTAGAGGAGCTGCATACTTTTCTTATTAGAATTCACTACTTATCCTGTTCCAGAATTCACGCCCGTCTGCGTTAGATAGCGTGCATTTCGGCCTCCTCTATCTACAAGGTGTTGGCACATTCACCAACACATCACAACCTGCACACCAAACATTCATCTGGAGGCAACCAAGCGTGGAAAAATGATTAAAAAACACATGAAATGTTTTCTAACTCCAGTCCTTGGCGAACATGTAACAAGTGAAACGACCGTATTGTTGGTCACGTCACACAGGTCGTACTCTTCGAGATGCAAGTGTTCCAAACAAAGGTGTTATATTGAAGATATTGCCAACGAAAACGAAAAAAGATATATTGCCAACCCCTTGATGGTTACTTCTTTCGACAGTATAATCTCTATATCAGAAGGACTGCTTATTTTGTAAGACTACGATGTGCCAAACCTCAAGTGAACATACACGATTGTTATAGGATGTGCCAAACCTCAAGTGAAGATACACGATTGTTATTTCAGCATAAAACTTCACTCGCTGACTTACAATCAATTTTCTGCAACAAGCATACGCCTATATTGCAATATGCTTAGCGAAAGTCTGGTTATGACACTGGCATATCCATACCATCACTTGAAAATGTAATTAGCGTGGCTTTTGATGTTGGACTGCTTGGACGCGAAAGTGATTTTGAATGTAAAAATATCGTTTTAGTAAGATGTGCACATTGTTCTCTTCCATTTTCCTTTAGCCTCTTCATGGAAATCCCGCATCTTCTCTGTGAGGACAAATCTAATCACTATCAAGTGTGTAGGATATGTGTGTCGTGCATTATTAGTATTACTTTAAGCGAAGGGTTTTTGCCGCTGTAGAATGAAAATGTAATGAAACACTGACGTCATTGAATCACGTATTTCTCCCTTATAGTATCTTGTTCTTTATTTCTGTCTTTTAAAATATCACTTATTGTAGAATGCAACGTTTTGAATGGAAATGACGTAAACCACTGTTATTTTTATGATCGAGTGTTATTCTAAGCATGATTTCGTTAGGTCAAAGGTGTTCCTTGTGAGTCGGTTTCGAGCAACGTACGGAGATGAGGCTTTAGAGGAGCAGACCGGCGTACTCCTATGAAATTAAGTCTAACGGAAAGGTAAATCGACATAATTACTCCTGCAAGAAAGCAGAGAGTCAATGGGATCTTCTAGAGAAGGAAGGCTTTTTTTCCAGGAATTAGATAGGAGTCTATCAAAACTGCAATTTCTTGGAGGTGCAATAAGTATAAACCACAGTAGTGCGCAAAACTTAAGGATGAATGTAACTTTCGCATGAAAAAGTAAAATATCTCGATGAAACGTGGATCATACGTAGAAAGAACTGCTACAGTATAGTACAGAACGTAACTGAAAGAAATACACAATGAGACGAACAGAAACGGCACTTCTATTCAAAGACAAGAATTACGCTGAACTCACCACGATTTATGATGGTTCGCTGGATATTACAAAAAGCTGGACATGGTTACTAATAGGGTGTGTGATAATCACCTCGGACAGCAATACATTGTCTGCAATGTGCTCCCATGCTGGCCACAAGTCTGATAAGGAGTTATTATCGTATGGTGCTCCATTCCTCCACCAAAGCGGGTGGAAGTCCGTACGGCCATGCAACATTATGGCTCCCCTTCCATATCACCTATACCATCAACACGATAATGTTCGACAACGTTTCTGGGTACGTGTTCTCATCTCTCGCCATATGAGTGTACGTCCAACATCACTGCTCAAACTAGGAGCGCCTGTAGGGCGCAGTGGAGGCTGTTGCCCATAGTGAGAATTAATTGAGTTTACGAATATGAAGAACGACTTCAATGCAGGGCTCGGATTTTTATGACGTAAAATACCGCGAATCGATAAAAATGACGTAAAAATGATATAAAACATATGTAAAGTGAGTTATAAAATAAATTACATTCCGCCAGCGATGATTTGCCCTTTTCTGCAGAGGAATTAATGTTTGCGCTGTTTCGACCAATTTTATTTTGATTTATTGCCAGTTGTTTGGCTGCTTTTTCTCTAGTTCTTCCGCGAGAGATGGTTGGATCCTGTTAGTGTCAAATTTAGAGATTTTGGTAATATCACAAGAAGCCAAACTAAGAATGTAGAAGAACTCGTCAATCATAATATAATTAGTACAAACTAATTGTGCTTACTTGAGAACAATTTTTTTTTTTTTTGCAAATGGTTTTATGCATTACTGGACGTACTTTTAAAAGGAAGGACGAGTTAAAACGCTGTTTTTGATTACTTACTGCATTTTAGAGCAGACAGGTGACGAAACGATGCTGAAACATTTTGTATGTACCCTAAAATGCCACAGACATTTCTTTTCGCACACAAAATTATTTAGAGTCCGAAATAAACTGTATGGTTTTATGTTACACACTATTCTACAGGTTGTGCGTGAGCGGGAGCACGGTGTAGTTCTCAGGTAAATCGATTTGAAAATCGTTGTTGAAGCTCTGGGTAGTGGTTCAAAAGCGCAAAATGTGGGGAACGTTATCCACACGAAATTTCGAACGGCAGGAAAACAATGAATTGAAAGTATAGGGATTACTATGGTACCAACCGCAAACAGTATAAATGGAGGGACAACGTAAAAATTGCGAATATAAAAATAGGTTTTACTATGTGAAACGTTTCTCCTGGCGTATAAAATGTTCAGATAACCTACGGGAATTCAGTCAGGTGACGGAGTGTACACCTATCTAAATATCGGCGGTGTCGAAAACGTCACCAGGCTGCATTCTCGTAAATTGTTTGAACAAGATTTTACTGTAATTATACTGTCACCGTGTTTATATTTGTAACACTGAAAAAATGGCTCTGACCACTATGGGACTTAACATCTGAGGTCATCAGTCCCATAGACTTAGAACTGCTTAAACCTAACTAACCTACGGACATCACACACATCCATTCCCGAGGCAGGATTCGAACCTGCGACCGTAGCAGCAGCGGGGTTCCGGACTGAAGCGCCTAGAACCGCTCGGCCACAGCGGCCAGCTTGTAACACTGACCAAATACTAAAAGTGCACTGTAGGAACCAACTGGAGAAAATGATGAACAGTTGACAATGCCCTCAAAATTTCTTAACAGCACATATAGGGATAATGTTTGTCTCTACTGACATGAAAACGTGGGGGGGGGGGGGGGGGGTGCCCCTGGTTCAGACTGAATCTGCTCTCATCCGAGAAAAGCACGCAGCACCTCTTCTCCTTGGTGCAGTCCCTGTACTTTTGGCACCATCTCAAACGATGGCGCCGAGGTGCGTGTGTCAACGGAACACAACGTACTGGTCGTCGGGCAAAGAGGCCGACACCGTGCAGTCGTCGTGCCACCGTGGAGCGTGCGATTGCATGATCAGCAGTCCTGTTTAGCGTGGTTACAACTGCACCCCTGTTTGACGTGAGTCCCCTCTTACCTGCTGCACAACATCATCTGCTGCTGTAGTTCACCTTGGTTGGCCACTTCCTCTTCTTCGGGCAGCAGTGCATGTGGTTCGAAAGGCTCCCTATGCACTTGAAACAATGCTGTGAGCAGCATCAAATTCCTGCTCTAGTTTCATCATACTTCGTCCTTATTCCAATTTCCCGGTGGTTCTTCCCTGTCTTCATGTTTGTCCAAACCATGTTGTAACAACACCATAGTGAACCGTAGGTGTTCGCTGATTGACAAACTCTTGTCTTTTCCCGTTCCTTCATTGCCTCATGTTGCGTGGCGCTGTAGTCACAGTGACCTCACGCCATGTGACGTTCAGTTTTCTGCGCTCGAGTGGAAACCTCTTGCAACAAACTCCCGTACTTTCATTCATTTTCACCGAGTAGCTTTGGTACTTTATCTATCTCGTCCTTAAACTTTGCAGAGTGGTGTGTATCTGGGACACGCCAAGCACATCCGTCATAGAATTGAGGGTAACTGAATTCTCTCACCAATGATGCACAACATCATCTGCTGCTGTAGTTCACCTTGGTTGGCCACTTCCTCTTCTTCGGGCAGCAGTGCCTGTGGTTCGAAAGGCTCCCTATGCACTTGAAACAATGCTGTGAGCAACCTACGTGTAGAAATTGAAACTACATGAGTAGAAAACTACTGATGTGATGATAAAATGTGTTTCACGTATCAGTTCACCTTCACCACAATTATTGTCACTGACAACAGTATTATTTGGCAATTTTAGTCACTGTCGAAGTGGAAGATATTTCGTATTAATCGTCGTATTTCTCTACCCATTTAGCGTTATCATGTTTCTTAGTGTATTTTATTTTCGTTATAAATCTGTCCTTTTTTACAGTCTGTAGTTACTATTAGTAAAACTTGGCAAGTCATGAGCAATCTATCAACAAAAACGGTAGCGTAACAAAACAAAAACTTAAGACTAATGATTTGCAGACGTACGAAGAACTGATAACACATCTCCAGTCACATGTAAAATAACGAAAGAGCGTTCCTTGCCAGGAAACTGGAAAACTACAACTTAGCGGATATGACGTTTGTAAGGCTCGGAATTTTGATCGAACCTGTAGAGCTCTTACGACGTTCATCTGGACATCATCGACTTTTTGGGCACTACTGAAAATGCCCTTCATCAAAGCATATCCAATACTAACAGTGATACGTTTTATAATGTTGAGGCGGTCTGCAACCTAGAATATTCTTTTGGAATCTAACATCGGCTGTGGAAGTTACAGTCACATACGGTTTGTAGGCTTGTTCGAAACGTAAAGAAGATTAGTTTCAACATCTATTTGTGCAATGAGGTATTTAGCGGCATAGCAGAATCTCCTCTTAGACAAGACTGGGAAGAAAATAGGCCGTGTCCCTCTCAAAGCAACCACTGCGGCGTTAGCAGATTTAGGGGAACGGTGATGACCTACATTAATGTGACCGTAGTAACGGTGATTTGGGAAAACCGCAGAAAAGTTGAATAAGAATTACCGAACGGGGACTCATCTCCTGCCCCCTCCGAATTCGTGTCCGGAATCGCATGCACTGAGTCATATGGTTCAGCAGAAACAGGTCTGCTGTCTGAACTGTGGGAATACCCTATGACTTCCTACTTAACACTCTCCTAGGGACCATGAATATAAGATCAGAGTAATTACAAGTGGCGCAAAATCATATGTCGTTAGTTAGTTACTTAGTTGCGTGTTCCATTGATCAATCTCACGGTAACCGTTACGATGTAGAACGTGTCAAGAGCATAAGTAATGCACACATGAATAAAGTTTTTTTTTTTTTTTCAATAAGAGCTTAAAATTTATGTTACCTGCCTCATGGCCTTAAATGGCACATATATTATACCCATATATCTGTTTCTTCCTATTCAAGAATTCATCTATGGTATAGAAGGAGTTGTCAAGGAGACAAGAGTTCAGTTTATTTTCAAAACTGTTACTGCTGTCTATCAGCCATTTTATTTCAACTAGTAATTTATCGAAAAGTTTTACAGCAGCATATTTAACCCCTTTCTGTGCCAAAGTTAGGTTAAGTAGAGAGAAGTGTAAGACTTTCTTTCTTCTGGTATTATAATCATGAATGTCACTGTTGTTTTTAAACTGGTCCACGTTGTTGAGAACAGATTTCATTACTGAGTAAATGTACCGTGAGACTGTTGTAAGAATTCCAAAGCTTTTAGAGAGATGCCTACAAGACCTGCGACTATGAGCCGCCTGCCGGCCGAAGTGGCCGTGCGGTTAAAGGCGCTGCAGTCTGGAACCGCAGGACCGCTACGGTCGCAGGTTCGAATCCTGCCTCGGGCATGGATGTTTGTGATGTCCTTAGGATAGTTAGGTTTAACTAGTTCTAAGTTCTAGGGGACTAATGACCTCAGCAGTTGAGTCCCATAGTGCTCAGAGCCATTTGAACCATTTTTTGACTATGAGCCCCACACATTATTCTGAACACTTTCTTTTGAGCAGTCGCTTCGTCCTCGTGTGTGTGTGTGTGTGTGTAGACCTTGGTGCAGATTGAAAAATGGCGTCAGTCACAACTATCGCTATTCAGAACGCAACACTAACCACTCTCTTGAACCTGCTATAGAACCAATGAA
The DNA here is from genome assembly GCF_023898315.1 of Schistocerca nitens. Classification (NCBI taxonomy): domain Eukaryota; kingdom Metazoa; phylum Arthropoda; class Insecta; order Orthoptera; family Acrididae; genus Schistocerca; species Schistocerca nitens. The sequence continues at coordinate 715,553,320 of NC_064617.1, read as the reverse complement.
TTGTTCGTCGACGCGACGTTGGACACTAGTCTTCCGTCAAAAGAGATTCTAATAAATATCTTTATTCCGAAGATTGATATTGAGTGTTTAATAAAATATTTAATTGTTCAAACTTTTGTTGGTCTAATCAAGAATACAGCATAGGAAAAAATGACGTATCTGTGCGACTTGTAATTGTTCTCCTCTTTGGCAATCCGGACGAAACTGTAAGGTATCTGTAGATTCGTCCCGAAGCCAGTAACTATCAGGCGAGGACAGTAGTAAGCAAATGCTCGACAGGCTATTTTCTACAAATCCAGCTGAAATGGATAGCACTCTCTTTAAGAGTAACGTACAGTCAAAGAAGTGCCTCGTAGTCCTAGACTTCTTTCTTCCATTTTGTGACTTCAAATAGTTCAAATGGCTCTGAGTACTATGGGAATTAACATCTGAGGTCATCAGTTCCCTATAACTTAGAACTACTTAAACCTAAATAACCTGACGACATTACACATCCATGCCCGAGGCAGGATTCGAACCTGCGACCGTAGGGGTCGCGCTTTTGCGACTTGTTTGATGCGGAAGGCCACGGCTTCCGCTCCTGCGCCAACCTCTTCGTGTCACAGTGAAGGTTACGCACAACGTCCTCATTCATCCATGAGATACGTTCCAATCTGTGCCTTCGCCTACAGATTTTGCCGTCTATACCTATTTCACAGTTATTTCCTCATGTCTTAAGAAATGTCCTATGATCCTGTCCTTCTTTTTGTCAGTGTTTTCCATTTATTCTTTCCTCCCCGATTCTGCGGAGAACCACCTCATTTCTTATCTTCATTTAATTTTCAGCATCCATCTGTAACATCTAAAGCTCTTCGATCCTCTTCTTATCCGATTTTGTCTCGGTCTATGATTAGCTGCATACAATGCCGTGCATTCCTAGAAATTTTTTCCTCAGATTATCGCCTACATAGCATGATACTTGTGGAGTTCTTTTAGCGAGGAATGCCTTTTTTTTGGCTGTGCTAGTTTCCTTCCTATAGCCTCCTTCCTTTGTCCGTGATGTTTAATTTTTCCTCCAAGGGAGGAGAATTCGTTCATTTCTCCTATTTTGATGTTATGTTTACCGTTAATCTAATTTCTCCTACTCCTCATTACTTTCAGCTTCCTCTGGTTTACTCTCAATCTGTGTGCTCATTAGACCATTCCATTCAATAGGTCCTATATCTCTTTCTCCGCTGCACAGAGGACATGAAGAACTCTTGTCATTGATATCCGTTCACCTTGAATTTTAATTCCACTACTGAACCCTGTCTTGCAAACAATTTTAATATCTCAAGGAATTTCAGATATTGGTTCAAATGGTTCAAATGGCTCTGAGCACTATGGGACTTAACATCTGTGGTCTTCAGTCCCCTAGAACTTAGAACTACTTAAACCTAACTAACCTAAGGACATCACACACATCCATGCCCGAAGCAGGATTCGAACCTGCGACCGTAGCAGTCGCGCGGTTCCGGACTGAGCGCCTAGAACCGCTAGACCACCGCGGCCGGCTTTTCAGATATTGTATCGTAAACATTGTTTCTTATCAAAGTAGTTTTACTCCTTCAGTCAGAGAAGATCCGCGATTCCTTAGGGGGGATGTGCCAGTTGCTTGTTGCGTCTACCTTGACCAGTCACTCACCCAAATTTAATTGTGTTCTATGGCAACTTTCGGCGACTGTGATTTTCAATCAGTGTTGCTGGTAGCTTTTTGCACTCAGTTTTTACAATGGGCAATAGTGCTGCCTGCTGTCAGGGATCTTCTGTCGAAAAATGCAGTGTAATCGTTCACAAGAACAGCAATACTAATTGTGGATACGCCCTTTATAAGGGCGGTGAGTATAGTGTGTGTCAGGGCGATGTAGACGATTGTTGTTAGTTTAGTGTTGTATAAGTGTGCGTATTGTTACAGACCATTACAATAATGAAAAAATGGAGACGGAAACCTTATGCCGGTAATCAGCCTAATCTCCTGGGATAACGGCAAGAGGATCACCACCATTCGATGGACGGTCCATCAGCAACGTCACAGACCCTCACTTCTTTAGACGTTGTGGAGAAACGTCGACATACTCCATATTTGTAAGGAACTACGTGGGGTAATAATAAAGTTATATTTATCACTTTGAAGAAATAAACGTACATAACCATTTTTTATTTGTTTGTTGTTATATGGACATAGCTGCCGTCCTGGAATGTAGCGGTGAAAACGTTGCAGCTCTCTCCGGGCAACAGAGGTAACTTCTTTGGCCATTTGCACTGTGACAGGCCAGTCTTCGAGTGTCAGGACCTCCATTTGTCCTGTGATTCCCAGTTCTTCACAGAGACATGGTGGTAGTCTGCTACTTCGTTCCTCGTCATTCAGACTTATTTGACCACACCGGAAGCGTTTGTGCCACGTAACCATTGTGTCATGTGATGGTGCAGTGTTGCCGTGCCTCCGCATCCAGTCCACTAGTACTGAAGGAAACCATTTCCGTTAGCAGGATTCGAACACCAACATATTAGTGTACGAATATACAGGGTGATCCATTGATAGTGACCGGGCCAAATATCTCACGAAATAAGCAAAAACGAAAAAACTACAAAGAACGAAGCTCGTCTAGCTTGAAGGGGGAAACCAGATGGCGCTATGGTTGGCCAGCTAGATGGCGCTGCCATAGGTCATTTTATCGATGGCAATCTAAATGGTGCAATGTATGCTGATTTCCTAAGTAATGTTCGATCGATGTTACTATATAATGTTTCACTGCATGACAGAATGGCGATGTACTTCCAACATGACGGATGTCCGCCACATAGCTCGCGTGCGGTTGAAGAGGTATCGAATAGCATGTTTCATGACAGGTGGATTGGTCGTCGAAGCAAGATACCAAGGCCCGCACGTTCACCGGATCTGACGTCCCCGGATTTCTTTCTGTGGGGAAAGTTGAAGGATATTTGCTATCGTGATCCACCGACAACGCCTGACAACATGCGTCAGCGCATTGTCAATGCATGTGCGAACATTACGGAAGGCGAACTACTCGCTGTTGAGAGGAATGTCGTTACACGTATTGCCAAATTCATTGAGGTAGACGGACATCATTTTGAGCATTTATTGCATTAATATGGTATTTACAGGTAATCACGCTGTAACAAAAATGGTTCAAATGGCTCTGAGCACTATGGGACTTAACATCTATGGTCATCAGTCCCCTAGAACTTAGAACTACTTAAACCTAACTAACCTAAGGACATCACACAATACCCAGCCATCACGAGGCAGTGAAAATCCCTGACCCCGCCGGGAATCGAACCCGGGAACCCGGGCGTGGGAAGCGAGAACGCTACCGCACGACCACGAGCTGCGGGCGCACGCTGTAACAGCATGTCTTCTCAGAAATGATAAGTTCACAAAGGTACATGTATCAAATTGGAACAACCGAAATAAAATGTTCAAACGTACCTACGTTCTGTATTTTAATTTTAAAAACCTACCTATTACCAACTGTTCGTCTAAAATTGTGAGCCATATGTTTGTGACTATTACAGTACCATCTATCACAAAGCGAAAAAGTGGTCCAACTAAAACATTCATATTTCTTTACGTAATGCACGAATATGTAATAAAAATGGGGATTCCTATTTTAAAAAAAAACGCAGTTGATATCCGTTTGACCTATGGCAGCGCCATCTAGCGGGCCAACCATAGCGCCATCTGGTTTCCCGCTTCAAGCTAGACAAGTTTCATTCTTTGTAGTTTTTTTCGTTTGATGCTTATTTCGTGAAATATTTGTCCCGGTCACGATCAACGGACCACCCTGTATAGTTAACGTTTGCAAGAGAGGCTTGTGCCTAAATGTGGTTACTTGTGGAAAGTTTCAGGTTTTTCGATAATGCAATATCCGTGTTTGGTAAATCTGAACAACACATTGCGCAGAAGCCGTATTTACCAAAATAAAAAAAAAAATTAGAAACTCGTGGAACTAGTTGTAATTCTGAAGCCACTGCGAGTAACTCAGAAACCAACAAAGTACTTGCAAATTATGATGATGTCAACAAATGAATACATACACTTTTTAAAATCCTTACTTTTTACTTCTAGGCGCTACAGTCTGGAATCGCGCGACCGCTACGGTCACAGGTTCGAATCCTGCCTCGGGCATGGATGTGTGTGATGTCCTTAGGTTAGTTAGGTTTAAGTAGTTCTCAGTTCTAGGCGACTGATGACCTCAGAAGTCAAGTCGCATAGTGCTCAGAGCCATTTGGTGGCAGGAATATCTGCAGAAGTGAAATTAGCGCTGCTGCAAGCACCAAATTTAATGGATTATGTACAAATGTATTGGCCCCAAGGCTCGTTCCAATGATATCTTTGACACGTTGCTAAACATAAATGTCCTATTGAGGCTGCAACGTTGTTTCACAACAGTAGTAATGCGTGTCTATGTATCTTCACACACAGTCAAGCAACGTAATTACCCTTATTCGATGTATTCTGTTTCACACATGAGTATAAATACATATTACGTAAAGTCACGAACTACTTGAAGATCGAGGTGAACACCACATTCCTTTACTACATGGGTCCTATTGTCAATAGAACGTCGTTGCCTTACTTGAATCTGTTAAGATGTTCACTGTTATGAGGAGTGGATAGGAGAAGCGGCTACAGTAATGTGTGGAATCCATGAGTTTTAGTCGAACTTTAAGTTTCACACGCACCCACGCACGCACAAACACACACACACACACACACACACACACACACACACACACACACACACACATACATACAGGATGTTTCAAAAATGACCGGTATATTTGAAACGGCAATAAAAACTAAACGAGCAGCGATAGAAATACACCGTTTGTTGCAATATGCTTGGGACAACAGTACATTTTCAGGCGGACAAACTTTCGAAATTACAGTAGTTACAATTTTCAACAACAGATGGCGCTGCAAGTGATGTGAAAGATATAGAAGACAACGCAGTCTGTGGGTGCGCCATTCTGTACGTCGTCTTTCTGCTGTAAGCGTGTGCTGTTCACAATGTGCAAGTGTGCTGTAGACAACATGGGTTATTCCTTAGAACAGAGGATTTTTCTGGTCTTGGAATTCCACCGCCTAGAACACAGTGTTGTTGCAACAAGACGAAGTTTTCAACGGAGGTTTAATGTAACCAAAGGACCGAAAAGCGATACAATAAAGGATCTGTTTGAAAAATTTCAACGGACTGGGAACGTGACGGATGAACGTGCTGGAAAGGTAGGGCGACCGCGTACGGCAACCACAGAGGGCAACGCGCAGCTAGTGCAGCAGGTGATCCAACAGCGGCCTCGGGTTTCCGTTCGCCGTGTTGCAGCTGCGGTCCAAATGACGCCAACGTCCACGTATCGTCTCATGCGCCAGAGTTTACACCTCTATCCATACAAAATTCAAACGCGGCAACCCCTCAGCGCCGCTACCATTGCTGCACGAGAGACATTCGCTAACGATATAGTGCACAGGATTGATGACGGCGATATGCATGTGGGCAGCATTTGGTTTACTGACGAAGCTTATTTTTACCTGGACGGCTCCGTCAATAAACAGAACTGGCGCATATGGGGAACCGAAAAGCCCCATGTTGCAGTCCCATCGTCCCTGCATCCTCAAAAAGTACTGGTCTGGGCCGCCATTTCTTCCAAAGGAATCAGTGGCCCATTTTTCAGATCCGAAACGATTACTGCATCACGCTATCTGGACATTCTTCGTGAATTTGTGGCGGTACAAACTGCCTTAGACGACACTGCGAACACCTCGTGGTTTATGCAAGATGGTGCCCGGCCACATCGCACGGCCGACGTCTTTAATTTCCTGAATGAATATTTCGATGATCGTGTGATTGCTTTGGGCTATCCGAAACATACAGGAGGCGGCGTGGATTGGCCTCCCTATTCGCCAGACATGAACCCCTGTGACTTCTTTCTGTGGGGACACTTGAAAGACCAGGTGTACCGCCAGAATCCAGAAGCAATTGAACAGCTGAAGCAGTACATCTCATCTGCATGTGAAGCCATTCCGCCAGACACGTTGTCAAAGGTTTCGGGTAATTTCATTCAGAGACTACGCCATATTATTGCTACGCATGGTGGATATGTGGAAAATATCGTACTATAGAGTTTCCCAGACCGCAGCGCCATCTGTTGTTGAAAATTGTAACTACTGTAATTTCGAAAGTTTGTCTGCCTGAAAATGTACTGTTGTCCCAAGCATATTGCAACAAACGGTGTATTTCTATCGCTGCTCGTTTAGTTTTTATTGCCGTTTCAAATATACCGGTCATTTTTGAAACACCCTGTATATCTCCCCCTGGGATGTTTGTGAGTCAGAAGAGCTTGATTCACACTCTATTGCTGCACGCGGAACTACTAATTAGAAAGTCGAAGCTCTGTAAGCTGATTGGCATTCTGCAAGAATGTTCCTGCGGCTAATGCCACTACGAAATAGTCTTGTGTTTGCCCGCAGACATGTCAGTAGCAGGTATCTAACACCACTGCGTACTGAATGATCCTTCCTAAATAATTGTTGATGTGATCGTTGGTAGGAAAATTTCGTCTTTTAAATCGAAAACGTGAAGCTGGAAAGTTTCTAATGTAATTCGTATAATTTTAAAGTCATGTAAAATACAATAATGAAAAATAAAGATACCTCCACACGTTTTTGGGACCGGAAAAAGCCGTCTACACAGTGCGAAGTCGAATAAGATATCAGAAATAAGAATGGGCATAAAGCAAGGAGACATACGAGTAATGGTAGTCTACAATACACGCAAAAACGAAATGGGAACAGTGAAAGAAAAGTTCGCATTAAGATGAGTGTGAAGACGGAAGCTTATCTCTACTGTTGTTTAAGACTTAGAAAAGAAAGAACGAAGAAAAATTAGGGCTTGCCGTCCCGTCGACAACATGATCTTTAGAGACGAAGCATGAGCTCGAATTGGGGAAAGACGTGGAAGGAAATCAGCCCAGCCCTTTCAAATGAACCATCCCGACATTCGCTTAAAGCGATTTAGGGAAATCGTGGAAAACCAAACCTGGTTGGTTGTGTAACCTCCCCACAGAAATTTTAAAAAAGACAATACTTAATAGAAATGGAGCTAAGCGTAACCTTCCCGCAAGAATATTAATGGCAAAGACAATTAAATGAAAGCTCGCTATCTGACTCAAGTACAAGTTCCCATAAAATAATGAACGATAATCTCATGACAATGAAACTACAGTGATAACCAAAAGTCAATTAAACCGAAATGTCGGTGTTTGCCCTGTGCGAATTCGGAATAAATTTCTTACCTTATTAAACTGCATGTCAAAATTCTGCTCTTATTGTTCTCTGGCGGTTGCATGAAAAGCATTGGAAGTACCTTTTAAAAATCTTTGTTAAAAGGAAAAGGAAGGAAATTTGAATGATTGTCTCTAAAATTGCTTTTAAATCAAAATTATAATTGGGGGCGATTTTTGAAAGTTAAATTACAATGAGTGTTCGTTACATTATCTGATGAGCGCAAAGCTGCATGATTATTTATTTAAATAAATTATACCTCGTCCTGAATCTCGACCATTGCGATGCCGACGCCCGCCGACTGCTCTCCGCTACTGCTAGCAACCGACTCCAAGCACTACTGAGGACTGACTACTGCAGACTGACTACTGCAGACTGACTACTGCAGACTGACTGACTGCTCGCTACTGCGAGTCGAGCGCAACTGCTCTGGTCAGAGATTCTACAATGTCTCAGCATCGCTGCCGCACAACATACGTGTTTCATAACCCTCCACTGGGGGGGCAAAAATTTGGCAGCGATGGTGAGTCATTTGGACTTGCCATCGTAACAAATTTTTCTTTTAATTAATTAACATTTACAAAATATTTAGATGTATCACATGAATTAAATGTTGTGCGCATGCACCGATTACAAAATATTACAGACAAGACAAAATATAAGTACAAAACAAATCAGGAAAAATGTATATACAAATTATTTGACAGATAACAAAGTGTACACACACTGAAAAATTCTTTAGCAGTTTCATAACAGGCAAAAAAAAATCATGTTGACAAGTGTCATGAGTGCACATGCACTGCAGTGGAGAACATATCAGTAAAAGACGAAATGTATATACAAGAGTAACAAATGACATAAATCATAAAAGGTATACAGAATGAACACAAATCATATCGAAAATTGAGAAGAGTGCACAGGCACTGTAGTTCAGTTGAAAACATATTCACATAAGTGCACATGCACTGAAAACTTTTGAACATTTTTATAACAAATAAACGCAAGAGTAGAAAAAATCATCAAATCACAAAAAGTATATACAATATAGATGACAAGAGTGCACACATACTGCACTTCAAAACAAATCGAAAATGTCTTTAGTATTTTGACAACAATTGGCAAAAATCATGTCGACAAGTGACACAAGTGTACTCGCACTAGAGTTCAACAAATCGAGAAAAAAATGTATAGGCCATGAACATAAATGGTGTTAGTAAAAAATGATTTTCACTATTAGGATAGGAAAGGAAGGATTGCATCATGGTTGTAGCACTTTAGTTTGCACATAGCTGCACTGAAAGTCCATATCTTTCCACAGAATCACAACTAAGTGATACAATCTGCAGTTCCGTTCCCAGAAGTATTTATCAGCGTATCAAGACAGTGAAACGTCGTAGTAGTATTCCATACTATCATTTGGCAGTATACCAGGTACACCAAACAGTGGGACCAGAATAACGTCTTCATCGCTTACGGTGGTGGACAGCATGTCGTGTCAACACCACGCTCTTAAGAGGCGGCACACAGTGCTCCATAACAAAGTCTTGATTAGTGATTACATAAGTAGTTTCTTCGCCTACAGTGGTGGACAGCATGTCGTGTCAACACCACGCTTTTAAGAGGCGGCACACCAACGTAGAATTAGTGCAAAAACCAAATATAGTGCTCCATGATAATGAGGATGGACAAGACAAATGGATGTTACAATAATTTCAGGTAGTTAGGTCAGAAGGTGAAGGACATTAACTAACACACAAGTCTTGATTAGTGATTACATAAGTAGTTTGCGGTATCCATACTCTAGTCATTGAACATTTCTGTACCATGAATGTAGTATTACAGAAAAATGTTCATTAATTAATTTAAAGACAAGAGTGGTAATCAATCGCCATCAAGTATTGAGTATTACAAAACATTTTTCCTCATTCAAATGACATATTTACAAGTAACTATTAACATTCAGTGGCCTAGCAACTTTCGATTAGTACAAAATATTTATCATCATTCAGTATTAATATGGGAAGTCATCATTGAAAACACTAACAAAACGTTAAGTTACATTAATTATTGGCACTCAGTGGCCAGCAAGTATTGAATAGTATAAAACATTATTCATCATTCAGTATTCTTCATATCATTAAGAAATCATTATTAGAAAAATCAGTTAATTACAGTCATAGCCTTAATAATCATGGGCATAATAAGTAATTACATTAATTATGGGCACTCAGTGGCCAGCAAGTATTGAATAGTATAAAACATTATTCATCATTCAGTATTCTTCATATCATTAAGAAATCATTATTAGAAAAATCAGTTAATTACAGTCATAGCATTAATAAGCATGGGCATTATAAGTTACATTAATTATGGGCACTCAGTGGCCAGCAAGTATTGAATAGTACAAAACATTAGTAGCATTAATAAGCATGGGCATAATAAGTACTCTCATTACAATAGATAGTGGCAATTATGTTTAGGTATCATTAAGAAGTCATTATTCAAGTGACATACAATTCAGAGCTGATCAGTGTTATTCAGAATTAACATAAACTAGTGACATTATCTGGGACTGTTAATACATTTTGTTTTTTTTCTGCTAGCAATGCATTGCTTTGGGTAATTATAAGGGAAAGCAAGAAGAAATAAGAGAAAAAATTGCTTCTAGGTTGTTCCTATAAATGAAAAGATTGTGTAACGTCATTCGTCATGAGTCAGTTGTAGCAAGGTTATCACATTTATAAATGATAGACACAAGTGGGTAAGAAAAATGCAAGTACTAGAACAGGTATGATAAGTAACAAGTTTAGTAACTATCATAAAAAGCTTCTCCTGAAAGAAAAATACAAAATGGATTATTGAGCTGAAAGAAGAAACGCAGACTATGCTGAAAAGTAGTGAACTTCGAATTAACAGGTAGTGAAATGTGTATAAAAAATGTGTTCCATAGCTGTCCTTTCCAAAACCTTCAGTCATCCTACTACGCAATATAACACCTGCTGTCAAAGTAAACTGCAACAAATACTTAAATAACTACATAGCATAAATACATAACTTCAACATTATCCTCATCTGTAAAGAAAAACTTCATTATTCATATCATCATAACTCCATCATTATCATCACCTGTAAACAAAAACTTCATTATTCATAGTACCATATTCTTCATCATTGTTCATTATCAGCATTCATTATCATCTGCAAAAATCATTTCATTATTCATCACACAACTATTCCTAATCCCTAGCATATTTCATCACTTAAAACTAAAATGTGTAGTTCTGTCTGACAGCTTGCATCAATCGCTTTGTATTCTGAAAGAAAAAATTAGTTAAGACTGCTATTCTGCGATGTGTATAATATATTCTGGTTAATGCTTGTTAATTCTGATCCATTTACTCGTCCTCATTAGCTTATTGCATCTTCTTTCGTTTATTCCATAGGTGAAATTCCCACTTCTGTTTAATTCATTTCCTGTACGCATCATTTATTTCTGAAATTGATGAACAAAGATTAATGTCTTGCATTTAAATCATATACCCATTAAATAGTGACTGGTTAATGGTGACTCAATTAAGCATACAACATAACATGACAGAAAACGTAATATCTCAAAAGCATAGACAGTGTTCAAAGGCAAAAAGTGTACAGAGAATATCGTAATGCAGCAGCAAAAAAAAGGAAAATGTAAAACAGTCATGATGTTGAGATATCACAAGGCAAAATGTCAAAGTCAAATGGTGTGTGTTATACCTTAACTAGTTCACAGTGCATACAAACAAAACATGAAAACAATCGTACATACATAAGAAAGACAAAATGTGACATTCGTTGTGTTCAGCTTATATGTAGTGTAGTTAATAGATGCGATAATTAAAGACTTCAATGGAGAGAGAATTTGATAAAATTAATGCGTCATTATAGAGAATTGCACAATTATTCATAAAATGCGTAAGTTCATCTGAAAAAATGCACGGTCTAGTGTGTAACGACAAGAAGAGCGACCTGCTAACCTTACCTTGCCGGGCACTTGCCAAGAAAAAATACGATAATCATCAATAATTAGTCATGTGAATATAATTGCATAAGTGGTCACAAAATGTGTAAACGGCCTCATAGCATGTTACATCGTAAAGTGGTTTCATTCGATAAAGGGTTTAATGTTTGACACATGATGGTTGCCTTTCGATTTTCTGGTTCTCAGAGTTTCGACGTGTACAACATTGGGGTGAGGAATGCTGCGAATCCGATATGGACCTGCGTATAGAAGTTCAAATTTACTGCACTTACCTTTTAATTTGCTGGATAAATAGTGTGTACGTACTAATATCTTCTGTCCAACGTGAAAGTCTCGGCGTCTACAAACCTGTTTTTGCTGTCTTCTCCGGCGCTCTGCGGCACGTTTGATGTTGTTCAGCGCAATGTCAATTATTTCGTGGTGTCGTAATCGACGAGATGTAGGAAATGTTACTAATTCTTTGATTTTGTTTGGTGGTTCAACGTTTTTCAGTATAACAGACGGAGATAGCATAGTGGATTCATTTGGAATGGAATTAATTACATCTTGGAATGAGTGTATGTGTGTGTCCCAATTAACATGTCTTTTGTGGCAGTATATTCTACAGAGTTTACCAATTTCTTTCATTAATCGTTCACAAGGGTTCGAAGAAGCGTGGTACTTGGATATATAAATCGGAGAAATGTTTCTAGCTCGTAACATGCGTGTCCATATAGCAGAACGAAATTGTGATCCATTGTCAGAAATTACTTTCATCACATGCCCTACATGAAATAGAAAATGTTTTACAAATGCTTTCGAAACAGTTTTAGCAGTAGCTTTGCGTAACGGAGTGAAGGTAACAAATTTCGAAGTGAGTTCAACAGCGACAAAGATGTAGCAAAAACCTCTATTAGTTCTCGGAATTGGACCAAAAATGTCTACTGCAGCCATATGTCTTAATTTAACAGGTATAATGGGATATAATGGAGGAATGTGTGAAGTTGTGTCAGACTTAGCTTTCTGGCAAATTTTACATGACGCTAAAACTCGTCGTATACGTTTTTCCATGTTTGTAAAATAACAGTTCTGTCTCAGTATAAGAAAACATTTTCTAGCTCCATAATGTGCGTAGCTTAAATGAGTATACCAAATTAATTTGTTAACCAGTTCGTCAGGAATGCATAATAACCAGTTGTTGCTGTCTGGATGAGAACGGCGAAACAGAATGTCATTGCGTACAGTGTAGTGGTTCCTAATCGTAACATTATTCTTATCTTGCCAAAGGTGTTTAATTTCTTTCCACACATTGTCTTTGCTTTGCTCTCGTGCTATGTCCTGTAATGACGATGAAATAAAATTTTCAAATGCTACTTGCTGAATGTACATGACGCTGAAATTTACTTTGCAGAAGTTGGTTGCTACGTCTTGCTGATTGTTGCTGAGAGAACGAGAAAGTGCGTCTGCTATTACATTTTGTGTGCCGGGAATGTGAACAATCGTAAAATTAAATTCCTGTAAATACAGTTTCCATCTACTTAGTCTGTCGTGAGTAAATTTAGCTGAAAGTAAAAATTGTATCGCTCTGTGGTCTGTGTAAACGGTGGTATGTCTGCCATAAAGAAAGTGCCTAAATCTCGTAAAAGCCCATACAACACATAGTGTTTCCAGTTCTGTAACGGAATAATTTCGTTCAGCAGGTGACAAAATACGGCTTGCAAATGCGATGTTTTTAATTACTGTAGAGCTATCTTCTTCAATTTCCTGAAAAATGTGTACGCCTAAAGCTGTGTTGGAACTGTCGGTGGCAATAGAAAAATTTCTAGTAAGATCTGGGTGCGATAAAAGTGGAGCATTCAACAAAGCATGTTTCAGGTTCACGAATTCAGAATGTGCTTGCTTATCCCATGACCAAATAGTATTTTTACCTGTTAATTGGCATAATCTAGGTGTGTCTAAAGCAGAGTGATGAATAAATTTACGAAAAAAGTTAATTAAACCCAAAAAACTGCGTAATTGTTTCTTTGTTGTAGGAACAGTAATGTCACGTAGAGCTTGAAGTTTTTCTGGATCAGGCGCAATGCCTTCTGCTGAAATTACGTGTCCAAGAAATTTTATAGAAGTTTTAGCAAAATGCGATTTACTGAGGTTAACTGTGAGTCCTTGTGCATGGAAAGTTTGCAATAGTCGTTCTAAGATCAGATTATGTTCAGACCAGTTAGCTTCTGCAATAAGAATGTCGTCTACGTACGTCGTAATTCTGTCTTTAAGTTCTGTCGGAAGTATTGTGTTCAAACCACGAATAAAAGCTGCAGAGGAAATAGTTAAGCCGAATGGTAATTTGCAAAATTGATAACAGTCACCAAAACAGAGAAAAGCTGTATACTTTCTGCAATTCGGATGAAGTTGTATTTGCCAAAATCCCGATTTCAAATCTAGTGTAGAATAAATAGCTGTACCGTGAAATTTCTGTAGTAGTTCTTCTAATGTCTGTGGTCGATCTGTTTCATTAATAATAATGTCATTAATGTGACGTGAATCAAGTACAAGGCGAAGTGAGCCATCTTTTTTCTTAACAATATGCAGCGGGTTTATGTACGGGCTAACTGCTGGTTCAATAATTCCTTGATCGAGCATATCCTGCAATTCTTTTTTAACTTGTTCTCTGTGGATATATGGAATGGGATAATGCTTTGCTTTAAATGTGTCGTGCTGTTTGACTTGAAATTCGTACATAAAGCCGGACATAGTACCAGGAATGTTGTCGAAAACTGGAGCTTGTTGTAAAAGAATTTTGTGTAATTGCGTTCGTTCATCGTCTGTATTTGCACTGCTTTGTTTAACCTTATCGGAAATCATCTGCATTACGTCGTAGTCAGTTTCGTCTGGAGTATTATAGTTGTGTACGTACGTATCCGTGAACAATGTGGGATTACAGTCTATGTTACGCGATACTGAAATGACCTCTGTGCGGTTAATTGTTTCCTCTTCTGTCGATAATGAGTGCTGAAACTCTAAAGCTAATTGTACATTTTCGTCTTTCAACATTAAATAAGAATTTTGAAAATCAACCACTGCGTCGTGTTGTACGAGAAAGTTCATGCCTAAAATAACGTCTGTTGTCAATAAGGGAACAATCCAAAAATTTGAATGAAAAGTATGACCTCCAATACAAAATGATAAATGCGTCTGTAATTTTACATCCACTCCTTTACTCGATACTGCTCCTTTCACTTTCGTTTTGCCTAAAGGTAATGTAGGATAAGTATTCTCTTTGTTGCACTCGTTAAAAGTTTCCTCATTAATAACTGACATAGGTGATCCGGAATCTATTACCGCTGAAAATTTCGATGAACCAATTTTAATTTCGATGACAGGATGTGAAATAGTTTTCTGAACAACTGGTTTTTCCTGCAAAAGAGTGTCTCTGATGTCGTCAAACGTAATTACATTCTCGTGAACAACATTTTGCGTGTCAAAACTAGTGCTTGTGTTATTGGAAGATGCGTCCTGTACAGTATCTAGTCAGATTCTATCTGACGTGTTATTATTATCATCACGAGGATGTTGTGGCATTTCTACAATTTGAACAGTTCTATTACTTCTTCCAGACGTGTTACGCCCTGGGTGATACCTACTATCGGGTTCATTCACAAGAATATGTTGTTGCTGATCATTTTGCTGCTGGTAGGACCGACTGTTGTTAGATGTACGCTGAAAATTGTCCTCATTATTTCTACGTCTGTCGTAATAGTCGTTCCTATACGGTGCATTGCGATAGGAATTGAAATACTGTGTTTTCTGTACGTAGTTGTTCCTTTGCTGCCGTGCGTTACCATTTGTTGTATCTGGGAGTATACTTGCACGCGGCGAAACATTAAAAGCTGGTTGACCTTGTGCATTCCATTGTTGGTTAGGTATTCTAACCGGCTGGTTTTCATGCTGTTGTGGTGGAAATCGTCTATTGTTACTAAAAGGTGGTTCCTGTAGCTGAATATTTTGATGATATTGATAATGAGAATTTTGCCTGTTATTAAAGTTCTGGTGGTTGTCGTTCCTAAAGTGTCTGTTACTTTTCCTGTTGAAATTACGTCCCTGATCGTAATTACTGTAAGTTTGTTGACTTTGATTACTATACGAAAAATTTTTGTTTACGAAAGAATAATCAGATTGCTGCACTTCTAAAAGCTGCAATAGATCTCTGAATGCTGAAATGTTTTCTTTTTGCTGACCCGTTAGAAGTGACACTCTTAATGATCGTGGTAATTTAGAGATACATAATTGAATAAGTGCAGATTCACTATAAGGTTCACTTAAATACTGATTTTGTTGCACCATGTGTTCAAAGAATTGAGTGACACTGGGAAAATTGGAGTTCTCATAATTTGGTAAGCTAATTAACTGATCTTTAATTCCACGCTGTGTCGTCTTCGACCAGTACGCTGACAGAAAAGCATTCTGAAATTCCTCTACTGAATAACATTGTCTCGCGATCGGCCTCATACGAGTTGCCGGTTCGCCTTCCAAAAAGCTGCAAATAAATTCCAGTTTGTGCGTAACGGGCCAAGTCGGTGGAAAAGCAAAGCTAAACTGTTGTATCCAATCTAGCGGGTGAATCTGTGTTCTGTCGTTTTTAAATATTTTAAACTTTCTCACTGACAGAAAATGTTTGTAATCGAAATTATCGTCTCTGTGTGATGGAACAGGTTCATGGTTGTAAGAGAATCTGTTGAACTGTGATTGTTCGGAATCAAAGTCGGGTGCTCTTTGTAGATTACCCAAATTGCACGCGTTGCGCGAATCTGACAAATGTTCGCAAAGTGGCGTCTGCTGTGATGCGTTATTAACCGAAATATTTTTCAACTCTGTTACTTCCTGCTGTAAACTTGACAGTTTTCGACGCAATGTGTTATTAGATGAATCTATCTCATTAATAGTCTGCTGTAGATTTTGAAATTCCGGTGTTTGGTTAAATGAAACCGGTGAAGTATCGTCTGATTTGTTGTCATTAGTACTTTCGATCACATCAATACGACTGGCCAATTCATCACATTTTTCAGTCAGTATTTTTGCCTGATCATCGTTTTTAGAATCGGACGCATTAATCTGTTTTTGCAACTTACGTGTAATTTCGTTCAGTTGTTTAATGTCAGCTTTGACGACATCGGAATCCTGTGTTATTTCTAATTCTTCAAATCTGTCTGTCACTGTCTGAATATCTGCTGTATGTGTATCTGTTTTTGATTTAAGATCAGAAATTTCATCGCGTAATTCCGCGTTCAACTGTTCGATGGTATTAATTTTATCGGACATTGTAGCAATATTGTTGTCTACGTATGTTTTTGCTTTCGCAAACATCTTACGTTTGTCTTCTTGTCTCTGTGCAGTGATTGTTTCCATGACTTGACGTTTGACTTTATTTTGATCATCAATAAATTTGCGGAAACGCGTATCACTGTTCTGTATGTGAAGACTAAGACGTTCATTAATTTGAGTGTTCTGTTGTTCGAATTTCGCGTCAATCTTTTCATCCATTGTGCGCGAAAGTTCTGTTGTCATTGCTTTAAACTCGTCGCGTAATTGTGTAGCTTTTTCAGAGCATTGTTTAGCGACTCCGCTAATTTCGTCTCTGAGTGTTTCTGTTGCAGCTGTTTGCGATTCCCTTAATTCCAGAGCTACAGACCTAATTTCTTCGCTACTTTTTCTTGAACAAGCCTCAATTTCCTCGCGTAACTGTTCCTTAGTGTCATGACATTGCGCGGCAACGGCTCTAATTTGTTCACTAAGCTGCCTGGAATTGTTGTCTAATTTTTCACTCTGTTGTCTGACCTGTTCACTAAGTTTGTCTTGTTTTTCACTCTGTTGTCTGACCTGTTCACTAAGTTTGTCTTGTTTTTCACTCTGTTGTCTGACCTGTTCACTAAGTTTGTCTTGTTTTTCACTCTGTTGTCTGAAACTTTGTTGCAAAAATGCCATAATTTGTTCCAAGCCAAAATTAGCATTTCTATTCTCTGTGTTAATTAATACTGGATCTGGAATTGTCTCATTTTCAGTAACCATTTGGTTATTCTGAGATTCACACAAAGGTTTCTCAGTCGAATTTACACTGTCTGTCACTATTTCGGAATTAAATAAATCCGGCGTACTTTCCGTACATTGATCATTTTCATTCGAAAAATTTGTCTGTACGTTATTTGAATTTTCCAAACCGGGTGTGTTAAGCTGGGCAGCGCTCATTACAATAGAGCGCCCCGCGTCATTGATTGTCGTCAAATCAACAGAGGACATAACCGAGTTCGTTTGTTCATCATTAAGACAAAAGTCATCATTAGTGGTTGGAAAGCATTGATTGTCGGTGCACGCAGGATTGTCATTATTACACTGCGTGTCCGAATTACTATCAGTCACGTTGTTTAAATCGGTAATTTCATTCAAAATACCTCGCGATACACTATTCACAGTCTTTCGCGGCATTTTCACAATAAACACAAATATTCACAAAAGAAATAATCACAATGCAAAACAACACACAAATTCAACAGAGCAACGAATTGCCGATGATCTGAGGAAAGAAAGTTACAAATTAATAAAAGCGTTGCGCCAAATTATAATTATATCTAAACAATAAGAGCAGATATCTGACTGTTTTTCAAAAGATTCACACGAAATACGATCCTGGACTGGGTGTCGCCAAGTGTAACCTCCCCACAGAAATTTTAAAAAAGACAATACTTAATAGAAATGGAGCTAAGCGTAACCTTCCCGCAAGAATATTAATGGCAAAGACAATTAAATGAAAGCTCGCTATCTGACTCAAGTACAAGTTCCCATAAAATAATGAACGATAATCTCATGACAATGAAACTACAGTGATAACCAAAAGTCAATTAAACCGAAATGTCGGTGTTTGCCCTGTGCGAATTCGGAATAAATTTCTTACCTTATTAAACTGCATGTCAAAATTCTGCTCTTATTGTTCTCTGGCGGTTGCATGAAAAGCATTGGAAGTACCTTTTAAAAATCTTTGTTAAAAGGAAAAGGAAGGAAATTTGAATGATTGTCTCTAAAATTGCTTTTAAATCAAAATTATAATTGGGGGCGATTTTTGAAAGTTAAATTACAATGAGTGTTCGTTACATTATCTGATGAGCGCAAAGCTGCATGATTATTTATTTAAATAAATTATACCTCGTCCTGAATCTCGACCATTGCGATGCCGACGCCCGCCGACTGCTCTCCGCTACTGCTAGCAACCGACTCCAAGCACTACTGAGGACTGACTACTGCAGACTGACTACTGCAGACTGACTGACTGCTCGCTACTGCGAGTCGAGCGCAACTGCTCTGGTCAGAGATTCTACAATGTCTCAGCATCGCTGCCGCACAACATACGTGTTTCAGTTGGAAGGGGATTTGAACCACTGTCCTCTCGAATACGAATCCACGTCTTATCACTGCACACTGCGCTTCATACACTACTGGCCATTAAAATTGCTACACCAAGAAGAAATGCAGATGATAAACGGGTATTCATTGGACAAATATATTATACTAGAACTGACATGTGATTACATTTTCACGCAGTTTGGTTGCATAGATACTGAGAAATCAGTACCCAGAACAACCACCCCTGGCCGTAATAACGGCCTTCATACGTCTGGGCATTGAGTCAAACAGAGCTTGGGTGGCGTGTACAGGTACAGCTGCCCATGCAGCTTCAACACGATACCACAGTTCATCAAGAGTAGTGACTGGCGTATTGTGACGAGGCAGCTGCTCGGCCACCATTGACCAGACGTTTTCAATTGGTCAGAGATCTGGAGAATGTGCTGGCCAGGGCAGCAGTCGAACATTTTCTGTATCCAGGAAGGCCCGTACAGGAACGCAACATGCGGTCGTGCAATATTCTGCTGAAATGTAGCGTTTCGCAGGGATCGAATGAAGGGTAGAGCCACGGGTCGTAACACATCTGAAATGTGACGTTCACCATTCAAAGTGCCGTCAATGCGAACAAGAGGTTACCGAGACGTGTAACCAATGGCACCCCATACCATCACGCAGGGTGATACGCCAATATGGCGATGACGAATGTACGTATTGCCATTCGTGCACCCAGGTTCGTCGTTGATTAGACCATCGCAGGCGCTCCTGTCTGTGATGCAGCGTCAAGGGTAACCGCAGCCATGGTCTCCGAGCTGATAGTCCATGCTGCTGCAAACGTCGTCGAGCTGTTCGTGCAGATGGTTGTCTTGCAAACGTCCCCATCTGTTGACTCAGGGATCGAAACGTGGCTGCACGATCCGTTACAGCCATGCGAATAAGATGCCTGTCATCTCGACTGCTAGTGATACGAGGCCGTTGGGATCCAGCACGGCGTTCCGTATTACCCTCCTGAACCCACCGATTCCATATTCTGCTAACAGTCATTGGATCTCGACCAACGCGAGCAGCAATGTCGCGATACGATAAACCGCAATTGCGATAGGCTCAATCCGACCTTTATCAAAGTCGTAAACGTGATGGTACGCATTTCTCCTCCTTACACGAGGCATCACAACAACGTTTCACCAGGCAACGCCGGTCAACTGCTGTTTGTGTATGAGAAATCGCTTGGAAACATTGCTTATGTCAGCACGTTGTAGGGGTCGCCACCGGCACCAACATTGTGTGAATGCTCTGAAAAACTAATCATTTGCATATCACAGCATCTTCTTCCTGTGGGTTAAATTTCGCGTCTGTAGCACGTCATCTTCGTGGTGTAGCAATTTTAATGGCCAGCAGTGTAAATACACTGCCCAGTCACATTAATGTAATCCCCGCATATGTTTGACGTTAACGTGCAGTAATCACTCTCAGATCCAGCTGGCAGCACTAGCAGTGTCGTGGGTAAGCGGAAAACAGTTTAGTCATCGCCGTAAAGCGGAAAATGAGCGTTTTACCTAACTTCAAAAAGGGCATTATCATTGGCTTCCGGGCCAAGGGTGAAAGAATCTCCGAAAGGGTGAAATCTGTGAACTATTTAGAGTATAAAGTGCATGGCAAAATGGCGTTATCCAAAACCGACGTCCAGGCAACTGTGGTGCAACGCGGGCTCTAGATGAGAGGGGTGAACGATGGCTGCGTTACGGACGAACAGACGCCCAACTGTTGAGCAACTGACTGCCCAGATGAACCAAGCGGCTACCAACAGTGTCTCGTCAACGACTGTTCAGCGAACGTTGCTGCGTGTGGGCCTCCGCAGCAGGCACTTAGTTCGTGGACCCTTGCTGACTGCTGTTCATGGGCGACGGAGGCTGGACGTCCATCGAGTGGCGAAGGTGCCTTTTCAGATGAATCATGTTTTATGCTCCGTCGGATAATGGTTTTTGGGGGGGAAGGGCGTGAAAAGTCTGAAAGCGAACACGCTGCGTGCCTTATGGTCTGAGGATTGCTTTCGTGGCATTCTCTGCATGATTTCGTCATTCTGGAAGGCCGCATCCGTTCGACACCCCAGTTTCTTCACGAAATTGTTGCTGATAACCGGTATGCCCAAAACTGTTTAATCCTTATGTGCATCACTTCACAGAAGATGAACGACTGGGTGAATATTTTTAGTAAAACAGTGTAAGAACACACACCGCTTTGACAGCCCTCTCACGAGTGTATGGTGTGTTCGATGGAGAGAGGAAAATTAACAGAGGTAGTGAAATCTCCTGCCTACCTCCATCGCCTTACCTCTTTCTCTGATTTTTACCTGTGGGTCAGCCATACCGAAGTAATCCTCACACGCTGGTAGAGCTACTGCAGAACATTGAAAACGCTATTACTATCCTTCACGCAGAGCTGTTACACGTGTCTTAAACTTAGATAAGTCAACGTCAACAATGGCCATTTTAATTGACAAAGATCAATCCCGCCTCGATCTCATTGTATATATTTTCTGGGCCAGTTTTGTTCTGGTCGTCCCCTGTAAGTGCAGTCATACTGACAAGCCCAGCAAAAATAAGCAGTCATCTTGTCCCGGACGGTACAACGCAAACCAACAAGGACGCCTTGACAAATTGTCACCTACGTTACTGCTGTCCGCGTTGATTAGCGTCGTTGCGGTGGCGTTAATCTTTGAGATCCGTTGTGTTAGCTTATCGCGTTAACGCGGCGTTTCGCAATGCATCGCAGTTGCGTCTGTCTCGCTGTACACAGGGAGCTACCGTTCGTTTATCTAACATTCAGGAACCGATTTAGTTGCTGTACTGAAACTCAGAGACTCGTGGGTGAAAATTGTTACCCAAAACACTTTTCATTTACAGTGATAGTGACGCAGTGAAATGGAAGTGATTTATTGAATATCTACAAGAATAACCTAAGGTATTGGCACGTAGTAGTGGTCTGTGAAGTATAAGTGTAAATATAGTCACTTGCAGAAATGTGGTTGGTAGCACTACCTTGAAGGTGACTTCTTATTTGGAATTAGTGACTCACTGTTGAGCAAGTATGAACCTGCCTGTGAAATGGTGTGTGTTACGATTTAGATCTTCCACTGTACCTTTTATTAACACATTTACAAACTAGGGTTCCACAAGCGCTGTAGATTTCACTGGCAAAAATATTGCGTAATCAAGTAGTAGTGCAACTACTTTACTGTAGGTAAAATGAAACTAGTCTGCTTTGTAGGGTCCCCTAATGGAGGAGCTGACTCGGAAAAAAAACGTTCCGTTTTACTCGGCTGGTCCAGAAAGAAAAAGTCTCTTTAGACAAATGTTTGTCCCAGTTACACAGTGATCATTGTAGGCGCTTTTAGACGTCGTTGTTGCTTCTTTTTACTTTTGTGTTCAAAATTCTAACTTAAATACAGAACAGGAAATCACCGTTTGTTGGTTACCTGACTCTGGTATTACAATTAGTCTCTATGATCTTAACGGAACACAAAACAGTATTATGTTTCAAAATCGTATATAAACACTTAAATTGACGGTAAAGATATGAATGGTAATTTACTCAATTATTTGACTAGTTCAGAACAGGAGTACTATCCAAACACATTTATACTGTGGAATTCGATAGAATTAGTGACACAGTAAGGCGGAACACATGTATGTACGGATGTACGGAGAACGCGCTCTGAGGATTACTAAAGGGAAGTGGAGAGAGGGGTTATGGCATATTCTCATAGTGAGTTGAAGAGTCTTTCTAGAGATCTCTGGGAGATAGCTGTCTTGTATTATTGCCAACCAGGCAGTTCTTTGCTGTTTTCAATGTCACAATACAGGCGGGAGCATAAATCCAGTGGTCGGTATGTTGACAAGTACTCAATAGGCTACCTAACAGTTTCGTCCTGTTGGCGATATTGCAAGTACAAAAATTGCCGACTTATTCAATTGCTCGTCCATTACGGAAATGGATAACGAATTAGATGAAGTCAGCTTAGTGTCAGAAACCGATTATGTACTCGTAATTACTATTGAATGTTGTAAAATGTGAGTACCAAACATACCAAGTAGAGCAATATTTGTTACTATAGCAACAAGATTTCATTCTGATGTAAATGTGCGCCATCTTCGAAATTGTATATGTTACATACCGTATACTGAACGAAATACAACGCTGTCGTTTTCCTTGTTATATTCTACCTTTCCACACGTTCGAGCTCATTGCAGTAGTAGTGTCTATTTATAACGTACTCTGTTGTCTATTTCTGAACGAGTTCCATTTCCTCATAGTTTCACCTAATATGACTTACTGACTCGTATCTGTACCACCTTCGTTCCGTTGATGACATTGTAATATTTGACACTAACGAAGCTAAACTTCAACAACTAATGGACGGAATTAATAAATTAATGATAAAAGAAGACCCCAAATAAATTGTAATAAAACTGATATTTTGTGTAATCAATATGACAGTAAGGAAATAATACAAATTAACGAAGAAATTATGGAAACAGTTGATGAGGCTTTGTATTTATGATAGGAAAAGCAATAAACAGGAATCGACAACTGCTGACAGTGTTTTAATAAGCTGAACAGAGATTCAAAACGAACGTTGTGACGTCTCTGCAGTGGAATGTGTATCAATTTTGACTTATAGCGGGGAGACATGGCTTTTTATTAAGAAAGCTACTCACGGTGGCTGCCCAGCGAGCACTGGTTAGATGAAAGGTGGAAACTCTTGGGAAGGCAGGAAAACAAACGAGAGGTCCTGGGTACAGAGGGTAGTGGAAGACGTAATTATGGCCGTAACGAAAATGAAGTGGAAGTTATCAGGACATGAATGTCCGGCGAATAAATGATACGTCGATCAGATACGTTCTTTGCTGGGTTCCGAGAGATAAGAAAATATGGAGTATGTGACCTAGTGGAACGTTGATAGATGACATTTTAGAACGGTCAGGAGCAATATAACTGAAGCGTTGAAAAATGTAGACGTGGAGATTATTCAGCCACTGCTGATGATTATTTATTCTTTTTTTTTATCCTGACAAAAGTAGAGCCATCAGATCCTGTCTTATAAGTAACCAAACATTGTACACGGTGGGTCGAAGTCCCTATCGGATACGTTTAATGTTATTGTATTGAAACATGAAGAAACATGAAAGGCAAACATGAAACGACTCCCTAGCTCTAGTAGAACTTGTATCTTAACAGAAGAATCATACAGAAACGAATGTTCTTACACATTTCAGACTATCTCCGTACGCGTACTCACACGTATCATGGTCACTTCATTTACTGATGCTGCCAGGTCGAAATGAACGGTAACCTTTTTTTCCCATCCAACTGCGCCTGGAGGTTCTGGAAATGTTCATCTTCGTCGACCACTTCCCAATCAACTGTGCTGGTGAACGAAGCAATGATGCATTTAAGCGTTCAGTGACCTTACTATAGTTAACATATTTCTTGGGTCTTTTACTGCATGTTGCATCTGTCACAAACCTAGCTGCAAAGGCCTTTCTTTCCAGTTTCCGTAGTTTAGCGTCCGTTCGAACTCCTTACTCGAAGCAATTAGAAAGGTTTTCCTAATTTTATCAAATGTGGCAACCATTTGTTCCTTTTCATGCACCTATACGCTAAGAGGAGGACGTTTTTCAGTTGTGAATCTGCTTGTGTCCGCCATTACAACACAAATGTTTACAACAGCATTAGCAAAACAAAACACGATCACATGCCTTACCATCAAACCACAAGCAAGACAACACAATCACATGCTGTATTTTCATGGAGTGATGCCTGCATTGTTAGATTGGACGCAGAGCTGCATTTTCGTAATTTGAGTGACCTCTACCAGAAGACAGACGTACTACGGACGTGGAACGTTATTTCCAACCTTGAATATATTTCAAGATCCATGTAACCGTGAAACTATGCGTTAATGCTTGAATAGTTTCCGATCGCGACTTCTGGCCCACTCCGTACATATTTTACATTAACTTCATTACTGCAGATATTTTATAAGAGAACTTATACGTAATATAGAATCCAGCAGTTAGAAATAGCTATGACATAAAAAATGACAGAACAACAGCTACAGCAGGAAAAACAATTTATACTCGTTCATGAAAAATTACAAGCAGGTCAATTTACATTATGAGCGCTGGAAGCGGATGAATTTAAATTATGAGCGCTGGCAGCAATGAGTGGGAGAGGGAGAAAGAGCAAAATGGTAAAACACAAGTACTGGAAGAGAAAGTGGCGAGGTTGAGTGGCAAACGAAAAGAGAGAAGCGCATCTGGGGAAAGACAGCATTTGCTTTACTGATTGAAGCTGTTCATATGCGTTACTTTGTATGAAACGTCATGTTGATGGTGCCCAGCGAAGGCGTCACTGACTTCAAAATTAAATTCTCAAAAACAAAGATCGACAGACAAGTGCAACAAAAGGTATGTTTATTGTGAAAGCTGTAAGAATTCTGTATAGAAGTTTCGAAATAGTTCGAAAAGTAGCTAATAGGTGGCGTTGTAATCGAAATATGTAATGTCTATAATAGTGCGCCGCAGGTCAGAACGAGAAGTCCCACTGTTGAAACTTGAAGTTAGCATACCGAAGGAAGAGACTGAAATTGTGCATTCCATCGTGCGAAGTGTCTTATCTGGTAATGGAAAACAGCAATTTAGAACGCAGTCTTACGGCAACAAGGTGCAGTTTTCAAACACAAATGTGTTCCAAAAGTACCCAGTGCGCAAAACAGTTTGCGAGCTCTGGACAGGCAGCGTGGCTGACGATCTAGCGTAGGGTGACCAAACGTCCCGGAAAACCGGGATTGTCCCGGTTTTCATCCCTGTGTTCCGGTGTCCCGAAAATTTGTTTCGGGACGCTCAAAAGTCCCGGAATTCAGTTTTTAAATACATTTCGTGAAACTTTCTCAATTTTTTGGGATTTCGCTATATTAAAGGAAATAAAACACAAGAAATTAATATATTTTAGCTTACTTGTCTAAAACCTCCATTGTCCCATATTGATACACTCAGGCAATAATTTTCTTTGAGCGGTACTTTGGCCAACAACTAGTAAGTTGTATTATTGTAACAGAGCTATGAAACCGTCCGATTGTCGCGCCACTTACTCACACA
Source organism: Schistocerca nitens (assembly GCF_023898315.1). Lineage (NCBI taxonomy): Eukaryota > Metazoa > Arthropoda > Insecta > Orthoptera > Acrididae > Schistocerca > Schistocerca nitens. The sequence continues at coordinate 715,527,456 of NC_064617.1, read as the reverse complement.
CTCATTGTCAGAACAGTGTAGTAGTTGATGTTTTGTCAGACAAACTGCAATAGTTTTTTCTCATATTAGTGGTATTATTGCTGCAGTACTGTGAAACGCAATGCCGAAACGTGCCTGCAAGTTCAGTGACTGTTATTCCAAGGAATGGAATTTCATTAAGAAAGGTCGTTTTGATTACGAAGCAGAGCGTTCCGCATGTAACTGTTTTATCAGTATAAGTCATGGTGGACGTTCCGACATAGTTGATCACATCAGGCCAAAGAAACACATTAACAGATACAGTGCACCGAGCTGCAGTAAAACTCTACAAAATTATTTTGTGAATCATCAGTCAAGTGAAGAGACGAAAGTTCGAGCAGCCGAGCTTACACTAACCTACCACACGGTAAAACATCACCAAACTTATAGATCTAGTGATTGTACTAATAAGCTTAACAGCATTATGTTTGATGATTCTTCCATTGCAAAAAAGTTTAGTTCAGTAAGAACTAAAGTGTCAGCCTTAGTGAAAGGAGTTATTGCTCCCCAGAGTGTAAAGGAAAGCCTTGAATACATCAAAAAGTCTTCTTTCTACGGGATACCCACTGATGCCAGCAATCGTAAGGCCACTAATATTTCCGTTTGTTGTTCAGTTTTTCGATATTAATCGGGGAATTCAGACCAAACTTTTGAAGGTGCGTTCCCTACCTAATGAAACATCTGACGAAATTTCAAGATTTTGTATGAATACTATCGAAATGTTTGATCTTGATAAAAATAAATGTGTGGCATTTTGTGGAGACAACACCAACACAGACTTTGGTGGTTTAGAAAGACAAGGCAAATGCAACGTATTTACCAAATTAAAGGCAACATTCCATGAAAACATTGAAGGCGTAGGGTGCCCTGCACATGTTTTACACAATAGCGTGCAGACATCTGCTGACAGTTTAAGCTGTGATGTTGAAACTATCGTCATGAAGGTATACTCACACTTTTACATATATACTGTTAGAACAGAGAGGCTTAAGGAGTTCTGTGATTATGTGGGAACTGTATATATGAATGTAATGTGTCACTTGAAAACTCGCTGGTTATCACTGTTTCCAGTAACCCGCCTGTTTGGACCGTTAAAAGATTTTTTCCTAAATGAAGACAAAGCCCCCAAAATATTGGTTCAGTTTTTCAGTAACCCTTTAAGTGAAGCCTACTTATGGTTCACTCACAGTCAGCTTAGCACTTTGCAGCATGGGATAAAGGAAATTGAGGGAAGCACGAAAAGTGTAATAGAGGTAAATGATGTATTGAAAAATACTCTGGAAACTGTTACTAAGAGGAGAGAACAGCAGCTCATTTCTTTTAATGTTAAATCTGTCCTTAAAAGAGCAGAAGTATCAGAAGCAGCGGAAAGGAGTTTTAGAGAAGAATTTAACAAGTTTTATGACACTTGTGTAGAATATCTCAGCAAGTGGAGCGCCTCATATTTACCCTCATCACCGGTGTTTGATTGGATGTTACTGAAGAGAGTGCCAAAATGGGAAAGTGTTGAAGAGACAGTTTCGTATTTGAAGAGTAAAGAGATTGAAATCGATGATTCCATTCTCTTTGATCAGTTCGGCGTACTGACAAATTTTGTTGAAGAAAGTCTTCACAAGTGGAATGATGAAAAAAAAAAAAACACCATTGGAATGTCATGAGAAGTGGGTGAGTTTTTTAAAAATCTGTGACTGTCTTCAGCATTACTCTGAGTTGGTAATAATTGCAAGGTATTTATTTGCAATCCCAGCCCATAATGCCAATGTGGAAAGAATATTTTCGTTCATGAATATCCAGTGGACTGATGAAAGAAACAGAATGGAGGTGGACTCTCTTGAAGCAATCCTGCAGATCCTGTACAACTACAAAATGGATAGTGCTGAGTTTTTTCACTGTGTCTCAAAGAACAAAGACACAATCAAGAAGGCTGGAGGCAGTGAAAAATACCCTTTTCTCCAAGGATAGTCAATTCCATCTACAAGTGCTCAGTAATATTAAAGCTCATGTTAATATTAATTGATTAAAAGTTGAATGGCTGTAAAATTTTGTAAAATCGTAATACATTTCTTTATTACTGTATACGTTTATTAAATGTCATTAATTATACTGATAATCTAGATTATATCAATCTTTTGTATCCTCTTATTAGTTATAATATTCGGGTTAACAAAATGTATCAACAAAACATTAATATTTAAAATGAAGAAACCTGGGTACATGTGGAATGAGGTGTCCATTGGCACCCGGATGAATGTGTCCCGGTTTTCACCGAAAATAATTTGGTCACCCTAATCTAGTGGGGAATGTTGGTCCCAGGCAAGCTGTACTTGCCTCTGAAAATGTCGCCACAGTTTCTGGATTTATGCAGCAAAACCCAAAAAATCCTTCTGAAGAATAGCAGCAGAGATTGGTCTGAAGCGGCCAGCGCGCAGAAAATACTGAGACAGAGTCTACACACATTTCCATTCAGAATCCAAAGCCACCAGGCCATACCTGGACGAACCGTGCGACTGAGGGCCGACTTTGCGAACCAAATTCTCACAATGATTAATAAATAACGGTTGCATCTAGTAAACAGATGAACCACACTTCCAACTGAATGGAGACAGGAATAAAAAAACTAAAAAAAAGGCGATTTTGTTGTTCAGATTGGCGATCCTGCGGTTCCGAAAATCGCGACTTGTGCGAAGCGAAACCACTGTATTCTCCCAGAGTTACCGTTTGGACTGTGGTATGCAGCAGAGGCGTTATTGGCCCTTTTTTCATGCGAGAAACGCTCACTAGCAATTGCTGTGTTGCAATTTTGGAACTATTTGTCGCCACACAGCTAGCGCTGGAAGATCGATCAAGCACCGAGTGGTTCATGGAAAATGGCGCCAGACCACATCGCTCACTACAGGTGTACCGGTTTCTTGATGAATACTTCGAGTATAGTCACTGCGTCGAATTATTGCAAATTTACCTGCGCAGGGATGGATTGGCCTTCATTTTCGTCCGATCTGACTACTTTTGACTACTTTTTATGGGGCACATTAAAAAACACTGTCTCCCGGAAATATCTCACCACGATGGAGAGCATGAACCGGTGATCTGTGTGGCATTTGAATTCATTTCCGTTGATGCACTATAGGACGTGATGGCAGATTTCATTGTTCGGTTGCATCACCTCGGTACAACGAGTGAGGGACATTTCAAAACGTTTATGACGTTATTGCAAATACTGCTTGTAGAGGCCAAGTTTAATTAAGCACTGTACGAGGTCAACAGCATTCAGCGCCATCTGTTAAGAGCTTTCCCAGCTATTTCGAAACTTCCGTATAAAATTGTTACAGATTTCACAGTAAACATTGTAACCTCTCCACACGAAATTTTGTTAAATAAAAATGGAAATGGAGCCATGTGTAACCTCCCAACAAAAATAATGTTTGATAATAATGCAAAATGGAGCCAAGCGTAAACCCCCCACACAAAAAATTAATGAATGAAAATTGACCATAAACCACACAATAATATTAATTAAATAATGAACCATGAACGAAATGTAACCTCCAAACAGAAATAATAATATCTGGTAAATTTTATAAGGACAGCAGCGCTGACCTTCGGCCCTGTATTCTGAAAAAAAAAGTAAAAATTCTTACTTCAACAAAACTGCAATTATTTATCCGCTCTTATGTATACATTCTTCGACACAGCATCGTGCAAGGCTGGCGTATATTTTTTTTTGGAGTCTTGGAAGCAATGATAATGCATTGAAAAAATTCTTTAAATTGAAATGAATACTTTTCTTTAAAAAAAGGTTACTTTATATTGTAAAAATTATTATTGGGGCCTTTTTTTTTGAACAAATTAGATTACAATGCATGGAGAGCTGCATCAAACCAGTCTCAGGACTGAAGACCACAACAACAACAACATAGATTACAATTAACATACATTATTAAATATGCGCAAGACTGCTTCTTTACCTTCTACAATACTCATCCTCCAGAGTCCTGACCAGAGTCGCGAGCAGAGCACACAGCCGACGCATGCCAACACCCGCAGACAACTCCTGTCCACTCGCTACTAAAGCCGACCGACTACTACTGTATCCGACTGACTACTACAGACTCGGAATCGCTACTACACCAGACTACTACTGTCTACTCGCGCAGACACGCGACAAGCAACAACTAACAATAAACTACTCTCTGGTCAGAGATTCTATTATGCCTCGGCCATCGCCGGCGAAGCATACGCCTTACATAACCCTCCACTGGGGGGGCAAAAATTTGGCAGCGATGGTGAGTCAATTGGACTTGCCATGAGCAACAAATTTTTCATAATTAACTTTACAATCACAGAATATATACATATATATATATATATATATATATATATATATATAGGTGCAGAACATGAAATAAAATATAGTGCACACGCACAGAGTACAGAACATATCAGGCAATGACAAAATGTATACACAATGAGTACAAAACATATTAACAAATGGCAAAAGTGCACACGCACTGTAGTACAGAACATATCAGCAAATCACAAAATGTATATGCAATGAGTACAAATCATATTGATAAATGACAAAAGTGCACACGCACTGTAGTACAGAACATATCATAAAACCACAAAATGTATACGTAATGAGTACAAATTATATTACCAAATGACATAAAGTGCACACGCACTGTAGTACAGAATATATCCGGAAATCACAAAATGTATACGCAATGGATACAAATCATATTAACAAATGGCATAAAGTGCACACGCACTGTAAAACTCTCTAATTTTTTTACAACAAATAAACATAATGAGTACAAATCATATTGACAAATGACAAAAGTGCACACGCACTGAAGTTCAGAACATATCAGCAAATCACAAAATGTACAAGCAATGAATACAAATCATGTTAACAAAATGACGAAAGTGCACATGCACTGTAATACAGAACATATCTGGGAATCACAAAATGTATACGTTGTTGTTGTTTTTGTGGTCCTCAGTCCTGAGACTGGTTTGATGCAGCTCTCCATGCTACCCTATCCTGTGCAAGCTTCTTCATCTCCCAGTACCTACTGCAACCTACATCCTTCTGAATCTGCTTAGTGTATTGATCTCTTGGTCTCCCTCTACGATTTTTACCCTCCACGCTGCCCTCTAATGCTAAATTTGTGATCCCTTGATGCCTCAAAACATGTCCTACCAACCGATCCCTTCTTCTAGTCAAGTTGTGCCACAAACTTCCCTTCTCCCCAATCCTATTCAATACCTCCTCATTAGTTACGTGATCTACCCACCTTATCTTCAGCATTCTTCTGTAGCACCACATTTCGAAAGCTTCTATTCTCTTCTTGTCCAAACTGGTTATCGTCCATGTTTCACTTCCATACATGGCTACACTCCATACAAATACTTTCAGAAACGACTTCCTGACACTTAAATCTATACTCGATGTTAACAAATTTCTCTTCTTCAGAAACGATTTCCTTGCCATTGTCAGTCTACATTTTATATCCTCTCTACTTCGACCATCATCAGTTATTTTACTCCCTAAATAGCAAAACTCCTTTACTACTTTAAGTGTCTCATTTCCTAATCTAATCCCCTCAGCATCACCCGATTTAATTTGACTACATTCCATTATCCTCGTTTTGCTTTTGTTGATGTTCATCTTATATCCTCCTTTCAAGACACTGTCCATTCCGTTCAACTGCTCTTCCAAGTCCTTTGCTGTCTCTGACAGAATTACAATGTCATCGGCAAACCTCAAAGTTTTTACTTCTTCTCCATGAATTTTAATACCTACTCCGAATTTTTCTTTTGTTTCCTTTACTACTTGCTCAATATACAGATTGAATAACATCGGGGAGAGGCTACAACCCTGTCTCACTCCTTTCCCAACCACTGCTTCCCTTTCATGCCCCTCGACTCTTATAACTGCCATCTGGTTTCTGTACAAATTGTAAATAGCCTTTCGCTCCTTGTATTGTACCCCTGCCACCTTCAGAATTTGAAAGAGAGTATTCCAGTTAACGTTGTCAAAAGCTTTCTCTAAGTCTACAAATGCTAGAAACGTAGGTTTGCCTTTCCTTAATGTTTCTTATAAGATAAGTCGTAAGGTTAGTATTGCCTCACGTGTTCCAACAATTCTACGGAATCCAAACTGATCTTCCCCGAGGTCCGCTTCTACCAGTTTTTCCATTCGTCTGTAAAGAATTCGCGTTAGTATTTTGCAGCTGTGACTTATTAAACTGATAGTTCGGTAATTTTCACATATGTCAACACCTGCTTTCTTTGGGATTGGAATTATTATATTCTTCTTGAAGTCTGTGGGTATTTCGCCTGTCTCATACATCTTGCTCACCAGATGGTAGAGTTTTGTCATGACTGGCTCTCCCAAGGCCATCAATAGTTCTAATGGAATGTTGTCTACTCCCGGGGCCTTGTTTCGACTCAGGTCTTTCAGTGCTCTGTCAAACTCTTCACGCAGTATCGCATCTCCCATTTCATCTTCATCTACATCCTCTTCCATTTCCATAATATTGTTCTCAAGTACATCGCCCTTGTATAAACCCTCTATATACTCCTTCCAGCTTTCTGCCTTCCCTTCTTTGCTTAGAACTGGGTTGCCATCTGAGCTCTTGATATTCATACAAGTGGTTCTCTTCTCTCCAAAGGTCTCTTTAATTTTCCTGTAGGCAGTATCTATCCTACCCCTAGTGAGACAAGCCTCTACATCCTTACATTTGTCCTCTAGCCATCCCTGCTTAGCCATTTTGCACTTCCTGTCGATCTCATTTTTGAGACGTTTGTATTCCTTTTTGCCTGCTTCATTTACTGCATTTTTATATTTTCTCCTTTCATCAATTAAATTCAATATTTCTTCTGTTACCCAAGAATTTCTATTAGCCCTCGTCTTTTTAGCTACTTGATCCTCTGCTACCTTCACTACTTCATCCCTCAGAGCTACCCATTCTTCTTCTACTGTATTTCTTTCCCCCATTACTGTCAATTGTTCCCTTATGCTCTCCCTGAAACTCTCTACAACCTCTGGTTCTTTCAGTTTATCCAGGTCCCATCTCCTTAAATTCCCACCTTTTTGCAGTTTCTTCAGTTTCAATCTGCAGTTCATCACCAATAGATTGTGGTCAGAATCCACATGTGCCCCTGGAAATGTCTTACAATTTAAAACCTGGTTCCTAAATCTCTCTCTTACCATTATATAATCTATCTGATACCTTTTAGTATCTCCAGGATTCTTCCAAGTATACAACCTTCTTTTATGATTCTTGAACCAAGTGTTAGCTATGATTAAGCTATGCTCTGTGCAAAATTCTACAAGGCGGCTTCCTCTTTCATTTCTTCCCCCCAATCCATATTCACCTACTATGTTTCCTTCTCTCCCTTTTCCTACTGACGAATTCCAGTCACCCATGACTATTAAATTTTCGTCTCCCTTCACTACCTGAATAATTTCTTTTATCTCGTCATACATTTCATCAATTTCTTCATCATCTGCAGAGCTAGTTGGCATATAAACTTGTACTACTGTAGTAGGCATGGGCTTTGTGTCTATCTTGGCCACAATAATGCGTTCACTATGCTGATTGTAGTAGCTAACCCGCACTCCTATTTTTTTATTCATTATTAAACCTACTCCTGCATTACCCCTATTTGATTTTGTATTTATAACCCTGTAATCACCTGACCCAAAGTCTTGTTCCTCCTGCCACCGAACTTCACTAATTCCCACTATATCTAACTTTAACCTATCCATTTCCCTTTTTAAGTTTTCTAACCTACCTGCCCGATTAAGGGCTCTGACATTCCACGCTCCGATCCGTAGAATGCCAGTTTTCTTTCTCCTGATAACGACGTCCTCTTGAGTAGTCCTCGCCCGGAGATCCGAATGGGGGACTATTTTACCTCCGGAATATTTTACCCAAGAGGATGCCATCATCATTTAATCATACTGTAAAGCTGCATGTCATCGGGAAAAATTACGGATGTAGTTTCCCCTTGCTTTCAGCCGTTCGCAGTACCAGCACAGCAAGGCCGTTTTGGTTAATGTTACAAGGCCAGATCAGTCAATCATCCAGACTGTTGCCCTTGCAACTACTGAAAAGGCTGCTGCCCCTCTTCAGGAACCACATGTTTGTCTGGCCTCTCAACAGATACCCCTCCGTTGTGGTTGCACCTACGGTACGGCCATCTGTATCACTGAGGCACGCAAGCCTCCCCACCAATGGCAAGGTCCATGGTTCATGGGGGAAGAATGTATACGAAATGAGTACATATCATATTAACAAATGGCATAAAGTGCACACGCACTGTAAAACTCTCTAATATTTTTACAACAAATAAACATAATGAGTACAAATCATATTGACAAATGACAAAAGTGCACACGCACTGAAGTTCAGAACATATCTGGAAATCACAAAATGTATACATAATGAGTACCAATCATATTAACAAATGGCATAAAGTGCACACGCACTGTCAAACTCTCTAATATTTTTACAACAAATAAACATATCAAGGAGTGAAATAAAGTGCACATGCACTATAGAAGTCTTTAGTATTTTCAGGACAACTGATCTTATTAACAAATGAAAGGAAGTGCACACGCACAGTATATGTCTTTATCATTTTATAAGAATTAGGAAAGGAATGGGAAGGATTGCGTCATGGTTGTAGCACTTTAGGTTGCACGCAGCTGCACTGAAAGTCCATATCTTTCTACAGAAGCACAACACCAAGTGAGACAATCTGAAGCTCTTTTCCTTGAAGTATTAACCAGTGTAGCCAAGACACTGAAATGTCGTAATAATATTCCATGCTATCATTTTAGTAGTACACTGGGTACACCAAACAGTAGGACCATAATAACATCTCCATCGCTCAAGGTGGTGGACAGCATGTCGTGTGAACACCATGTTCTTGTAAAGTAGACCAACGTAGAATTAGTGCAAAAACCAAATATGGTGCTCCATGATCATGAGGATAGACAGGACAAATGGATATTGCAGTAATTTCTGGTAATTAGGTCAGAAGGTGAAGGACATTAAGTCACATAGTAGTCTTCATTGAGAATTACACTAGTCTAACAACTGATTTGAGTAATTGGTGGCACTCATTGCCCAGTTACTGAACATTTTTGTACCATGTATGTAGTATTACAGAATAATGTTCATAAAATTATCTGAATATAGTAATTATTGGCACTCATTGCCCAGTTACAAACCATCAGAAGTCATCATTCAAAACAGAAGCCAATGAATGGCATAGTATTAACATAATTCACTTAATTATAGTAATCATTGGCATCATAGGTAATCTTATTACAATAAACTGTGGCATTCATTGGCCAGCTACAAAGCATTTTTTTTGTATTATTCAGAAGTCATTACTCAAAATGAGTTAATTATTGGCATAGCATTTATACATAATTAATCTAATTATAGTAATCATTGGCATCATGGGTAATCTTATTACAATAAACAGTGGCATTCATTGGCCAGTTACAAAGCATTTTCTTTTTATTATTCAGAAGTCATTATTGAAGTGACATACTATTCAGAGCTGATCAGTATTACTCAGAACTCTCTTAAACTAGTAGCATTATTTGGGACTGGTAATTCCTTTGTTTGTTTTTGAGTTATTGCTGCAAATGAAGATGTGTAACGTCATTCGTCATGAGTCAGCTGTAGCAAGGTTATGAAACAAGTAGAGTATATGTGACCACATTCATAAACGACATAGGTTTAATAAACAACTGCTTATAGCACATTAATTTCATGAATAGTTTCTCCTGCAAAATATACAAAATGGATTATTAAACTGAGAGAAGAAACGCATATTATGCTGAAAAGTAGTGAACATCGAATTAACAGGTAGTGAAATGTGTATAAAAAATATATATGTTCTCTAGCTGTCCTTTCCAAAACCTTCAGTCATCATACCATGCGATATAAGACATACTGTCAAAACGAACTGCAACAAATACTTAAATAACTACATAGCATCTCTTAACTAACAGCAAATATATAAACTTCATCATTATTTTCATCTGCAAAGAAAAAACTTCATTATCCATATTATCATAACTCCATTATTATCATCACCTGTAAAGAAAAACTTCATTATCGATGTTAGCATATTCTTCATCATTATTCATCACCATTCATTATCATCTGCAAAAAAGTCACTTCATTATTCATTATACAACTATTCCTTATTTCTAGCATATTTCATCACTAAAACTAAGATGTGTAGTTCTGTCTGATAGCCTGCATCAATCCCCTCGTATTCTGAAAGAAAAAATTAGTTAAGACTGCTATTCTACGATGTGTATAATATATTCTTGTTAATGCTTGTTAATTCTGATCCATTTACTCTTCATCACGAGGTATTGCATCCTCTTTCGTTCATTCCGAAGGTGAAATTCCCTTTTCTGTTTAATTTATTTCGTTTACACGTTATTTCTTTTGAAAATGATGAACAAAGATTAATGTATTGCATTTAATTCATATACCCATTAGATAAAAACTGGTTTATAGTAACATAATTGAGCATACAGCATAGCATGACAGAAAACGTAATATGTCAAAAACATCGACAGTGTTCAGAAGCAAAAATGTACACAGTGTATCACAATGTAGCAGCAAAAAAAGTAAAGTAGTCACGATGTTTAGCCATCATAAGGCAAAATGTTAAAGTCAACTGGTGTTTGTTATAACTTAAATATTTCATAGTACATACAAACAAAACAGGAAAACAATCATACATACATAAAAAGTGGAAAATATGCACGGTCTAGGGTGTATAACGCCAAGAAGTGTGATCTTGTTTGTGTACAGCTTGTATGTTGTGTAGTTAATAGAGGCGAGAATTGAAGACTTTAATAGAGAGAAAATTTGATAATATAAATATATCACTAGATAGAATTGCATAATTATTCGTAAGATACGTAATTTTATCTGGAAAATGTGCACTGTCTAATGTGTAACGACAAGAAAAGCGACCTGCTAACCTTACCTTGCCGGGCACTTGCCAAGAAAAAAATGCGATAATCATCAGTAAGTAGTCACATAAATATAATTGCATAAGTGGTCATAAAATGTGTAAGTTCATCTGGAAAAATATGCACGGTCTGGTGTGTAACGACAAGAAAAGCGACCTGCTAACCTTACCTTGCCGGGCACTTCCCAAGAAAAAAAATACGACAATCATCAGTAAGTAGTCACATAAATATAATTGCATAAGTGGTCATAAAAATTAGGAAATGGCATTACGGTGTGATAAATCATAAAGTATGTTCATTCAATAAAGGGTTTAATATTGGAGACATGGTGATTGCCTTTACTTTTTCTGGTTCTCAGAGTTTCGACGTGTACTACATTGGGGTGAGGAATGCTGCGAATCCGATATGGACCTGCGTATAGAAGCTCAAATTTACTGCATCTGCTCTTTCCTCTGTTGGATAAATAGTGTGTACGTACTAATATCTTCTGTCCAATGTGAAAGTCACGGCGTGTACAAACCTGTTTTTGCTGTCTTCCCCGGCGCTCTGCGGCACGTTTGATGTTGTTCAGCGCAATGTCAATTATGTCATGGTGTCGTAGTCGACGAGATGTAGGAAAGGTTACTCATTCCTTAATTTTGTTAGGTGGTTCAACATTTTTCAGTATAACAGACGGAGATAGCATAGTAGATTCATTTGGTATGGAATTAATTACATCCTGGAATGAGAGTATGTGTGTGTCCCCATCAATATGTTTTTATGGAAATATATTCTACACAGTTTACCAATTTCTTTCATTCATCGTTCACAAGGGTTCGAAGAAGCATGGCACCTGGATATATAGATCGGAGAAATGTTTCTAGTTCGTAACATACGTGTCCACATAGCAGATCGAAACTGTGATCCATTGTCGGAAATTACTTTCAACACATGCCCTACATGAAATAGAAAATGTTTTATAAATGCATTCGAAATAGTTTTAGCAGTAGCTTTGCGTAACGGTGTGAAGGTAACAAATTTTGAAGTGAGTTCAACAGCGACAAAGATGTAGCAAAAACCTCTATTAGTTCTGCGAATCGGACCAAAAATGGCTACAGCGGCCATATGTCTCAATTTAACAGGTACAATGGGATGTAATGGAGGAACGTGTGAAGTTGTGTCTGATTTAGCTTTCTGGCAGATTTTACATGACGGTAAAACTCGTCGTATACGTTTCTCGATGTTGGTAAAATAACAGTTCTGTCTCAGTATAAGAAAACATTTTCTGGCTCCGTAATGTGCGCAACTTAAATGAGTATACCAGATTAATTTGTTAACAAGTTCATCAGGAATGCATAATAACCAATTGTTGCTGTCAGGATGAGAGCGGCGAAACAGAATGTCATTGCGTACAGTGTAATGGTTTCTAATGGTAACATTATTCCTATCTTGCCAAAGGTGTTTGATTTCTTTCCATACGCTGTCTTTATTCTGCTCTTGTGCCATGTCTTGTAATGACGACGAAATGAAATTTTCAAATGCAACTTGTTGAATGTACATGACGCTGAAATTAGCTTTGCAGAAGTTGGTTGCGATGTCTTGCTGATTGTTGCTGAGAGAACGGGATAGTGCGTCTGCTACAATATTTTGTGTGCCGGGAATGTGAATAATCGTAAAATTAAATTCCCGTAAATAAAGTTTCCATCTACTTAATCTGTAGTGTGTAAATTTAGCCGAAAGTAAAAATTGTATCGCTCTATGGTCTGTGTAAACGGTGGTATGTCTTCCATAAAGAAAATGCCGAAATCTGGTAAAAGCCCATACAACACATAATGTTTCAAGTTCCGTAACAGAATAATTACGTTCAGCAGGTGACAGAATGCGACTTGCAAAAGTGATGTTTTTAATTACTGTACAACCATCTTCTTCAATTTCCTAAAAAATATGTACGCCTAAAGCGGTGTTAGAACTGTCGGTGGCAACGGAAAAATTTCTGGTAAGATCTGGGTGCGATAAAAGTGGTGCATTCAACAAGGCTTCTTTCAGGTTCACAAATTCGGAATGTGCTTGCCTATCCCAGGACCAAATAGTGTTTTTACCTGTCAATTGACATAATCTAGGGGTGTCTAAAGTAGAGTAATGAATAAATTTACGAAAAAAGTTAATTAAACCCAAAAAACTGCGTAGTTGTTTCTTCGTCGTAGGAACAGTAATGTCACGTAAAGCTTGAAGTTTTTCCGGGTCAGGCGTAATGCCCTCTGCTGAAATTACATGTCCAAGAAATTTTATAGAAGTTTTACCAAAGTGCGATTCACTGAGATTAACTGTGAGTCCTTGTGCACGAAAGGTTTGCAACAGTCGTTTAAGAATCAGATTGTGTTAAGACTAGTTAGCTTCTGCAATAAGAATGTCGTCTACGTACGTTGTGATTCTGTCTTTAAGTTCTGTCGGAAGTATTGTATTCAAACCGCGAATAAAAGCTGCTGAAGAAATTGTTAAACCGAATGGTAATTTACAAAATTGATAACAGTCACCAAAACAGAGAAATGCTGTGTACTTTCTGCAGTTCGGATGGAGCTGAATTTGCCAAAATCCCGATTTCAAATCTAATGTGGAATAAATAGCAGTACCATGAAATTTCTGTAGAAGTTCTTCTAGTGTCTGTGGGCGATCTGTTTCATTAATAATAATGTCATTGATGTGATGCGAATCAAGTACGAGGCGAAGTGAGCCATTTTTTTTAACAATATGGAGCGGGTTTATGTACGGACTAACTGCCGGTTCAATAATTCCCTGGTCAAGCATAGCTTGCAATTCTTTCTTAACTTGTTCTCTATGAATATATGGAATGGGATAATGCTTGGCTTTAAATGTGTCGTGGCGTTTAACTTGAAATTCATACATAAAACCGGACATAGTACCAGGAACGTTGTCAAAAACTGGAGCTTGCTGTAAAAGAATTTTTTGTAGTTGCGTGCGTTCATCGTCTGTATTTGCACTGCTCTGTTTAACTTTATCAGAAATCGTCTGTATAACGTCATAGTCGGTTTCATCTCGAGTATTATAGTTGTGTATGTACGTATCTGTGAACAATGTTGAATTACAGTCTATGTTACGTGATGCGGAAATGACTTCTGTACGATTAATTGTTTGTTCTTCTACAGATAAAGAATGCTGAAATTCTAAAGCTAGTTGTACATTTTCATCCTTCAAAATTAAATAGGAATTTTGAAAGTCAATAATGGCATCGTGTTGTACCAGAAAATTCGTACCTAAAATAATGTCTGTTGTCAATAACGGAATAATCCAAAAATTTGAGTGAAATGTATGACCTGCAATACATTATGATAAATGTGTCTGTAATTTTACATCTACTCCTTTACCCGATACTGCTCCTTTTACTTTCGTTTTGCCTAATGGTAACGTAGGATAGCTATTCTCTTTGTTACACTCCTTGAAAGTTTCTTTATTTACAACCGACATAGGTGATCCAGAATCGATTATTGCTGAAAATTTCGATAATCCAATTTTAACTTCGATGACAGGGTGTGAAATGGTTTTCCGAACAATTGGTCTTTCCTGCAAAAGAGTGTCTCGGATATCGTCAAAAGTAATAACATTTTCATGTGCAACATTCTCCGTGTCAAAAGTAGTGCTTGCGTTGCTGGAAGATGCGACCTGTCCTGTATCTAGTCAAATTCTATCTGACGTGTTATTATTTTCAGGAGGATGCTGTGGCATTTCGACTATTTGAACTGTTCTGGTATTACGTTCTAGGGGACTGATGACCACAGATGTTAAGTCCCATAGTGCTCAGAGTCATTTTTTTTGAGCAAGTGGCTCGTCACAATACGCCAGTCACTACTCTTGATGAACTGTGGTATCGTGTTGAAGCTGCATGGGCAACTGTACCTGTACACGCCACCCAAGCTCTGTTTGACTCAATGCCCAGGCTTATCAAGGCCGTTATTGCGGCCAGAAGTGGTTGTTCTGGGTACTGATTTCTCACGATCCATGCACCCAAATTGCGTGAAAATGTAATCATATGCCAGTTCTAGTATAATATATTTGTCCAATGAATACCCGTTTATCGTCTGCATTTCTTCTTGGTGTAGCAATTTTAATGGCCAGTAGTGTATATCATGAGCATATACTTCCTGCGATTTATTTTACTATATGTGACGAGGGCATTCTATTTTTTTCGATGCCCTGCTCGCGGAACCCGGAACCCACTTACCAACGCAAATCTGAAGAAGCCTTGTATTAGGCGAAGTGCGCGTCATGAAGAAATAACGCAATAAAATCAGTCCTGCGACCAAGAGTATTGTCTTCACCAAATTTTGCATACTGTTTGCTGTACCAACACGCCACGGAGTGGAACTCCATTCTTCAAAGTTTTCTCATAGCACGGAGAAAAACAGGAGACAATTGTTCGCAGAATTGGCTGGTTCAAATGGCTCTGAGCACTATGCGACTTAACTTCTGAGGTCATCAGTCGCCTAGAGCTTAGAACTAATTAAACCTAACTAACGTAAGGACATGACACACATCCATGCTCGAGGCAGGATTCGAACCTGCAACCGTAGCGGACGCTCGGTTCCAGACTGTAGCGCCTAGAACCACACGGCCATCCCGGCCGGTGCAGAATTCTGGACTAATTAATTTCTTATTGGATACTAGACGTGGCTGGTACTTTTTCCCATTTATTGATATTTACCATGTTAATGGCAGAGAGCATCAGTGAGCCGATTACTTAAACAATAAAGTTTGTTTCTATCAATGCTTACATAAATTATTCAACGACCATACCGGTGTCGAGTCGTTATCAACGACCTATAAATATTTCTTTACCGATAGCGCATCTAAGTATCCAGGATTCTACATGTGCTTTAGGCAGTTACGAGGCACCTCAGGGAAATGACGACTTCTTGCATGCTTTGACGCAGCCGCCGGCCGAGAAATATTTGTGTTAACGACTAGAAACAGGTATAGCTGTTAAACTATTTATGTGAACATTGACAGAAGCAAACGTTATACTTTTTTTTTGCAGATATTGCACCCATCTGAACGCTGCAGGCAGATCGTCATTCAGTTGGAGGACGGCATTATTGATATTGGTAGTTATCGTCACGCACGAATCCATGTCTAAGTGCCAAACTTAGCTGGTGGTTTCTGGTAACTGGTGGTGTCGGATGCGACAGGAAAACACGCGCGTGACCTCCCGTGTGGTCACAGCTGGGTTTGCGCCGCCCCGCTAACGGGCGAGTGGTGGGCGGGCAGGTATACGTCACACTCGCTTTTTCCTGTGCCGCGCGGCCGATCACGTCACGCACAGGCCGGCCGCCTCGCGAGTCGCGAGTCGAGCTTTTTGCGAATCGCCGGGGCGGGACGGGAGTGGGACCGCTGTCCTTGGAGTGGGTCATTGCTGCCGCTACCGCGAGCGCACAGGCCTGCCAACTGCCTCGCCGCTCCCAGGTACGGCAGGCGACCTGACTTCGCCGATTACTCAACTACTAACCGAGATAACATACGGAGTATGTTCGCAAACATCTGATTCACTTGACTAACTGAACTCAGTACATTATAAGGTTTCACAGCAACGAAAGAAACATAGACCGTACCGCACAGAAGAGCAATAGGATCTCCAATGTTTTCAGTCTACATAAACGATTTATCACGTAAGACGACCAGCACTATAAGACGTTGAGTTTGTGTACAGATTAGATTAGTACTTTTTCCATAGATCATGAATACGACACTTCGTAATGATGTGGAACGTGTCAGGTTAATAAAAGGTGTCTATACAAGATATTACATTACACAAAATATTAAATGACACTTAATATTTTTTTTTAATTTTTAATTTTTTTGGGGGGGGGGTGGGTGGGGGGGAAATTATCCACTTACTACATCCAAAAATTCATTTAATGAGTAGAAGGAGTTGCCATTAGAAATTCTTTTCATTTCCTTTTAAATGCTATATGGCTATCTGCCGGACTTTTGTTGCTATTAGGTAAGTGACTTTTGTGGCAGCATAATTTACCCCCTTCTGAGCCAAAGTTAGATTTAACCTTGAGTAGTGAAGATCATCCTTTCTCCTAGTGTTGTAGCCATGTACACTGCTATTACTTTTGAATTCGTTTGGGTTGTTAATAACAAATTTCATAAGTGAATATATATATTGTGAGGCTACAGTGAAGATCTGTAGCTCTTTAAATAAGTGTCTGCAGGATGATCTTGGATGAGCTCCAGCAATTATTCTGATTACACACTTTTGTGCAATGAACACTCTTTTACTCAATGATGAGTTACCCCAGAATATGATGCCATACGAAAGCAGAGAATGAAAATAGGCGTGCAAAGCTAATTTACTCAGATGTATATCGCCAAAATTTGCAATGATCCTAATAGCACAAGTAGCTGAACTCAAACGTTTCAGCAGGTAAGTATAGTCATCGTACAATCGGAAGGGTCGACGCGACGTTGTAAGGAAATTTTTGGGCATGGTGGGGAAAGACTGGAATACAACAAAAATAATCACGAAAGATCATTTGATTAAACAGATAATTTGAAAAGTTTGTTGTTATATTTGTGTTCCACTGACATCGAGAACGTGTGATCATGGGGATATCTACAATTGATCACTCTGGCTTCTACGACTCAAAGGTAACTTTGAGACAACTACATATGTTTACTGCTAGAACGGTTTCCAAACATTACACTTTAGTCATTAGTTCTGTAGTGACATATAAAGATTAGTTCATTGCTTGTACATATCTTAGTTCGGTGTAACTCGGAGTGCCGGGCAGGGTGGCCGAGCGGTTCTAGGCGCTACAGTCTGGAACGGCGCGACCGCTACGGTCGCAGGTTCGAATCCTGCCTCGGGCATGGATGTGTGTGATGTCCTTAGATTAGTTAGGTTTATGTAGTTCTGAGTTCTAGAGGACTGATGACCTCAGAAGGTAAGTCCCATAGTGCTCAGAGCCATTTGAACCATTTTTGTAACTTGGAGTAATCTGCTTCCTGCCGCTGCTGCTGAAGTCGTCGTCCCAGACCATTTCATCTGCAAACCGGTTCTAGTCACGTGAATTCCATGAAATAATCCAGGTACCAAGTCGTTTTATACTGGTTTATTAATGACAAGGTGCTCAACTTGTTCTTGGTGGGAGCCCACTCCACGTAACAGGCTACAAAGTCACAAAACCGTAGTACAACAATTAGATTATTACACTGACGTGCTACACAGTGGTCGCGTCTGTGAACTGTCTCCAACCGAGTTTTTTGAGCTTTTTACTCCCCCTATTTGTATGTTCTCAACAATGAAGTTTACAAAACTATAGTGCAAATTTATAAAATTAACAATTAAAATTTCACAGTTATTACGAATAACTGTACACAAAACCTTCCGTATTTTATGCCTAAACTGTCGTATTAAGATTTTTACGTAAGATATACATCACATTATACAAAATAGTGAAAAAAAACAATGCTAACCTTTTTCCTTAATTATGGCTCCATTAGTGAATGCAAAATAACGCTAGCATATACTGGACGAACGTAACACACAAGTAAACAAATTGTGTAATAATAAACTTTATGAAATTTAATGTATTATACGAAATCACTTATTACGTATAATTGGAATTACGAAACTTTCAATGAATTGCCTCTTCGGAGAGTATTTCATTAGGGTATCGAAAAAGGAATATAAACAAGGGGATGTTTTATTTCAACGTTAAATATTACTCCTTCCTTCCTTTTGACAATCGCATGTAACTGCGGAAAGATCTGAATAAAATCTTTAAATGTGGGTAGGGAAATGTCGGGTGAAGTGGCCACTCCATACCATGGTTTCTGATAGAAGCTTCCGTCTTACACTTTTTGAATCTATGAACATAATCGAGGGTCAGGGGGGAAAACCAGACAAGTCACTTTTTTTCGAAGTTGAATTATTGCTCCAGTATCCTTTCTTTCAGGAGTGCTAGTTCTGCAAGGTTCGCAGGAGAGCTTCTGTAAAGTTTGGAAGGTAGGAGACGAGATACTGGCAGAAGTAAAGCTGTGAGTACCGGGCGTGAGCTGTGCTTCGGTAGCTCAGTTGGTAGAGCACTTGCCCGCGAAAGGCGAAGGTCCCGAGTTCGAGTCTCGGTCGGGCACGCAGTTTTAATCTGCCAGGAAGTTTCATATCAGCGCACACTCCGCTGCAGAGTGAAAATCTCATTCTGGAAACGTCCCCCAGGCTGTGGCTAAGCCATGTCTCCGCAGTATCCTTTCTTTCAGGAGTGCTAGTTCTGCAAGGTTCGCAGGAGAGCTTCTGTAAAGTTTGGAAGGTAGGAGACGAGATACTGGCAGAAGTAAAGCTGTGAGTACCGGGCGTGAGTCGTGCTTCGGTAGCTCAGTTGGTAGAGCACTTGCCCGCGAAAGGCAAAGGTCCCGAGTTCGAGTCTCGGTCGGGAACACAGTTTTAATCTGCCAGGAAGTTTCATAAATTAATTCATTCAAACTCTTCCAAAAGGAACAGAAAGACGGATGATAATTTCGTATACAAAAGAGTTTAGAAGTCAAACTGATCTTTAGTGTTATGCATAATATATGGAAGTAACCAACGCTTACTGTGGTAAGCATCCTGGTTACTTTTCCTGAAGAGTAGTGTGGCCACCTCCACTTTTCCCAATCTGACACCACGGCGACTTTAGTGGGTCACAAGTGAAACCATCAAACAGATAGAAACAACAAGAAATTACATTTATAGACCAAAAGACGTTTCATTAACATTCATACGATAAAAAAGTATTACTCTACGTGTCAATTAAGTAACAAGAACAATCTAAATGACTAACCTTACATGAGACAGCTCAAAATCGGAACAGATTTTACTAAAAAATAACAGAACAAGCTTGCCCTGTCAGACTAACTGAAAACAAGTGGTAAAGTAAAACAGAAGGAAATCAGCTGGTGGAATCAGCGTAAATGGAGCTATTAAAGAACGGAACTTAACAAACAAATTCAAAGATAAAGAGAAATAAAAACAAACACATGGGACCAAACCAGTAGATGCATAAAACCGGCCCATATCGGAAAGCATATAGGGACAAGAAACTTAGGGTTAAAGAGTTTTAAAGGAAGTAAGTTGGGAAATATTCACCCAAAGACTGGAGGAGGACAACAGTGGAAACAAGAAAATGTTATGCAGATTGATAAAAAGGAAAAGATCAGCTAGCGAAGGCGTTTGCGATAGAAAGAGAAAATGAGAGTTTGGTCCGGGATGCAGAAGGGATCAGAAAAGAGATGAAAAAACATTTCAACACATTTCTGAGTGGCAAGGGAATAGAAAGAAACAGGAAATAAGGGATTTATCAGAGCATGTGAAGCATAACAACGACCTATTACCTGGGCAGAGACTGAGAATGCCTTGAAGGCAAGTCAGCTGAGCCAGATGCGTTGACAGCAGACACGACAAGCCGGTAGGTATCCGAGGAATACAGTGGCTGTATCGAACACAGGGAGTCGTTTGGAAGCAAAATCAAGTACTATATGACTGGAAGGAGGAGATTATAATACGACTGTTCAAGAAAGAAAGCAGAAAAAAGTGTTTTAACCCATTACTGGGCACTGTCCCTTTTTTTGGACGCGTATATTTTACTTATTTTTACGTAAGCAATGGAGCTTTTAGCCTTTATTGTTGCACCTGTAGGTTCAACTAACTGCTATAATGCCTGTATATGTAAAATAAATAACTTTTTTCTAAGTACTTCACGTCAGGAAAATTATAAACTTGCCGATTTTTTTGTTCTCGCACTTGGCACACTGTATGTCTGCAGGTAGTTCCTGGACGACAGTGAGCTGTGATTTAGTTGTCTGGGCGTGTTTGTTATGAACATATGGATGTCCGTGTAAGATTAAGTATATTTCAGATTTTTTCAAGTAAGTGCAATATCGATATATTTTATGTGTCCCAATAATGGGACAATGGCATGTTACACTATCATTTATTGTTTATGTGCCCTATTCTTGTATACACGTATTATACAGAGAAGAACTGCATTTTACGTTCTTTATATCTGCCTTCTTCATATTCTATTCGAATTTTACGATTCCAACGGGATAAAAACATGCCGCGTGGACTTACACTTGAAGAAATTCTAGCAGAACTAGAGATCCATCAAGAGAGTGACGATGAAAATGATGACGTAGAATTGGCGATTATTCCACCCGATGCAGATGTAATAACAGATGAAGAAGACATTGACGAAAATTTACTGAACAGTGAGTCTGTTGCAGAAGATGTACTATTACTCCTCTGAGTTCTACTAAAAGATACTCACGGGCAAAGAAAAAGGAAATATCTGTTACAGTGCCACATCTCATTGAAGAATACAATGCCGATATGGGTGGCGTAGATCTACTGGACAAGCAGATATCACTTTACCGGAGCCGGCCGCGGTGGTCTCGCGGTTCTAGGCGCGCAGTCCGGAACCGTGCGACTGCTACGGTCGCAGGTTCGAATCCTGCCTCGGGCATGGATGTGTGTGATGTCCTTAGGTTAGTTAGGTTTAAGTAGTTCTAAGTTCTAGGGGACTGATGACCACAGCAGTTGAGTCCCATAGTGCTCAGAGCCATTTGAACCATTTGAACTTTACAGGACGAGGATAAGGTCAAAGAAATGGTGGTGGCCATTATTCACACAGATGATAAATATCTGCGTAGTAAACACATGGGGTGCATACCAAGATGCTATCTCTAATGAGAAGCTCTCACTTTTTGATGTCCGACGGATAATAGTGATGTTTTACCTATCAAAGAAAACAGGATCAGTACCAAAACGCAGAAGACCACAAGGAAGCAGATTGATGGGAGGACGGGTGAGCGCAGATGTACGACTAGATCCAGGAAATCATTTCATTGTGCCAAATAAAACACAGAGGAGATATCCTTACTGCAAGAAAAAAACAACAAAAATTTGTGATAGGTGCAATGTTGGTGTACACGACAAATGTTTTGCTTCATTTCATACTTAATAAACATTCAATAATATTAAAACATTCTTTATTTTTTGTTTGTGTTGTTTCTTACAATATTATGCATGGAGAATAAGGTTGTGAATTTGGATAACGCATTTGGCCAATGTCCCAAAAATGGGACGGTGTGTAGTTTTTGTTCTACGAAACTGAAAATTTTCAAAACAACTTTTTATTCAATTAATCACTTAATGTAACGTATTTATGTATAAAAGTTTGCAAAAAATGATCCGATAGAGTTTTGGCCAGTAATGGGTTAATTATAGTGAAATCACCCTTTTATCACGCTGTCTTAAGACTATTGATAGAAGGTTAAGATTATTCTTAGAGAACTTGTTTGAAGAGGAACAACGTGGATTCAGGAGCACCAGGGGAACAACACACCTCATATTTGCACTAAGATTAATAACGAAAAAATATTGTGAACTCTAATAACTGTGTTCCTGGATTTTGAAAAAGCAAATGACAGTGTGACAAGGTGTAAGACCCGGGAATGTTGAAAAACGCTAATGAACACTAATGGTTCCAAACTCCCTAATAAGGAAGGTACAAATAGTATATGAAGGATGGAAAAGTTGTGCACAAGTGGGTAATGCCAGATCGGACTGAATCAGGACAGAGAGAGCAATGGAAATGGGTAGTGCACTTTCCCGTTACTTTTTATGGTTCTTATGGACGTGACTATAAAGGAAATCACTGAGACAGGAAATGGCTGTCTGATGTTTTAGTCTTTGCTGATAATGTAGATATTTGGGGAGAAACAGAACTACAAGTACCGGATAGATAAGACGAATGAAACTCACAGTTTGAAGAATACCTGCTGATAGTAAGCAAGGGCAAAACTGTAGCAATGATTAAGAACAGGACAACTACCCAGGGCAACCTGATGCTGGTTGGAGAGAAAATTGAATGTGTGGAAGCCTTCAATTACCTAGGAGGTACAGTATCAAGGAAAGGAATTACCAAACTAGAAATAAAAAATAAAGCAAGAAAGGGTTCTAATTTTTTTTATCACTGGCGTAACCTTGTGTGGGACAAGGGAGTTTCTGTGAGAAACAAGAAGACCATTTTTAAAACTTACCTATTCTCGATTATGACATACAGCTTGGAGTGCTATGTATTAACAAGGCAGATTTGAAGAACTTACAACCATTCGAAATGAATTCTGCGATCATACTAGCAGAAGACTAGATGAGGTTAAATTTAGGAATGATGACATGAGAGGAGAAATGCAAGTGGGTCTGTCAACGACTGAGAGACTGAGTACTGCACGCCTCAAATGCTCTGAACATGTGAAAATGATGAAGGATGGCGGCCTACAGAAATAATGCTTGGATTAAAAAAAAAAAAAAAAAAAACGACTGATCTCAGATTAAGAAAAATCTGAAGAATAGAGGAGGAAGCTGGGGAACAGTATCAAGACAAGAAGTATATCAAGACATACCAAAATGGAGGCAAATTATTCATAAATACCCTACACATCTCGCTGGAAGAATACGAAGATGACGATGATCCAACTGTTCATAAATACCCTACTCAGTTCGCTGGAAGGATGCGAAGATGATGATGATACAGGTGGGCATGACAGCAGACTTTCAATTAATTTAGAGACGTGCTGCTACGATCGTAACAGGTTGTCAAGGCCCAAACGAAGGTGTAACAGAAATTCTGGGGAACTTAGATGGGAATCCTTGAAAGAAAGACAACGTATTTAGAGAACCTGTATTCCAAAAAGACTGTGTGACCGTTATGCTGCTACCAACGTGTATCTCGCGTTGGGATCGTGAGAATAAGGTAAGAGAGAGATTAGAATGAGTATAGAAGCATGAAGACTGCTCTTTTCCCCTGGTTAATGTGGGAATGCAATAATCTATAACACTGTCCGATATCCAGTGCAGATGAAGCTGTAAATGTTTTTATTCATCAGTATTCCTCAGCTTTTGCAAAAAGCGGGACTCATTCAATTAAAATTTCATTACCATAGTTAGCGTACAAAAGTAATAAGTAATTAAACTACTCCTGATAATGTCGTACGCTGTAGATAACTCATTTCTGGGAGTGGAGACGAGACAACAAAGACTAGATCACTTACCAACCTGAATGAAACAAATTTTAAATTGCTGTTTCAAATAACATTTATTAATGTTGTGCATAGGGGATTTATTACCAAAGAACAAGACCATAGCAGGAGCCATATAATTACAAAACAAATTTAGAACAAATTAGTTGAATGGGAGGCCGAGGGGGGCGGGGAAAGACGTTGCATCTCGTATCAGATTGAATTCCTGATAGCTGTGCTCAAAACTCGTAGTCAATTTCTGTAATTATTTTTCGTGTTAATTAGCTCAGCAAAGAGTTCGTTCGACATACAAGTAGTGACAATGTGGTAATGCTGTCATAAAATTTAATAGCATATTCGCCACAGTGGAATAACCATCTAATAAAGGAATATCCTATTTCAAAGACATGTTCTGATGTAGCGCGCGCGCGTGTATGTGTGTGTGTGTGTGTGTGTGTGTGTGTGTGTGTGTGTGTGTGACGTCAGGCAAGAGTAAGACGGTCGAGTTCTAAGCTGCCACGCTTCGATGTCAAGCTCAACGTTACTTTTTCTTCATTTCGCGACTTTTATTTGGTGAACTCCGTTCGCAGGGTTTCCGATGTTTTTTTTTTCTTTTTTTTTATAAAAAAGAAAAACCTCCTCAGAAGGGAAGCGAGAGGCATATAAGAAATTATTAGTCCAAACTACATCGATAGTTGTCTGGAATGACTAGTAACCAGCTACTTATGTACAGATGTATGCTTATAACCATTTCATGGTAAAGCCAGATTAAAACCTATGTAGTATCATTTGTAGGTACAGATAAGGGTTCATTTCAGAATTCTCACGGCCTTTAAGCTAACTGTTGCTCTATACAATATAGCTTCATTTCTTCTATTCGAATTTTTGAACTGGTATACTAGGATTGCTAATACCAGTAGTTCAATGAGGATTAAGGAGACTCTTCACAAGTATGATCTCAGTGCCCATGCACTACGTAATTTTGTAATAAAGACTGTCATTGACTACTGGAAAAGTATTTTGCCTTGGAATGATCGTCGTTTGTATCATCTTGGACAGAGCACCCTTCGTTATGAGGCCAGGTCTAACATTTCATAGCCATTTCGAGAAACAGAAAGTTGGCAAAGGACCTTGATTTCCAAATATGGCATATTTTTCATAAAAGTTCAGAGCAGACTCCAATAATGGTGGCATCAATAACTGTACGCTGCTTTGCCATACCTATTGAGAGCAGACTGAAAAGTAAATAATTAAAAAATTGTTTGTTCAGTATATGGATACATTTAAAAATCTAGCATCAACTTTGCAGAGAAATTTTCGTCCATTCCTGTCAAATTATTTATCGAGGCCGTAATTTCGATATCTAGAAAGTATATAAAACGAAAATTTTATTGTGAAAATAATATATATTTTTGCTTCTAGCGCACATAAACTTCAACAAGTACTTACTACAGTAAATTTGAAAGTGCGTTTGAAAATCAGATATAATATGACAAAAAGACTGTATGACCAACGTATGGAAAACAAAACGACACAAGCTGACAACGCAGTCATAGCACCAGGAGATTAATTTCAGTATTTAGGTTCGCATAGGCTCATCTCAGCATGCACCACGATTTATCGCTCTCGAAAACCATCTGGCACCACTACACAGGTCAATCAACGCATTATTGCACCACTCGAGGCAATTCATTCCTTCTTATGAACAGTGTTTCCTAGGTAGCAGAAAGACAAAGGAAAGCGGATTATGGCCTTGAATTGTGGTCTTAAAGCGAGTAATCATTAAGTTTTAAATTTTCACGTAATGAAATAAAGTTACGGTATTACTTTCTTGTTTGTTTTTAGGTATATGTGTACAGTCCTGGTATACACTGAAATATCCACGTCTGAGTACTATAATACGACACTCTGGAGAAAAAAAGACGCAGCCCATTGACAAAGTGGAGTTTTGTGTTGATAATTCGTAATCTGCGTTGAAAGGAAACAACGCTGCAACAATTCTTACTGAGTTGGTCGTATTGTACAGCAACTGCGCACCATGAAACACAGGACCTAGTAGGCTCAGGCGTTTCAATAGTGGTCAAACAAGTCTGAATGCCGAAGAACGAAATGGCAGACCATCTCTCTGTGAAGAACCGGGAATCGCAAGAGAAGTGCAGAACGTGGTACTCGAAAATCGACACATCACAATCGATGCCATCGTGGAAAAAGTAAAAATGTCAAGAATCACTTTTCAACATCTCACACGACATTTTGAACATGACAAAGATCACCATCCGCTAGGGTTTGTGACTGTTCATACTCGTTTAAAAATCCCGCCGAACCGAAATCTTGCGGCTGACTCTGGACGATTCAGACGACTTCTTTATACGCCTAATCACTATGGACAAATGCTGGATCTATCACTGTGATCCTAACCCAAAGGAGAAAAACGAGCGGAGAAAACACGTGGATTCACAACCGCTGAAAAAGGTGGTAACATAGTCATCGAGCAAGGTGATGAGCGTTTTTTGCGACTGCCACGGTGTGCTGCCAACAGACTATGCTCATAAGGGGCAAACCGTCACAGGAGCGTACTAGCGAAATTTCCAGATAAGATTAATAGAGTCAGTCAAGATGAAGCGTCGCAAGAATTTGTCCGAGGGGAAGTTTCTGCTGCACGAGTTTCTGCTCCACGACAAAGCCCAAGCTCCTTCCGCTCAAAACACCGTTACACATGGTGCTTTTTTCAGCCATCAAATTTGCCTCTCCCTCATTCTCCTGCCATGACACCAATTTACTTTTTCCTCTTCCCTTGGACGAAGAAACTATTGCTCTGAAGCTATTCCAGAACGATGACGAGACAATTTTCGAGCTGGAGCGTTCCCTACACAGCCAAAACGCAGACTTCCACAACCATGTCATTAATTGCTGACGAAAATGTATTGGTCTGAAGGATGAATATCTAGAAAGGTGCTAATCAAAACTTTATGAGTTACTCTAGTAAGCTGCAGTAGTTGAAAGGGCTGTCTGGCAAGCGACCTGTACAGTGTGCTCTTGAGTTTGGCAGCCATGTCAACTAATTTCATAGACTACCTGAGGTATCACGTAATGATACCACCCCATAGGCGTCATAGCAAGTTTCCGTCTGATGCCGATAGCGGTCGAGTGTGTTGTAGAGGACCCAATGGTGCGTGCTCTCTGGGCCACGGCTCCAGCAGCTCTGTACTACGAGCGCACTCTGCCACAATGATACAGGACGGCCAGCCGCAGCCAACCAGCCCACTGGTGCTTGGAGCCTGTACGCTGTGACACCATCGCTCGTGCTTAGTTCAGAGAATCTGTATGGTGTTGACATTGTGATGGATGGGCTCTGAGCCGCACGGGATTAGCCGAGCGGTCTCAGGCGCTGCAGTCATGGACTGTGCGGCATTGTCCTTTGACACATGGTTTTCTGTTACGTCGTGAGGAGCCACCAACGTGTCAGACATGTGGGACACAGCTGTCGATACGACATATTTTAACTGAGTGTGTTTTATATGCGGGTTTGAGGGACGATTTCCGTTTCCCACCAGACCTACCCTCTCTTTTAACTAATAATGAGGCGAGTGTTGCTAGAGTTTTACGTTTTGTGTGATGTCTGGCCTTCTTCCCAAACTATTGGGATTGAAGTCTTAATGTGCTGTCCAGTGGTTTGGTCACCCATTATTTGTAAGTGGTCACTCAGCCACCGTTAATTATTTTTCCCTGTTTGTACTGCTATTTTATTTTTAGTTTTATCTCCCTGTTTTGATGTGCTGTGTCCCATCTTGCACTTTGAACAATACCAATTCTCTCACAATTCGGCTCTGAATTGAACTTTTGGGAACGGGCGCTGATAACCTCGCTGTTGTGCGCCCTAAAACACTAATAATCATCATCATCATCATCATGGTCCCGGCGGAGGTTCGAGTCCTCCCTCGTGCATGGGTATCTGTGTTTGTCCTTAGGATAATTTAGGTTAAGAAGTGTGTAAGCTTAGGGACTGATGACCTTAGCAGTTAAGTCCCATAAGATTTCACACACGTTTGAACATTTTTTTTGATGGGGTCTGATGCTGCATTACTTGTAATGAGTCTTTGTCTGTTTGGAGAAATACAGATTAAGTAAAGCTCCTGTTTGCTGTGATAACTTTAACGCTAATCATTTCTGCTCTTGTCCGTCTTCCTTGCGACTACAGTTCCTATACTACTCTGTAGCTCATCTCTCCTTGTGTACAAAGTCATATACAACATTACCACGTCGAAAACTGTGTTCAGTGGTTCTATGAGACGACATCGCAAACTCTGAACGCTGTCCAAGCCCTGTGAAATCTCGCTGACAGTATACTTAAACTTATGGCCCCTTACACTTATGCCTCAGTCAATTTTACTTCTCTGTGTGACTGATTCTGCCAGAAAACAAGGTTATAGTGTTTTCACAATGTGGGTATAGTCAAAGCGCTATTTTGCTATATCACAAGAAACAGATTGAGATCGGTTCAGAGCAGCGGTCAAATGGTTGAAATGGCTCTGAGCACTATGGGACTTAACTTCTAAGGTCATCAGTCCCCTAGAATTTAGAACTACTTAAACCTAACTAACCTAAGGACATCACACACATCCATGACCGAGGCAGGATTTGAACCTGCGACCGTAGCGGTCGCGCGGTTCCAGACTGTAGCGCCTAGAACCGATCGGTCACCCCGGGCGGCGCTGCGGTCATGACAATCAGTGTACTGTGTACTTAGAACTTTACTTGTACCATTAACAAAGTCTGTACCAGTCTAATTGCTAGTCCAACAATCCAGAGCATGCCTCAAAAAGAAGTAGTATCAATTACGGTATCCTTTCTTATCGTCCCGGGGAAAGTCCTACTAAAACTAGGTTATTGTTAGCTTTTACTAGAAGGAAAGCTGCTACTCACCATACAGCGGAGATGCTGAGTCGCAGATAGGCACAACAAAAAGACTCTCACAATTACAACTTTCGGCCATTAAGGCCTTCGTCGACAATAGACACTCATACGCACACGCACACACACTCACGTAAACGCAACTCACACACGACTGCAGTCTCAGGCAACTGAAACCACACTGCGAGCATCGACAGGGTACCATGCTCTCACCCCATTGCTTGTTTGATGTTAGCTTTCTCTGATCTGTTATGAAGTGTCTTGTGTGGTCTTTGTGCTGAGAATTTTTGTGAGGAGTGATCTACTGCATATTGTTGTGTTGCCATAGATGTAGAAAAGGGTGAGTGCGAGACGGGTGCCAGCTCATACTGGTAACCCACCCCTTTCGAACATCACAAAATGGACTGCCGCGCTAAACGGCGTCCAATCCTACGGACGGATCGCCATCGAAAAGGTATCATTTTCTCATTCCATTAGGCACTGTAGAAGTGTTTGGAATTCAATCCAAGACATTGTCCACAGTCTGATGAGCAAGAACTGTACGCCACCACATCTCTTCTTCCCGGCTAAACAACGGCGGGAAAAATTTCTACCATCTCCGAGAGTCGAAACGGCTACCTTAGCGCCGATCGCCAGCTCACCACAGTGCGATAGAATTTTCGGTTACGGAGGCTGCCCCGGTGACACATTACGTTCAATTAACACTGCATGTCTGGATTTCCAGAAGGCTTTTGACACCGTACCTCAGAAGCGTCTTCTAACCAAACTTTTGCCTACGGAGTATCGCCTCAGTTGTGCGACTGGATTCGTGATTTCCTGTCACAAAGGTCACAGTTCGTAGTAATAGACGTAAAATCATCGAGTAAAACAGAAGTAATATCCGGCGTTCCCCAAGGAAGTGTAATAGGCCATCTACACTACTGGCCATTAAAATTGCTGCACCAAGAAGATGACGTGCTACACATGCGAAATTTAACCGACAGGAAGAAGATGCTGTGATATGCAAATGATTAGCTTTTCAGAGCATTCACACAAGGTTGGCACTGATGGCGATACCTTCAACGTTCTGACTTGAGGAAAGTTTCCAACCGATATCTAATACACAAACAGTAGTTGACCGGCGTTGCTTCGTGAAACGTTGTTGTGATGCCTCGTGTAAGGAGGAGAAATGCGTACCATCACGTTTCCGATTTTGATAAAGGTCGGGTTGTAGCCTATCGAGATTCCGGTTTATCGTATCGCGATGTTGCTGCTCGCGTTGGTCGAGATCCAATGACTGTTAGCTGAATATGGAATCGCTGGGTTCAGAAGGGTAATACGGAACGCCGTGCTGGATTCCAACAGCCTCGTATCACTAGCAGTCGAGATGACAGGCATCTTATCCGCATGGCTGTAACGGATCGTGCAGCCACGTCTCGATCCCGGAGTCAACAGATGGGGACGTTTGCAAGACAACAACCATCTGCACGAACAGTTCGACGATGTTTGCAGCAGCATGGACAAACAGCTCGGAGATCATGGCTGCGGCTACCCTTGGCGCTGCATCACAGACAGGAGCGCCTGCGACGGTGTACTCAACGACGAACCTGGGTGCACGAATGGCAAAACGTCATTTTTTCGGATGAATCCGGGTTCCGTTTACTGCATCATGATGGTCGCATCCGTGTTTGGCGACATCGCGGTGAACGCACATTGGAAGCGTGTATTCGTCATCGCCATACTGGCGTATCACCCGACGTGATGGTATGGGGTGACATTGCTTACACGTATCGGTCACCTCTTGCTCGCACTGACGGCACTTTGAACAGTGGACGTTACATTTAAGATGTGTGACGACCCATGGCTCTACCCTTCATTCGATCCCTGCGAAACCCTACATTTCAGCAGGATAATGCACGACCGCATGTTGCAGGTCCTGTACGGGCCTTTCTGGATACAGAAAATGTTTGACTGCTGCCCTGGGCAGCACATTCTCCAGATCTCTCACCAATTGAAAACGTCTGATCAATGGTGGCCGAGCTACTGGCTCGTCACAATACGCCAGTCACTACTCCTGATGACCTGTGGTATCGTGTTGAAGCTGCATGGTCAGCTGTACCTGTACACGCCATCCAAGCTCTGTTTGACATTGCCCAGGCGTATCAAGGCCGTTATTAAGGCCAGAGGTGGTTGTTCTGGGTACTGATTTCTCAGGATCTATGCACGCAAACTGCGTTAAAATGTAATCGCATGTCAGTTCTAGTATAATATATTTGTCCAATGAATACCCGTTTATCATCTGCATTTCTTCTTGGCCTAGCAATTTTAATGGCCCGTAGTGTATATTAACGACATAGTAGACAATCTCAGTAGCCGTTGGGATATGATGCTGTCATTTACCGTCTTCTAAAGTCATCAGATGATAAAAACGACTTGCAAAATGATTTAGATAAGATATCTGTATGGTGCGAAAAGTGGCAATTGACCGTGAATAAGGAAAAGTGTGAAGCTATTCATATGAGTAATAAAAGAAATCAGCTAAATTTCGATTAGCCGATAAGTCACACTAATCTGAAGGCTGTAAATTCAACTAAATACTTAGGTATTACAATTACAAATACCCTAAATTGGAACGATCACATAGATAATATTGTGGGTAGAGCAAACCAAAGACTGCGATTCATTGGCAGAACACTTAGAACGTGCAACAGGTCTACTAAAGAGACTGATTACACCACGCTTGTCCACCCTATTCTGGAGTATTGCTGTGCGGTGTGGGATCCGCATCAGGTGGGATTGACGGATGACATCGAAAAAGTACAAAGAAGGGCGGCTCGTTTTGTATTATCGCGAAATAGGGGAGATAGTGTCACAGACATGATACGTGAATTGGAGTGGCAATCATTAAAACAAAGGCGTTTTTCGTTGAGACGGGATCTTCTCATGAAATTTCAATCACCAGTTTTCTCCTCCGATTGCGAAAACATTCTGTTGGCACCGACCTACATACGGAGAAATGATCATCACGGTAAAATAAGAGAAATCAGGGCTCGCACAGAAAAATTTAAGTGCTCGTTTTTCCCGGTTGCCGTTCGAGAGTGGAACGGTAGAAAGACAGCTTAAAGGTGGTTCATTGAATCCTCTGCCAGGCAATTTATTGTGAAAAGCAGAGTAATCACGTAGATGTAGATGTAGAATTACTTTGCCTTAAGAATGTGCGTTTCACTGGCATCTTGACAATTTACATTTGATGTATGGAATACACTTCACTTAAGGGGAGGTACCGTTGAAATTTCAATGCAGAGTAAAAAAATCGCAAAGGGCTGAAAATTTGTTTCATAGCTTATCTTAGTGTGTTGAATTTATTGGGTGAATCTAATTCACTAAAAGAAATTTTTTCATCACGTTTGACTTTTATAATGTTGAAAACATTATAATTTTTTCAAACCAATACCTGAGTTGTTGGTTATCACGGAATGCTTTCACAAAAGAAGTTTGGGTCAAAAAATTTTAAAACAAGGAGAAGAGGAGCATTTTTTTCGTTTCATCCATTTCGATGTTTCCAAAGAACCTGAAGTATGGTGACTTTTCTATCATTGTAGACATACGAAAAGTGTAAATCAATTACAAAAGTTCTGTATCTAGAATACTGAACAAGAATCCAGCGTGAAATAGAATTACTACGACACTGTACAGTGTTTGGCCCTGTACGAAGAAAATTAAATAGCAGACGTCTTGATACGTTTGAAAGCTGTATTCTTTACTTTTACTTTATATATTACATCACACAACCCCCTCTCCGCTGCGTCCAGTCGTCGGCCGCAGGTTGTCGGTCGCGGGCGCAGCTGGCCACGCGGATAAAAGCGAGCCTTTTCTGGCCGCCAGGTGTCGTGCTGTCATCAGACGCTGCCTCCCACGTCGCGTTACAGTTGGTACACTGCAGGGGTGTTACTGCCTGAGTTTATATATGTATGATGGTATGAATGAAATTACGTGAAGTTACTAAACTGCCCATAAGTTCGAATGTTGATCACCTACTCGCCCTAAGAACCCCACACCCCGCCGCCACCCATCTGGACCAGTCCTTTACATATATTTACTTTCCAGCTTACAACTCAGTCCGCCGCGAACCTAAATCCGCATGTCTGGAAATTGCAAAAAAAAAAAAAAAAAAAAAATATATAAATTATAGTTACACTTATTTACTTGCGGCCAGCCGCTGTGGACGAGTGGTTCTAGGCGCATCAGTCTGGAACCACGCGACCGCTACGGTCGCAGGTTCGAATCCTGCCTCGGGTATGGATGTGTGTGATATCCTTAGGTTAGTTAGATTTAAGTAGTATTAAGTTGTACCCCTGATGACCTCAGATGTTAAATCCCATAGTGCTCAGAACCATTTGAACCGTTTTTATTTACTTGCGTTGATTTCGGATGTACATATGAATAACACATATGTACGGGGTGCTTGTCATTAAATTTTCCCTTTTTAACACTATTTAAAACTTATTACCGTACGAGTACCAAACATGGTAGCATTATTGTCCAGGGTATGGGGTGCATGATTTCCAAGCGTCACAACGTCACCAGCCACGAGGTGCCGTGATCGGCCATCGAGATTCATAGTTTGACACACGCGACCAGTCGCAGTGTACTTGTTGACGTGTGAACATGGACAAAAGGAGCAGGGCACTATTGGTGAAGCCCTATTATCAAAAAAACAGTAATGCTGCAGCTGTACTTCGAGAGTATCGCCGGCTGAAAGGATTACGAAAGGATCCTCTTTCTCCACCTGCTGCGCGGAGCGTAATGTAGAAGTTCGAATCAACTGAAGAACTGGGCGTCGCTCGGGGAAGAGGCCGACGACCGGTTCCACCACAGGTGGTTGATGAAATCACTGTTGCTATGAAACACAACGCTGCGAGCAGTTCCCGATGGACAGGCAGTGACCGTGCTGTGTCGTGACAGTTGAACATCCTGTGTCCACTGTACGGAAGGTGCTTGGAACCATTCTAAAATTGTATCTGTACAAGATCCATACCGTACAGCAGCTTGCACCACAGGACGCACAACGACGCGTTGACTTCGCTCTCCACTTTCTCGCATGGATTGAAGTTGATAAGGGTCGGCCCTGGTCCATCCTATAGAGAGACGAAGCTCATTTTTCTCTGACGGGTGAGGTGAACTCACAGAATTGCCGAATGTGGGGATCTTCGCCTCCAGTCATTGTGCGTAAAGTTCCTCTGTATTGTGAACGTGTCACCGTATGGGGTGGATTCACGGCTACGTTCATCATTGGCCCGTTCTGTTTTGAAGAGGATGGCGCTCAAGAACAGAAGACGTGCAGTGTGACTGGCCAGCGTTACTTGCATATTCTTCGCCTGCATGTCATACTCGCCCTACAGGTGAGAGACGCATTGAACTCAACAGTTTTCATGCAAGATGGAGCCCCACCACACATCGCTCGTGACGTACACGTGCTTCTCCGAGACACATTTGGAAACGATCGAATTATCAGCCGATAATTTCCAAACGATTGGCCAAAATAAAATCAATGAATATCTCTAGAGTAGTCATTGAGGAGCGTGAACAACAAGTAAAACACTAAGTTTCGAAGGCAAGGACAGGGAATATTGAACTTTATTCAGAATGTGATACAGTGCATATGTAGGTGTAGTATATTTCGTTAAATGACTAATTAATTTTCAAGTTACATGTTACGCTATGGTAACTATTTCCAAAGAGAATATATCATACACTCCTGGAAATTGAAATAAGAACACCATGAATTCATTGTCCCAGGAAGGGGAAACTTTATTGACACATTCCTGGAGTCAGATACATCACATGATCACACTGACAGAACCACAGGCACATAGACACAGGCAACAGAGCATGCACAATGTCGGCACTAGTACAGTGTATATCCACCTTTCGCAGCAATGCAGGCTGCTATTCTCCCATGGAGACGATCGTAGAGATGCTGGATGTAGTCCTGTGGAACGGCTTGCCATGCCATTTCCACCTCGCGCCTCAGTTGGACCAGCGTTCGTGCTGAACGTGCAGACCGCGTGAGACGACGCTTCATCCAGTCCCAAACATGCTCAATGGGGGACAGATCCGGAGATCTTGCTGGCCAGGGTAGTTGACTTACACCTTCTAGAGCACGTTGGGTGGCACGGGATACATGCGGACGTGCATTGTCCTGTTGGAACAGCAAGTTCCCTTGCCGGTCTAGGAATGGTAGAACGATGGGTTCGATGACGGTTTGGATGTACCGTGCACTATTCAGTGTCCCCTCGACGATCACCAGTGGTGTACGGCCAGTGTAGGAGATCACTCCCCACACCATGATGCCGGGTGTTGGCCCAGTGTGCCTCGGTCGTATGCAGTCCTGATTGTGGCGCTCACCTGCACGGCGCCAAACACGCATACGACCATCATTGGCACCAAGGCAGAAGCGACTCTCATCGCTGAAGACGACACGTCTCCATTCGTCCCTCCATTCACGCCTGTCGCGACACCACTGGAGGCGGGCTGCACGATGTTGGGGCGTGAGCGGAAGACGGCCTAACGGTGTGCGGGACCGTAGCCCAGCTTCATGGAGACGGTTGCGAATGGTCCTCGCCGATACCCCAGGAGCAACAGTGTCCCTAATTTGCTGGGAAGTGGCGGTGCGGTCCCCTACGGCACTGCATAGGATCTTACGGTCTTGGCGTGCATCCGTGCGTCGCTGCGGTCCGGTCCCAGGTCGACGGGCACGTGCACCTTCCGCCGACCACTGGCGACAACATCGATGTACTGTGGAGACCTCACGCCCCACGTGTTGAGCAATTCGGCGGTACGTCCACCCGGCCTCCCGCATGCCCACTATACGCCCTCGCTCAAAGTCCGTCAACTGCACATACGGTTCACGTCCACGCTGTCGCGGCATGCTACCAGTGTTAAAGACTGCGATGGAGCTCCGTATGCCACGGCAAACTGGCTGACACTGACGGCGGCGGTGCACAAATGCTGCGCAGCTAGCGCCATTCGACGGCCAACACCGCGGTTCCTGGTGTGTCCGCTGTGCCGCGCGTGTGATCATTGCTTGTACAGCCCTCTCGCAGTGTCCGGAGCAAGTATGGTGGGTCTGACACACCGGTGTCAATGTGTTCTTTTTTCCATTTCCAGGAGTGTATCTTAAGGATACTGCGCACTATATATATATGAGCCTTATTACACAAATTACCGAAGCTCTGCTACTTGAAAGCAGACATTTGGTTAATCGTGTTGGGCCAACAAGTTTTATCAAGAAAAAAGTAGTTTTGTTCTGGCCATTCGCAGTAGGAATTTGTCTTTCCCGTACAGTTCACTTTAGCACCCTCATAATTTACCTCGGTCCCAATTCCAGAATATTCTTCTTTGTCATATACAGCTGTAGCATATTGCCCAACTGTTAATTTATGTTTCAACTTTTTGTGGTGCTGGACGTCATCTTGCACACCAGAGAAACTTTATGAATTACCAACACATTCTTGCACCACTTCGTCTTTATTTTGGGGTTACTTTAGCCTGGACTAAAGTAACCTCATAGTTTACAAAAAAATGTGAACAATTTAAATGGTTCAAATGGCTCTGAGCACTATGGGACTCAACTGCTGTGGTCATCAGTCCCCTAGAACTTAGAACTACTTAAACCTAACTAACCTAAGGACATCACACACAGCCATGCCCGAGGCAGGATTCGAACCTGCGACCGTAGCAGTCGCACGGTTCCGGACTGCGCGCCTAGAACCGCGAGACCACCGCGGCCGGCCGAACAATTTGACGTATTAAATGTATTACCTATATTGAATTTCAAGCAAATGACAGTTTCTCACCTTGTTACATAATAATGACAGAATGCGAAATTGCCCTCACCACATTTTTAGTTTGGTGTGAAGCCTCCAGGCAGATGTTATTGGGGTGTGTATAGTTGTTCAAACATTTATGTACAACATTGATTCCAGTGTCGCCAACACAGTATTACATCACGGAAAGCTCACCCTTTTAGCTTATTATTCACAAATTCTACTGCTTGTTTACTCCACTCTAGTTATGTAAATGTTATAAACGGCAAAAAAATGTTCTGTAACAAAACATTATTCAACACTCTAAGCGAAATATCATTCAACACACAATGAACTCAAAAACATGCACACACACAGACACAGACACAGACACAGACACACACACACACACACACACACACACACACACACACACACACAAATATATGTCACGACAGCCAACCCAAAAAAAAAAAAAAAAAAAAAAAACAGTCAACAGCGTATCTGAAACGTAAATAAGCAGAGAAAAGTGTGCATAGGCCACAAGATCACAGTAAAATCCAGAATTCGCCAATGAACACGAGAAAGCGTAAGTAAACGCTGAAACAGGAAATCACATCAAACAATTTGCCAAACCAAACCTCACGAAATTTTACAATGTCTACACGTCATTTTAACCTCAAAAACGTCGGCAACAACACATTTAGCAAGCAAAAATTAGCCCGCCTCATGATAGCCAATTACAGCAATGCTAAGCATTAAAAAAGGAGCATATGCCACAGAGGTTACGTTCTAAATGAAAATTCGATTCAGACATTTCCCCACGCACTCTTAGTTACAGATGACGTGCGGTATTAACACAGACTTGCAACTGATTTCTGTTGGCAGCGACATAGCACACATAATGTTAAAAAAAAAAAAGGTACAGGATATATGTAATGCGGAAACAGAGCGATTTATCTGACGTATAAAAGGCCAAGGTTGGAAGCATTTGGGAAGTTTGTAAACCGTTACGTTTGCCGCGGTGGTTGAATTATACCGTGCGTGGCAAAATAGTGCTATGCAAAACCGGCGACAAGGCAACATTGGTGCACCACGGACAAATGTCAGGGGTCAAACAGATGCGCAACTATTGAGCCCAGGTGAACCAAGGAGCTACCAACAGCGCATCCTCACGACCGTACAGCGAACGTTGCTGTATATGGGCCTCCGAAGCAAGTGCATGTTGACTGTTGTTCATCAGCGACGAAGGCTGGAATTTGTGCGCCAGTACCACAATTGAACGTCTACTGACTGGCGACAGGTGGCCTTTTCAGCTGAATCGTGTTTTATGCTCCATGCCGTTGGCGTGTACGGTGTGAAACGTCTGAAAGCGAACACCGTGTAGCACTCATAAGAAGAGTTCGGGCTGGAGAAGGGACCCTTATGGTCAGAAGAATGTTTTCGTGGCATTCCTGGGTGATTTCGTCATTGTGGAAGGAACAATGGATCGATACAAGTATGCACCTATACTTGGGAATCATATTCATGCTTTCGACGGGGCGGTCACATTAATGTGACTGGACAGAGTGTATCTGCAACCTTGTATCTGTACAAGCTGTAGGTAACTTTTCGTTCCCTGTATTTTATCGCCACTGCATTCATAGTTTAAACCAGTTTGTTCTGGTCAACATTGTCTTGAACATTCTCTACACCTGCAGTATTTGGCACTGTTGAGGTTACCCCTCCTGTCGGATGAGGATGCTAGTGTCGCAGACTCTTGCTGCTGTTAGAGAGGAGATGG
The DNA here is from genome assembly GCF_023898315.1 of Schistocerca nitens. Classification (NCBI taxonomy): domain Eukaryota; kingdom Metazoa; phylum Arthropoda; class Insecta; order Orthoptera; family Acrididae; genus Schistocerca; species Schistocerca nitens. Next base: position 715,488,878 of record NC_064617.1, on the reverse strand, counting down.
TTGTGTGCCAACACTAGTTTGCGCTCTCTCGCTCCCTTTTCCACCTTCACTGATGACAACTCAAACACGATACTAATTTCGCACTTCACAAACACTCATCACATGTCCACAGATACATTCTTGGAACCTCGTATACATTGTAGAAAAGCAATGGCGAACCTTCATCCCGGACAGTGATGCTACATCGTTATTTTTATCCCATTGTTCAATGCTTGAGGGTGCCACTGATTCTTTCTGTCTGAAGAAAATTTATAAGCGTTTGAGATGGATATGAAATGTGGTGCTTTGCTCGAACAGAGACCCCCCCCCCCCTTGAGAAGGGAAGGAGATAGAATGGAGGGGTATAAATATCATCTAAAAACCCATCTGTAAGTACAAAACACGAATTACATAAAAGGGAGCTGGCTCTAGTATTGATGAGACGTGACGGGCATCTGTGTTATTCCGCATGCTGTTGTCTTCGGCCCATTGTCAAAATTTCAGTGTCCCTTACCTATCCCTTGTGGCTAGACCATTTCAGTCGAGTCCTTTCTCCCACATCTATTAGTACAGTAAGGTTCCAGGGGAGCCCCTGTAGAGTTTGGAAGGTAGGAGGTGTACTGGCCAGTCGAAGCTTCGAGCCTGGAAAAACAAAGGTAAGAATATTTGGGTTTAACGCCCTGTCAACGACGAGGTCATCAGAGACAGAGCACAAGCTCGGAAAGGGGAAGGAAGTCAACCACGCCATTTCAAAAAGCGTCACTATGACATTTGCCGTGTGCGATATAGTGAAATCACGGAAAACCTAAATCTGGATGAGAGGACGGTGCTTAGAACAGCCGTCTTCCTGAATACGAGAGGGCACATGAGATGCTGCAGACGTGAACACCGTCTCTCGGAGGACAGATTTCACAGTCATACTGGACACGTCTTGTATTACAGAGTGGACTTTATGAGTGTCGTTTCCTGCTCAGAATTGTGGGTCTTCTCCACAGCGAAAAATGAGTGAGAGAAATTCTAAACTCCTAGGTGATTCCCTTCAATGCAATTCTTACAGATGTATCTTAAAAGGATAATGCTCTGCTACATCCAGCAAGAAACGTTCAAGTCACCGTCGCTGAACGACAGATTACCAGCAGAGTTTATTAATAACTAATTAACATGTGGCTGAAAATTATGGGCCTGCCAGTAGTTCTAGAAAATTTAATTTGAACTGTTGTTGGTTTTGACATTCAACTAAAGGGAAAACCAGGCATCTTAATTCTGTAATTATTTAATCATCAACCTCGAAGGTCAGTTTACAGTTCTAGCAAAGTACTGCCACTTGTAGGAAAACCGGTCGAAGGAAATTAGATGAAGGCAGTGTTGCAAGATGCAAGATACAAAGGTCACCAGTAGTATCCTCGAGCGGAGTGTGCCTTTCGTCTTATTTATCACATTTGCTGTTTTAGATTTCAAGTAAGTCACATTAAGATCGCATCTTCTGAACAGCACAGAAACTTTAAATAATGGTAAGGTAAAATCACAAGCACCGTACGACGTGCTAGGCAAGAAATTGTATATAAACGTCTACATCTGTACACACGCAGCTACATCTACATCTATACTCAGCAAGCCACCTTATAATGTGTGACGGAGCGTGCTTTGTGTACCACTGCAACGCCGCCCCCACCCCCTTCCCTGCCCATTCACGTTCCGCTCACGAACTCACGAATGATCTACGGAAGAACGATTGTTGGTAAGCCTCAGTGTGGCCCTGCATAATGGAGAATCAAGCGGCCTTTGCACTGTTGACTTTGTTTCCCGTGGTCGCTTCATTCGATATCTGCCAATCTGACGTTCGTGCAATGATTTAAAGGACGAACTTCTCGGTGAAACAGATACACTATCTGATCAAAACTATCAGGATACCTGGCTGAAAATAACTTACAAGTTCGTGGCGCCTTCCTTCGGTAATGCTGGAATTCAATATGGTGTTGGCCCACCATTAGCCCTGATGACAGCTTCCACGCACACGTTCAGTCAGGTGCTGGAAGGTTTCTTGGGGAATGGCAGCCCATTCCTCACGGAGTACGGCACTGAGAAGAGGAATCGACGTCGGTCGGCTAGGCATGGCACGAAGTCGGTTCTCCAAAACATCCCAAGGGTTCTGTGGGATTCAGGTCAGGACTCTGTGCAAGCAAGTCCATTGCTGGGATGTTATTGTCGTGTAACCAGTCCGCCACAGACCGTGCATTATGAACAGGTGCTCGATCGTGTTGAAAGAAGCAATCGCCATCACCGAATTGCTCTTCAACAGTGGCAAGCAAGAAGATGCTTAAAACATCAGTGTAGGCCTGTGTTGTGACGGTGCCACGCAAAACAACAAAGGGTGCAAGCCTCCTCCATGAAAAACACGAACACACCATAACACCACCGCCTCCGAATTTTACTGTAGGCACTACACACAGTGGCAGATGACGTACACCGGGCATTCGCCAAACTCACACCCTGATATCTGATCGCCACATTGTGTACCGTGATTCGTCACTCCACAAAACGTTTATCCACTATTCAATCGTCCAATGTTTACGCTCCTTACACCAAGCGAGGCGTCGTTTGGCATTTACCGGGTGTGATGTGTGGCTTATGAGCAGCCGCTCGACAAGTTTTCTCATCTCCCACCTCTCTGTCATAGTACTTGCAGTGGGTGCTGATGCAGTTTGGAATTCCTGTGTGATGGTCTGGATAGATGTCTGCCTATTACACAGTACGACCCTCTTCAACTGTCGGTGGTGTCTGTCAGTCAACAGACGAGGCCGGCCTGTACGCTTTTGTGCTGTACGTGTCCCTTCACGTTTGCACTTCAGTATCACGATTTCCAGCGTAAGCAACACCGAACGATACATTCACAATACGGAACTTGTGCTACAAAAGTTGCTTCTAACCTAAAAATCAAGAGAAAAACACGGAAAAATGTAATATGGCAGCATATTATATCTATCACATAATACGTTTATAGTATGTATAAAGAGAAACATGACACTGTAACTCTGTCAGAGACAGCAAAGGACTTGGAACAACAATTGAACGGACTGAATAGTATCTTGAAAAGAGGTTATATAACGGACATCAACGGAAATAAAACAATAATAATGTAATTTAGTCGAATTAAATCAGGCGATACAAGAGAAGCAAATCAGGAAATGAGATATTAATTGTAGTAGACGAGATTTGCTATTTGGGCAGCAATAACTGATGAGAAGGCAAGAAAAATCAAAAACACATTTTTGAAAAAGGGGAAATTTGCTAACAACGAACATTAATTTACATGTTGGGTAGTCTTTTCTGAAGGTATTTGTAGGGAATGTAGCTTTATACGGAAGTGAGACGTGGATGGTAAACATTACAGACAAGAAGAGAACAGAAGCTTTTGAAATGTCGTGCTGTCAAAGATTACTGAAGATTAGATGGATACATCGAGTAACCATTGGGGAATGTATGGGACAAATTTGTTAAAAGAAGGGACGGTCAATAGGAATTGACCATTTCGTGATGTGAATTGGGAGGGGGGGGGAGGCAAGGGGGAGAAATTGTAGAATTGTTGAGGAAGAAAAGGTCTTGAGTACAGTAAGCAGATTCAACTGAATATAGTTTGTTGTAGTTATGTCGAGATGAAGAGGCTACAGCCTTGCGTAGTATAGACTGGTGTACACAACTGCATCAAACCAGTCTTACAACAGATGTAAACCAGTCAAACGTCTACTACAAGTATTGCAGTTTTATGTTTCAGTGATTTCTTCTTTGCATTACGAGTCATCTGGTACAATCTTACTTTGCATGTTTGTGGACATTGTTGACCAGGAGACACGCGATCTACTGTAATTTTTTTATGTACATTAAGGACTGAAAACCAGTGAAGTAACGATCGCACACGAAATCTTCTTTATTTGGATGGATTACTAGTTTCAGCTAACAATTTAGTTACCTTCAGATCATAAAACCTCCTTGCTTAGTGTTGGTGCCATTAAGCTTTACACATCGTTAAAATCTTGCTTAAGATGACAACATCCATGCATCGTTAAAAACAGCTGCCAGCGTCATGCAGTCACAACATAGTGACACAATCAAAATTTACATTATTTCCTAACAGAGATCATCAAATGATGTGAATACTGATTGTCTCAATTGCTATGTTGTAACGGCATAATTCCTTTGTTTTAAGATGATCGTTCAATTTCACTGGCTACGAACAATGCAAAGCTGTTATCATTTCAAGAAAGATTATGACGATGTGTGAAGCCGTTACGGCACCAACACTAATCAAGAATGTTTTATGATCTGAAGATGACTAGACTGCTAGCCGAAACTAGTGACCCATCCAAGTAAAGAAGAATTCATGTGTGACCTTAATTTCATGAGTTTTCAGTCCCTAACATGAGTATTAAAAAAAAGCTTGTTTTGCAGTTTTGTGCAGATGCACGCTGTTTACATCGGCTACACAGGAGGAGCAGAGGGTGTGACCAAGCAGCTCCTCTAGGAGGTGCTGGGCCAAGCCGTGGCAGCGCACTCCAAGCCTGGAGCAGCCGGAGTCGCTGCTACGTCGATGCAGGCCACGCTCGCCACGCCACGCCACGCCAGGGCGGGCTGCCGGCTGCGGCCTTGACTTGTGAGAGAGCGCCGCATTCCTGATACGGAGCAATCGCTGCCATCATCCACAGACCTGCCACCCGATCCTCTGTGTGCTTCCAGGTGGAGTCGGCCAGGACCACAGCATCATCAATCAGGACACTAGACCCCGCAGTGCTGTCGGAAAATTTGAGAATTTTTCTACAACTTGATGTACATAAAAATATGAATACTTTTAAATTAAGTGTTCTTTGAGGGAGGAGAGGTAGTCCTGGCCCTTTGCATCAACTCGTGATGGAGAAGGCCCTAAATCATTTAAAATTTATTCTGAAGATACGGTTATTGTATCAAAGAGACAAATATAAAAACCGAAACTTCCTGGCAGATTAAAACTGTGTACCGGACCGAGACTCGAACTCGAGACCTTCACCTTTCGCGGGCAAATGCTCTACCGTCCCGAGTTCGAGTCTCGGTCCAGCACACAGTTTTAATCTGCCAGGAAGTTTCATATCAGCGCACACTCCGTTGTAGAGTGAAAATTTCGTCCTAAAGTATAAAACCGTTTATAAAAATTGAAAACATGTTCATATTGGTAACTATCTCTGATCGGACGAACTTCCGCCGTATAATGTGGACTTTTTCGTAGCCGCGAGCTTCCTACAGAACAAAACAGTGCTTATCATTCTCTAACTTCCATTGAAAGCCAAGCCGTCTAAAGTGTAAATGTAGAAAGGTAACGATCAGGGTATGAACTTCACTTCTTAGTATCTTTCTTTTACAATCAAATAAGCTTAATTGACACAGGTGATGGAATCGCGTGCTGATATGCACATTAGAAAAAAGTTTAACGAACTAAGTTAATTCCAAATTGACATTTATCCACAAAGTGGAGGTACTCCTCAACTTCTGTAAACATTTAACATGAATAAAATCCCAATACTATGGTTCTGTAAACGGAAACAGCTGTCTTATATTAATTATTATTATTCGGAGAGGATTAGGTTAACTTAGGAATGCAACATGGTCGCTCATTTCCTCACACACAAAGATTCAAAGAATAGCCGAAGACAAAATTGACCATTTTCTAATAAAGGCTGAATTGTCCAAATTGGCTTGTGATTCACAGCGAAAAGAGGCACGAAACTTAATCGGATCACGTTACATGAGGTGAATCGTGACCGGGTAAAGAACAAAGTCAGTCACATCTCAATATACTTAAGCGATAAGAAAAATAGCACTCACGAGAAACGCATAATGCAACTGGCAAAAGACTTTAAAAATATAGAAAGGAAATAACTTGGAAATCTGAAGTAACTGCCATCTAAAATTGTCTTCCAAGTGCACTCAGAAGTGACATATCGCACTCACCAGATCCCCGGACAGTGCGTGGCGCACTGCACGTTTAACCTGCCACGTCTCCGTGGACAGAGACAGAAAGAAACTTGCAGGTGGCGAACTGAGCAATCGACAAGACGAATGTTTCAGTAGTAACAGGCGTCTCCTCCAATTAGGAGAAAGGAGAAACGACGAGTGGTTTCTTTGCTCAAAATCTTCCATCCGTTCGTGTAAAATCTGAACAATGGCTTGCCTTGCATTTATATCCGAGGGAACCAATAACGCTGTCGTGTGTTTAGAAAGAACGGGCAGAGAAATGCCACGCCAAACTGGCGGCCCAAGTCAGCTTAGAACATTTAAACTCAAGTGGCGTTCCCAGGCCCTGCTGTAAAGATGAACCAAGAAAATCCACCTGAATTTGCCAATGCGTTTGCAATGACACTCATATTCATACAATGTACTGACTATCTGTATTTAGGAAACGTACATAAAGTTAGATCGGAGGCTGAAGATCAAATATAATAAAAAACTGAAGATAAATACCGATCAGTACCGTTCCCAGTGCGTTCTTCTCCCCAGGCATGATCAAAATGTGAGAAAACACAGGCGTAGAAAAGACACTGAGCAGAACTTGATTAACTACATAATGACATGAAGGTTGGATAGACTGCCGCCTTCCGAGTAGAGTGATGAAATATGATGTAATCATACTGGAGTGTACTGCGACCCAACGTTTAAGAACTTGTGGAATTCAAAACAGTGGTTAATCGCCAAATACCTCCACTATTTTAAGACCGAATTCGATCTTTCAGGTCATCGTCAGACGCGTCATCCTTCCTCAACCAGTAAACAAAACATATAATGCCGTCGCATATTCACGTAAAAACGACATTCAGCTTCATGAGAAACAGAAGCGGGAGCCTTCAATACCATTTTGTAGTAGTGTAATCCATTGCGTACATAAAAATAGATCGAAGATTCAAAGCTGCTCGAAGTTCTGACCTTGGACAGTGATACAATGGCCCACGCATTGGATGAAAGAATTCATCTCTGCTTTCAGTGCAGAAGTGAATTACAAGCGCCGGCCGCGGTGGCCGAGCGGTTCTAGGCGCTTCAGTCCGGAACCGCGCGACTGCTACGATCGCAGGTTCGAAACCTGCCTCGGGTATGGGTGTGTGTGATATCCTTAGGTTAGTTAGGTTTAAGTAGTTCTAAGTTCTAGGGGACTGATGATCTCAGATGTTAAGTCCCATAGTGCTCAGAGCCATTAAGAACCATTTTTTTTAAAATTACAAGCAAGCATGATACGTTCCTACATCTTCTCTGAAGTCGTTGGAATATCGCGAAACACATCGTCATTTTGCCTCCTAAAAGCAAAAGTCCAGGGGAGTTAGGTAAGGAAACCGAGCTGAATAACTCACTGTTCCTTCATGGCCAATAAATCTGGTAGAATACCTTCAGTTCAGAATACGACTTGCAGGCAAGGTATTTTGTGCTCGACATCCATCGTGTTGGTGCCTCGTAAGCATTCTGATTCTTACAAGCACTTTATACAGAATTCAAGGAAGAATTCGTGTGAGAAGGTTCACACATGTCCTGCTGCTTAGGTTACTTTTGAGAGATAAGTGCCAATAATTTTAAGAGAGTCCACTGACGCTGGTCACCCATTTATCTAATTCAGCGTGGATTTCTGCTGAACGAATAATGAGTGTCCTCTGTATTTAAATAATGGTTCTGAGCACTATGGGACTCAACTTGTGAGGGCATCAGTCCCCTAGAATTTAGAACTACTTAAACTTAATTAACCTAAGGACATCACACACATCCATGCCCGATGTAGGATTCGAACCTGCGACCGTAGCGGTCACGCGGTTCGAGACTGTAGGCCTAGAACCGCTCGGCCACCACGGCCGGCTGTATTTAACTCTCCATTGCTTGAGAAGGAACATTTGTCGGTAAAAACAACCGTAGCAAAGATGTTACAGTTGGCGAGGATTTGCTGCTGTACCCACTGACAACCGTGCATAATTCCGGAAGTTGTTGGTGCAAGTGAACATGATAATGATGGAACAGGTGATATGTTATGATAAGATGTACATTCAGTTTAGGAATGCCAATATCTCGTTGAAAGTGTCGTGTGCTAATGTGTCGATCCATTGCAACAGAAGCGAGAACAGTAACTTGGTCGGTGTCGTCTGTTCGAGTTCTACGACGATTGCGTTACCTTGGGTAGAAACTTCCCGTTTCTTGAACGACGCGAAAACATTTTTCGGGAAGGTGGGTTCTTGTCACGAAATCGCTCTCTGTAGAGTTCCTCTGCCTGAATAGCATTACGCTTACCTTCAACCATTAGAAAAAAAGTAATGATGACGCAGGTTTTAATGACTGTATTTATTGTAAACAGAATATTTTTTTAAAAGCACTGCAGTACAGTACGACATCTACCCGTTTTGCAAATAAGAAAACATTATTGCAATTACTGTTCTGCTGTCGTAATTGTCGTAAGGTCTTATGGGACCAAACTGCTGAAATCATCGGTCCCTAAGCTTACGCACTACTTAATCTAACTTAAACTAACTTACACTAAGGACAACACACACACCCATGCCCGAAGGAGGATTCGAACCCCCGGCGTGGGGAGCAGCGCGGACCGCGACAAGACGCCACAGACCGCCCGGTTACCCGCGCGGCACTGTTCTGCTAACTTACATTCTCCATAGATGACTAGCATTTCTACCTTCTCTTAGTTGGTGTACATTGTACTCACACAAATCTTCAACTGAAGATGGTAGACTGAGTGACCCATATGCATTTTCCATTGTTTCCTTTTGTTTATTGTCAACTCCAGCAAGTGGACGAGTTACGTTATCCTGGGTAACTGTACTGTGCACTGGTAGGGGAGAGTCCGCAGGCTAAATGCTTTGCCCAGCGGAAGCTGCAATGCACTGCAGACGGCAACGTCAGGCTCACACTCGTGTTATTACTCGCGGTAACAATCCAGCCGGATAGCTGTCAACTACTTCAAACAGGAATGGACGGCAGTGGCGCACGGAACTGCAGGCACATTACTCATGTGTACATTCGAAACACCAAGAAAAGTCTTTCTTTTGTTATCTGTTTATGAGCTGAACTTAACTCGTCGTCGTGTGTATTATGTCAGTACTTTATTCACTTCCCATTCCATTTTCAAACGTGGATTAGACGCAATCGGTCTAGACTGATGAGCCATAACATTATGACCACTACTCACCGCGAGACTGAACGCCTGCTTTGTAAGCGGGAGAGAGAACAAATGAGCAGTCATTATAGCGAAGATGCGGTCCACGAATGAGGAAATCCACTGATACAAGCCATTCCGATAAAGGGCAAAGTGTTGTGGTGCTGCAGCTTGAAACGAGGCTCTCCAAAACGGCGAGACTGGTCGGCTGTTGGCGTACTACTGTCGTGAGCACCTATGGAAAGTGGTTAGAAGATAGTGGAATAATGCGTGGGACGTATGCTACTGGATGTCCACGTCTCATCACAAAACCGTAGAGTTTGGAGGATCCCCGAGCGTGTAACCCAGGATAGGCAGCGATCTGTGGCAGGTCTGACGACCGAGTGCAATGCTGGTGCAGGCACGAGTGATCCGAGCTCACTGTTGAAATGCCATTGTTGAACATCGAGCTCCACATCACACGACCTCCACGTGTACCTGTGTTGGCACAACATCGTCAGTTATGGCTGCAGTGGGCACAGCATCACTGAGTTCCCACCGTGGATTAATAGAAACGTGCCTTCTGACGAATAAATCGCATTTCTTGTTACACCACGTCGATGGCTGGATCCTTACAAGCCGCCATCCAGGCCAATGGCTGCTTGAAACGTGCATCGTACCACAGATGGAGGACGGTGAGAGCAGAGTCACGCTGCTGTGTGTATTGAATAGGGCTTCCATGGGACCTGTGGTAGTACTCCAAGACACCGCGACATTATTGCGGATCACCTGCATCCCTTCATGTCAGAAGTCTTCTCTGATGGCGATGACATCTTCCCGTAGGAAAACAAGGCCAGAATCGCGCTGCAGTGGTTTGAGGAGCATGTTGTGAACTCACTTAGATGTCTTAGGCAGCAAATGCCCATGATCTGTACCCACTGAAACACACATCGGGCGCCCGCTGCGTGCCCGTAAATCACCGTCCCTTAATTTGCGGGCACTGCTTGACTCGCGTGTAGACATCTCGTGCCACATACTCCTGCAATCCTATCAATGACTTGTAGAATCCATGACAAGCACAATCTCTGCTGTACTATGTCTGAAAAGTGGACCAACACGCTATTAAAAGGTATGGCAACAACTTCAAACATTGACAAGTACATAAAGTTTAATTTTACATGTGTATCTAGTTAAGTATTTACATATACTTTAGTTTTACTTTTTGGCACAAATTATATACACATTTTTAAATTGTGAAAATTACTAACTTAATATTACTGACTACTTTGAGTGATATAATTGCAAGTTAAAAAAAGGCAGATACATTTAATCATAGTTCAATATCTAATGACTGAAGCCAACTGACAGTAGAGGGAGTAGCATTAATAAAGTCACTATGGTCCAAGATGCTTCCTCTGAGGACAGTCTCTAACAATATGTTGAACAGTTTGTTCTTGGACCCCCATAATCACAGGCTGGAGAATATCTGGAGAAAACTTGTGCATCATAGCGTTGCACCTGGCGTGGCCAGTTCTTATTCTGTTCAGCCTTGTCCACTCCCTTCTCTGCAGATGAAATCCTGGTAGGGTGGCAGTTGGGTCGTGGATACCTCGATGTGCTATTGTTGCAGCATTCCACCTCTTGTGCCACTCTTCTTTAATGTCGGACTTCTTATCGTTCCTTCCATTATGCCACAGTGGACTGCGAGATTTTAAGCGGTCTGGGGGAGGGTTGTTTAAGACTGTATGAATTGGGAGGTCTTGTGGGTAGTCGGGATGGTGTAGTTTCCTCCAGTCTCAATCGGTTGCTTCTTCGCGTCGTAATTCAGGTGGTGGGATGTTGGTGTGTAGCCAGGAGATTGGGGTGGATATTAAAAGGTGGTGATAATGGTTTGGCTCACTGGTGTATGTATGACTATGAGGAGAACAGCAGGTGTTCGTACACAAATCACCTTAACTGTGTAAGGATTTTCTACACTTTGAAGTACAGTAATAGTTATAAAGCTATCATAAATCTCACACATTTATTTCAAATACATACCTTTCAAATTTAATTAACTGAAGCAACAGTTTTAACAGATAGTAGAAGAGAGCAAGCTTACTACTTAAGTGGAAGTACTTAAACTAAATATTCTTGTATCTAATTCAAGTCAGTTTTTTCAAAGAAACGAACCTTTTACGTTTGTAGTAGGTGCTCACAAAGAACAACTTTTTGGATTGGTAAATTATTTTCAGGTCAGAGCTTCGACATGGTGCTACTCGACATTTTGTTCACTTGCTTTGTAGTACAGCCAGCTGTTCTTCTCATGAACCGCATTCGGCACGGCACTCATTAATCATCTCTGCGGACCGTCCAAGCCTCGCTGCCGTACAAGAGAGTAGGTTGCCCAGTGGTTGTACATTTTTAGTCTTATGTGTTTCTGAACAAGAGATGGTCTGAAGATGCGGTTTACTAGTCATGTGTCTTTTATGAAGTTAGTAATTTTGTGTTGCATACCGTTTCCTTGAACGTAGCTGAGGTTGTACCCTAGGTATCTGGTTGTTGGTACTTGCTCGAGGGTCGTGTTGTCTATTAAAATTTTCGATTCTATTGTAGTCTTTCTTCTGGCTGATGGGATATTTAAAAGTTTTCTTCTGTTATTCTATCGAAAGCTTTCTTAAAATCAATAAGCGCCAGATGTGTCTCCAGGTCGAATTCTTCTTTTTTCGGAATTAGCGTCCTGAGTGTGAAGTAGCCATCTGCGCATAATTTGCCTTTCCGAAATCCTTTCTGATCTTCTCCCAAGAGTGGTAAGTACGCTTTTTTCTCTGCAGGTACTACAGTCTCTGGCATCACCTTTTTTATGGATTGGGATGAAAATTGTCCTCTGATATCTTTACGGTGGAGTCTTTCCTCTCCCAATTCTGTTCATAAAGTTCAGCAACTGTTGCTTGAAGGCCCCATCACTGAATTTAAGAAATTCCACATTAACGCTATCCTCTGCAGGGGATCTCCTATTTTTATTGTATTTCAGCACTGATTGTTACTCTTTGCAGCGGAATTCATCCGCTGTCTTAGTGTGTGTCAGGTATATCCTCGTACGTAAATATGATGACAACCATCCTCACAGTAATACGCAAAATGCTTTCGACCATCAGAAAATACATTGAGGCTGTGGACACGAATGTAGGGAAACAACTAAAAGACTTTTTAATATCAATCTCGAAGGACATAAAAGCAATTTTCTTAGGCAACACGGATGAAACAGCAAGAGTAAAACAGAAGTAATATCCGGCGTTATAGACCCTTTATTGTTCCTGATCTATATTAACGACATAGGAGACAATCTGAGTAGCCGTCTTAGATTGTTTGCAGATAATGCTGTCATTCACCGTCTTGTAAAGTCATCAGATGATCAAAACGACTTGCAAAATCATTTAGATAAGATATCTGTATGCTCCGAAAAGTGGCAATTGACCCTGAATAAGGAAAAGTGTCAAGTTATTCACATGAGTACTAAAAGAAATCAGCTAAATTTCGATTACGCGATAAGTCACATAAATCTGAAAGCTGTAAATTCAACTAATTACTTAGGGATTACAATTACAAATAACCTAAATTGGAACGATAACATAGATAATATTGTGGGTAGAGGAAACAAAAGACTGCGATTCATTGGCAGAACACTTAGAACGTGCAACAGGTCTACCAAAGAGACTGCTTACACTACGCTTGTTCGCCCTATTCTGGGGTATTGCTGTCGGTGTGGGATCCGCATCAGGTGGGACTGACGGATGAAATCGAAAAAGTGCAAAGAAGGGCAACTCGTTTTGTATTATCGCGAAATAGGGGAGATAGTGCCACAGAAATGATACGTGAATTGGAGTGGCAATCGTTAAAACAAAGGCGTTTTTCGTTGAGACGGGATCTTCTCATGAAATTTCAATCACCAGTTTTCTCCTCCGTTTGCGAAAACATTCTGTTGGCACCCACCTACATAGGAAAAAATCATCATCACGATAAAATAAGAGAAATCAGGGATCGCACAGAAAAATTTAAGTGCTCGTTTTTCCCGGTTGCCGTTCGAGAGTGGAACGGTAGGGAGACAGCTTGAAGGTGGTTCATTGAACCCTCTGCCAGGCACTTTATTGTGAATAGCAGAGTAATCACATAGATGTAGATGTAGATGAGGGGCAAAGTCGCAGCAAATAACTTTATACGAAAGTAACTTGTTATTCAAGGCTAATCATTACTACACTGGAGTCAGTGGCGAGGCTAAATCAGTTCAAAGTCACGATAAGATCTTCGGCATAAAAGACAAGGGCTCAAACTAAACAAGTTGAGATCATTTGTTCTGAATAAAGCAAACAGCGCGAATTCATCCTAAGGAGGTGCTCTGAGACGCTCTTTGACGGTCAGTGATGTTTGAGGAAAATCAAAAGATGTCAAGACGCAGCATTCACTGCACATGTGAGAATTAATCTATTATGGGTATTTCTAACAGTGAAATGTTCGAAGTATTCAATTTAGCTCCGAACGTCAGAGATCTTAATTCAGCGGCTGACAGTTTATCTGTCAGGAGAAGACGGTACGTTAAGCAGAAGGTTACGCCGAAAACCATTGCCTAAATACTAAAACTCGGGTAACTGATGAAGTAAGCCGGCCGGGGTGGCCGAGCGGTTCTAGGCGCTACAGTCTGGAAACGCACGACCGCTACGGTCGCAGATTCGAATCCTGCCTCGGGCATGGATGTGTGTGATGTCCTTAGGTTAGTTAGGTTTAAGTAGTTCTAAGTTCTAGGGGACTGATGACCTCAGGAGTTAAGTGCCATAGTGCTCAGAAACATTTTGATGAAGCAAACACCAGCTAATAAAGGCTGCATTCAGTTTTTAGCAATGTTGCATACTGAGTGAGTGGGATGATAGAGTAGGGAAACGGCCTTGTCACTTCACTGCTGTTTTACTTTTTTCCGCGTAAGAACAGCGTTCTGGTCTGGGCACTTCATTTCACCTGTTTGCTCGCCGCTACAGTACTGAATACTCTGGACAGCCTCGCCGTTTCCTAATTTGCGCAACGGAAATTTACCGACTGCAGTTTACATGCAGAGAAACATCGCGTTTTAGCTGTCTGGCCAGATCCACGCTGCAGTGACTAGCGTTTTACAGTTATTAGCAGTTGTAGGTAGCTGGAAGCATGCAGAGACCAGACACAGGAGGACCCCTGGACTGCGGATAATTGATACCACCTGCCATAACGTAGCGCCACGATTGCTTTAAGAAGCCCGTGTGTCACAACAGAATAGCGCCAGTCGCTGCAGCCTGCGTGTTAAGTCGGATGACGCAGTAGGCAGGCGGCCTCCCGCTTCGCTGCCATATTACATTTCTCTGCGTAAGATAGCATTCTGGTCTGGGCAGTTCATTTCACGTGTTTTCTGCCTGCTGCAGTACTGGAGAGAAACAGTTGACCTCAGCGTTGTAACTGTTATTTATACAGTTAGCAAAGCTACTTGCTGTGAGTCGTATCCCAGTAATAAACACAATAGGTCTCTTGAAAGTCTGCAGGGCAGATTTAGTAAAACTGAAGAAACGGAACGACCTGGACTTTTGACTGAAGGAATCTGAATTGCGAGTGTGGGTATGCGCTGTTTAATAACTTTGTGAGTTACTAATACTGTACACCACACCATATCCCGAAACCAAATCCTACTTTAATATTGTTTTATGAGCGATACGGTTTCATTTTTCAGCCCCTAATTGTGGTGTGCGACAATGAGGCAGCTATTAAAATTGTAGCATTTAACAGGTGTCATGCTGAACGATGTTATATTTTTAATGCGGTAGTATTCGGACTGGCGAGTGCAGAATCGTGCCACTGCGCAAGAAGTGCCACCGTTCCAACACGGAAGCCATTACATGTTCACAGCTCCAAAAGCGTTGGGCGTTCTTTACTGCAATCCTGTAGTCGCGCATCATGTAAGCGGTGCTATAATTTAGGAAAGTGAAAGATCGGTATTTTATACACAATTTTGTGTGTAGTTGCTTTTATTTGTCAACAATTAATAAAAGACAGCAATTTATTTATTTACTAGTGTATTTTTCTGTGAGAGATGTTAGTAACTGTATTGGAAGGTCCGATACGGTGATCAGTTACTGTATGTATCAGAACGATTTTGAGTAAACTGAGAAAAAAATGCCGAGCTGAAATGTCCAACATAAACTTTCATCAGTTCAGAGACAAAGCATTACAATTATGCAAGTATTTCGCTGCTTACAGTGTAGTTGAAAACCTACGGGGAAACTATTACATAATATTTAATACGTTTCTGAAACCGGTTCCAGGTGCATTGTAATCTGTTACTCATAAATTAGTAGATTAACCTTTACCTAGTCCTTAATACATTCACCTAGTCCTTTATGCATTCTGGACAGCACAGTCAGCTCTTAATATTTGCTTGTCAAATTTACTGGTCGTATTTTAAATGTATACAAGTATGATCTTTTATCTACGCGGTCGTAAGATACCCTGGCATACTTCAAAGGTACTGTCCATTCTCCTCTACCTAAGTACTATATCATATCAGAGCTTTCACAAAGTTAAAAACCGGAACGACATTCGGCTAACAGTCTAGCATCTCAGACTTTACACCAATGACCAGTTTTGAACATAACCGGATATTATATGATCCGAAACGGGCTATTGACGTAAAGTTAGCAATCGTGGACTATTTAACAAAACTGTTGTACTAATACAGTGGGTTCGCGGTTCTCTTTTGACAAAAATGTCTAACCTATGTAACCGACATAATTATTGGCAAGTTGGGGTGATCAGATCGCAACAACAAAGCAGATACAATGCTGGATTTGAAGAAAACACGGCCTTTGAACCTCTTGACTCGTCAGCATGACGTTCTTAGAGATGCAGTAATGATTCATTTGACTAGTATTAGCAAAGTAATCTTGAGATTACCTGACGTGAAAGCGTAGAAAGCTGTACTCTGTCTGGGTAGAAACGCTCCCGATAATGCCAGTCCCTTAACTTAACCTCTACACTTCGCACACAGGTGTGACATCATGTCATTAATACCTGCCAGCCGCTACGTTGACAATCTATTTTTTTTTGTTTTTATGTGAGTTTCAAATGGAAAGCATTAATGTTCTGTCAGAGTTTCGACTATGACATTGCTAAATCACTAATAGTACATTCATCTAAACGCGCACAAGCTACAGAAAAAATCGGTAACATAATTAAATTCTCTAGCTTTGATTTTGCGTTTGCAAAGTAGGATGGCGTAAACAAAAGGTTATGATGATTATTTACGAGAAAGTTTAGAAAAAAGCGTCGTATCGTTTGCCCCACCCGAGTAGTCCGCACTGAAAGGCTTTAAGATTAATTCCGTCGCGGGTTCTTTCCTATTCTCAGCAACAACCCTGAGGCTGGAGTCAGGTCAGACACAGTGCTGTAGTCCTTCTCTTGAAAGTACTCGTCCACAGCAGTGTGTGAAACCTCCTCAGAGTTCGGGAAAAAGGGGAGGAGCGTGTAACATCTGGAAGGTTTGAGTCGGTCTGCGACGTGTACTCTTATGGCTTAATTTAGCACACTTCCTCGGTCCGAAACACACTTTTAACTTTTCAGATACAATCAAGGCTGGGTTTATTTCGCAAAGTGTAAAAGATATCATTTCGTTCAATATTATGATGATAATATTCCTCTCTCTCGAAGCCTACACCTTTCGGTTGCCAGTCTTGCAAAGAAATCACGACGCGACCGTAACAAGTATTCATCAATTTACGACGGTTCTCTGTGTATTTTTTGGAAAAGTGTAGTGTCCTGGTCTCAGGGACCTCTTACTCGAGCCAACGCGCATGAAGTCAACTTCACGACGGCGACTATGCAACTGCTAGATTTTATAATCTGCATTACGTTGCTATTCGCAAGCCGCTCTGCAACTGTGTTACATTCAGGGGCCTGTTACCAAGGGCTGTGTGCAGAAAGTAAAGATTGTCTCTGGCTGCAGCTGGCCGAGGTCAATATTGGCTTTGATGGCACTCGCACACATCACGTTGTTTGAGAGTTCTTATTATTCTTTGGCTCTATTCTTATGGCGTTTATTATCTCAGTCTGTAAGCAGCCATGTTACCACTATTCTACGCTTCCGGTAAAGCAGCATATCGAGCAGATAAAGAACTTCCTCCACCCGTCTTCCAGTGAAAACTAGCATCGATCACATACGACTATAGAAGTTCGATAGCTTGATAATACATCTCCTTGTTAATTAAGGGTCAAGGTAAGTGGGTTTCCTCTTTTTTGTAGCAAAACCGAGTGGTTGTACTCAAAGCTGTTCCAGACCAAACATTCTCCACAGAATACGTTAAGAAAAATATCTGACTGCCCTAAGTGTTCCATCCGTGACACTTCAAGATAGTCGTCATCTCTGCTCCATTCACATTGACAGTTCTCTAATAGCTCATATTCACCGACTGAACCAACAAGTACTCGTAATTTCCTAGGACAATAAGAGTAGAAAAAGTAGAAGGTTCATTTCTCTTGTAGACAGATAATCGTTGCCTTACATGAATACAATTCATTAAGTCTTCTCGGCATACATGGCAACAATCCGCCAGTCGTCTTGGGAGGCTCTCAGCTGCTACTCCGACAAGGGAAAGCTGCGAGAAATTCGAAAACGCGTCCAGTACTGGTGGCGTAAACAGACCCACTTCCTGAAGACTGTCATAGAACGTAGTGGAATTCTCAGAAAACTGCAGGTGAAATTCACCTGAGAAGCTGCGAGGCCGATTAAGACCAGCAGTGAGAAAGAATGACGCGGCAGCCATCGGGTGTGGCTTCACGCCTCGGCCGATAGTGGCCGACGGAACTCTGGCGACACACCGGTGCGTCACATACACTACTGGCCATTAAAATTGCTGCACCACGAAGATGTGCTACGGATGCGAAATTTAACCAGCAGGAAGAAGATGCTGTGATATGCAAATGATTAGCTTTTCAGAGCATTCACACAAGGTTAGCGCCGGTGGCGACACCTACAACGTCCTGACATGAAGAAAGTTTCCAATCGATTTCTCATACACAAACAGCAGTTGACCGGCGTTGCCTGCTGAGACGTTGTTGTGATGCCTCGTGTAAGGACGAGAAATGCGTACCATCACGTTTCCGACTTTGATAAAGGACGGGATGTAACCTATCGCGATTGCGGTTTATCGTATCGCGACATTGCCGCTCACCTTGGTCGAGATCCAATGACTATTAGCAAAATATGAAATCGGTGGGTTCAGGAGGGTAATACGGAACGCCGTGCTGGATTCCAACGGCCTCGTGTCACTAGCAGTCGAGATACAGGCATCTTATCCGCATGGCTGTAACGGATCGAGCAGGCACGCCTAGATCCCGGAGTCAACAGATGGAGACGTTTGCAAGACAACAACCATCTACACGAACAGTTCGACGACGTCTGCAGCAGCATGGACTATCATCTCGGAGACCATGGCTGTTGCCCTTGACGCTGCATCCCAGACGGGGGTGCCTGTGATGGTGTACTCAACCTGGGTGCACGAATGGCAAAACGTCATTTTTTCAGATGAATCCAAGTTCTGTTTACAGCATCATGATGGTCGCATCCGTGTATGGCGACATCGCGGTGAACGCACATTGGAAGCGTGTATTCGTCATCGCCATACTGGCGTATCACCCGGCGTGACGGTAATGGGTGCCATTGGTTACACGTCTCGGTTACCTCTTGTTCGCATTGACGGCACTTTGAACAGTGGACGTTACATTCCAGATGTGTCACGACCCGTGGCTCTACCCTTCATTCGATTTCTGCGAAACCCTACATTTCAGCAGGATAATGTACGACTGCATGTTGCAGATCATATACGGGCTTTTCTGGATACAGAAAATGTTCAACTGCTGCCCTGGGCAGCACATTCTCCAGGTCTCTCACCAGCTGAAAACGTCTGGTCAATGGTGGCCGAGCAACTGCCTCGTCACAATACGCCAGTCACTACTCTTGATGAAGTGTGGTATCGTGTTGAAGCTGCATGGGCAGCTGTACCTGTACACGCCTCTGTTTGACTCAATGCCCAGGCCTATCAAGGCCGTTATTACGGCCGGAGGAGGTTGTTCTGGGTACTGATTTCTGAGGATCTATGCACGCAAACTGCGTGAAAATGTAATCACATGTCAGTTCTAGTATAATATATTTGTCCAATGAATACCCGTTTATCATCTGCATTTCTTCTTGGTGTAGCAATTTTAATGGCCAGTAGTTTATATCCTGCGCCCTCACGTGTTAATTCTTATGTGTCAGTATGAGCAATTTTTAATAGCACAATTCTCGTCCAAGCACAGCACTTGTCTCTATAAACTGTCTGCCTGCTGTTGTACCCCAACCGGCAAGATTCCCAGGTCTGTCCCCGATAGAACACGTGTGGGAACAGGTCGGACATCAACGCTCTCCCAGCGCCAGTAATCAGGACATCAAGAACCTCTTACAAGAGTTATGGCCCAGCTTGCTTCAGGGGAGGACACAACGGCTTTCCAGCCAAATCAATGTATATATCCAGGCCAGAGGGGATGCAACTTCGTACTGATACGTTGGCTTATCGGCCAAATTATCTGTAAATTTGACTTGAGTTCGTAATTACTGGAATAACATCACATACCATTTCAAATTATGAAGTTTCATTTCGTTTTCTTGCCCCCTTTCGGGGACCTTAGTGGTAATTTTTTGTCAGGAAATATAGTTCATACAGGGAGTCTAACCTGTGAGCTCGATGAGTACACCTACCCAGCAAAATTTATTTCGTACAGACGAGCATAACTCCAGTACGAGAATTAAATAGAAAAAAACTGTGAGTCTCTTTGAGAAACTGTTGGAATCAGTCCCAGTGGCTCTATTTCGAATTGCCAATTAATTATTTTGGTGGTTGTAGATATATTGTTCATAGTACATGAACATCTTTAACAAATAAACGAAATTCGGAAACAGAAACATTGGAAAATGCATTATAACCCGAAAGCTAGGTCGTATAAAAGAAAGTTGTAAAGCATAAGCAAAATGCCGAACATTCATTAAAGCTGTACAACGCCACCTCCGCCAAATTTTCCAAAATAAGTATTTTTTCGTGTAATAATTACCAAATTTCATCAAGGACCACAGTGAACTCAGTGTATAAGGATAGAAATGCCGTGTGGCTAGGGCCTCCCGTCGGGTAGACCGTTCGCCTGGTGCATTTCTTTCGAGTTGACGACACTTCGGTGACTTGCGTGTTGATGGGGATGAAATGATGATGATAAGGACAACACAACACCCAGTCCCTGAGCGGAGAAAATCTCCGACCCAGCCAGGAATAGAATCCGGGCCGTTAGGTATGACATTCCGTCACGCTGACCACTCAGCTGCCAGGGGCGGACAGTGTGTAAGGATTACCTTCTATGATGACACTGTGGCTTTCAAAATGAAAATGTACGTATGTCCATGAAGATAGATTTAAAAACAACTTCAATCGTATGCTTTGTTTGCATGCTGACATCTTCTAATTTCCAGTTTAAACTAGACGCTGATTCCTATATGACTGTAATGGGTTGTGAGAGAAATTCTGAAGAGTGATAATTGTTTTAAGTACCCCCGTTGTCTACTATTATTTCGGTTTTTGTAATGGCTGTTGCATAAACGGTCTCTTTCATAAGAAATCCAGTTTTTTTTTCCAAGCATTCTGTCGAAAAACTGGAGTTTGCTATTTGATTTACCAACAAAAGGATATAGCACTTCATATCATCGTGCATTCTTACCACCTCATAATAGTATGAGGTCACTCATTACGCACTTGTGTCTCACAAGGAACCTTTCGAGTGCGAGGTCGCGAAAGGCTCTAAATGGCTCTGAGCACTGTGGGACTTAACTTCTGAGGTCATCAGTCCCCTAGAACTTAGAACTACTTAAACCAAACTAACCTAAGGACATCACACACATCCATGCCCGAGGCATGATTCGAACCTGCGCCGTAGCGGTCGCGCGGTTCCAGACTGTAGCGCCTAGAACCGCTCGGCCATTCTACGACGTTCGACGCCCACTTATTGTCTACCATGCAACCACAATATTGGCTGCTAAGGGTAACAGGAGGCGGGGCTAGAGGAATCCAATGGTGGGCACAGCATGAGGCTATGGTGCGTAGTTGAACTGCTTAGTCGACGACTGACTCACAACAGTGCTACAGTGCTATTGGCGTTCATACAAACTAGAGCAATACCAACGATAAACAAAGCAAACATTGCATTATATCTACGACTACAGTTGCCGAGGTAAACATTTCGTCAGAAAGGAACCCAAGTAATTTCGCCGAGTTAGAAAGAAATGGCAGATGAAACATTAGCGTTTCTGTAAGATGAGGCAGTGGAATGTCTAGTGTCGCGTACGCTCGACTGTGCGGACAATGCATATGAGGAGTACAAAGATGACAATACGTGCTTAACAAGTGAAAGTGACAGTGGAACACGTGCCGAGCCACGTAGTTTATCATCCTTGTCGGACAGGGAGCAACAAATTCCGTCTCCAGTGGAATGTAGTAAAGGACAATTGTTGTCCAAGGATCGGATACTAAACATAATGCGTACATGGAAAATCATCCGCAGCATAGTAAGAAAACAATCATGAACAGATTCCGAATAAGTCCGCTCTAATATGACCGTACAATGCATAAGAAAAACTACGGATATCCAACGGAAGACAAGGCGCACTAATTCCAAGACTGATGTTTGCGAGTTTCAATGCTACTCGGTACAATTTACAGGATGTGCGTGATTGTGACTTACTACGTTACGCACACAAAACTGCGCGCGACATTTGTTACAGTGGTTTGCAGGGAAGAAGTGGATGGTTGCATAACTGATACAGAATTGGAAGACGTAAGATAACGAAATCTCAAACAAAGCGTCAAGTTGACGATGCACAGAAAACTGTGGAACCGGCCTGAAAATTTGTAGATGACATAAACAAACTTACCCTATCGTTCAGTAAGGAATTTATTTTCAGTTCCGACCAATCGGGATTTGAAGAGGAAATGCATACGGAAATAACCCTGGAAATTAGAGTTACCAAGGGAGTTGTGTCCAGATCAACTACAGCAATGTCGTAACGCATTCGTATACAATATAATATAAATCTGGGCGGTAAATTGGCTGGAAAGTTATTAACTGTACTGCGAGATGTTGCAGGTGCTCTGGCACCTGCGATTCTTTCTCGTGTGTGTTATTGCAACGTGAGTACGGAGTATTAACCTCACAGCAAGTAAGAGTGGGTAAACGGGCTTTAGAGAACTATAACTATGGTACGTGCACTGCTTTTGGCCACTAGCTGGTCAAAATAACTTTCTTTTGCTTGATTTCTGTCATACTCCTTTAGAGCAAACTAGCCCTCCTGAAAAGTGTGTGAGACTGTAGTTCATACCGCCTGGAACAATTGGACAAATTCAAATTCTGGATGTTTGGTTTTTCCGTGCCTATGAAACATATTATCGCACTATTTGTAGCTATTCCTTAAAAGACAGCCAGTTTCTTGATAAGCTCCATGCCATACTGTTTCGCATTCGGTTGCACGCCATCGCATGCCTCAGTTCTCATCACCTAGTTACACCAATATGATTCCACATGCATCCTGCTACCTAACTGAACGTCCTACACTGTTTGTAACTCCCAAAGAGTTCGCCTTCGATCCTGACCGTGTGAGCCTTTGTGATCACAGTAGCGCCCCACTTTTCATTCGGTGTTCGAGGCGCAAGTTAATGGTCTGTTTTGAACATTCCTTGAATGTCGACGATGTCCTTTTTGTGATGTGTAGCACATACATACAATAGAAGGGTGATCTCTGAGCTTCCCGGACACTCATTTTCTGTCGCCCTCCTGATTCACATGGTGAGTCATTAGCAGCTAATATTTTTCCTGTGACAATTGTTAACAAAAGACTTTCAAATGAGTTTTACTGAAGACTGAACTTGCGGCTCTGCACTCAAGGCATTCTTGTCAGTTAAATCTTGTACTCCGCCAGTATACAACATTCCTGCAATGTGTGTGATAGCTTCAGGAGTAGCTAAAGTGAGAATAAAATACTGCAGGCAACAAACCTGAAGTTAACACGTCCTATTGTTCCAACCTGCTCGTTCAGTAAACTACGGGATTAATTAGGTATTAACGTTCATATGTAATATCTCTCGCTAAGCTGTTCACCATTATTCTGTCACCTTGGGCTTCGATAGTCAATTTATTATGATAGCCTTGTAAGATGCAAACGGACTCGCGAAATAAATAAATATTGCAGAACAAGCGCATTGTGTATACATTGATAAATATGAAATCGTTCTTCCAAGCAAGTGGGATAATTTATCACAATTGGAGAATGTTACATTCTGAACAGTGACTGAAGTGAAACATTATAAAGCCTTGAGAAGATAGAAAATTGTGCACACATTTAAAACAAAAAACAGAGAAATAATAACGAAGTAATAGATAACAATAAGCGTGTAATTTCTGAATGTAAACGAATACATATAATGAAAGATACTTATTTACATCGGCATGACACAGTTTTGTATACATACATAAATCCTGTAATAAAGAACTATGTATTTAAAGAACTGAATAATAACAGTTTAATTTACGTAAGTAAACTGGCACACGTTTTAGATCTCTAGCAATGAGCTTTCCTTTGTTGGTTCAAATGGCTCTGAGCACTATGGGACTCAACTGCTGAGGTCATTAGTCCCCTAGAACTTAGAACTAGTTAAACCTAACTAACCTAAGGACATCACAAACATCCATGCCCGAGGCAGGATTCGAACCTGCGACCGTAGCGGTCTTGCGGTTCCAGACTGCAGCGCCTTTAACCGCACGGCCACTTCGGCCGGCCTTTCCTTTGTCCGAATGACAGAATGTCAGAATGATTGACTTCCACAGCAATCAAACACACACACACACACACACACACACGAACATACACCACCAACACCACAGACACACACAGTATATTTGGTGTTTTGCCCTTAAAGAGCGCATTTGGACTAAACTACATGGCCAGTTCCTTTTGCTGCCTTCCTTGCTGCCCAAACTTCCCTCATTCGCTCGCTGTGTTTCTGTTTCCGGTCCTCTGTCCATGCTTTTTGTCGGCTTTGTGTCTTCGGCTTCATCTTGATTGCCTTTTTGGTTGCCCATATTTCTTTCATCTTCTGGCTATGATCTTGCTTGCGTTCTTCGGTTCATTTTATGCCTGTTCGTTTGTCACATTGTATCTCATGTAGTTTACTTTTCTTAATGATGTTTCTGAATTTTATTCTGTCGTTTATTGTGTCTGCTGTTATGTTGAGTTGGTTCAGGTCGTTTTCTACCTCTGCCACCCATTTGTTGTTTCTAGTGGTTACCCAGTCAAATATCTGTTTGGTCAGCCTGTGTGATGGCATTCTGTATAGGTGTCCATAGAATTGTAGTCTGCGTTTTCTAATCTTTTCTGTGATTGTCTCCGTATGTTTGTACAGTTCCTCTGTAGGTTTCTTGATCCATATTCCATTGTTGTTAGTTGCGCCAAATATTTTCCTAAGTATTTTCCGTTCTACTTTTTCTAATTGTCTGATACGTGTATGCCCTAGGATTAGTGTGGTCTCTGCTGCATATAGTGCCTCGGGGAGCACCACCGTGTCGTAATGGCGTAATTTGGCTTTTTGTGAGATAGACTTCTTGTTGTAATGATTCCACACTACTTTGTATGCCTTGTCCAGTTTAGTCTTTCTTTCTTCGTTTGAGTCTCTGTTATGTCCACTCATTTGTAGTGTTTCACCGAGGTATTTGATGTTGTTGTGGTCTTCAGTCCTGAGACTGGTTTGATGCAGCTCTCCATGCTACTCTATCCTGTGCAAGCCTCTTAATCTCCCAGTACCTACTGCAGCCTACATCCTTCTGAATCTGCTTAGTGTATTCATCTCTTGGTCTCCCTCTACGATTTTTACCCTCCACGCTGCCCTCCAGTACTAAACTGGTGATCCCTTGATGGTTCAGAACACGTCCTACCAACCGATTCCTTCTTGTAGTCAAGTTGTGCCACAAACTCCTCTTCTCCCCAATTCTATTCAATACCTCCTCATTAGTTATGTGATCTACCCATCTAATCTTCAGCATTCTTCTGTAGCACCACATTTCGAAAGCTTCTATTCTCTTCTTGTCTAAACTATTTATCGTCCATGTTTCACTTCCATACATGGCTACACTCCATACAAATACTTTCAGAAACCGCTTCCTGACACTTAAATCTACACTCGATGTTAACAAATTTCTCTTCTTCAGAAAAGCTTTCCTTGCCATTGTCAGTCTACATTTTATATCCTCTCTACTTCGACCATCATCAGTTATTTTGCTCCCCAAATAGTAAAACTCCTGTGTGTGTGTGTGTGTGTGTGTGTGTGTGTGTGTGTGTGTGTGTTTGAAGTGGAGGGAAAGAACATTCAATCATTCGGAATTTGTCCTGCCTCTACCACAAATAAAAGTGATGAATGTAGAAGGCAACGACAAACAAAGTGACTGAGACTGATACGGGAAGACACAGAATATTTCCGTTGCAGATATCAGCTTGAGTTTGAATTGGAGCCAATCTACACGGAAGATGATTTTTTTCTGGACGGCGGTTACGTGGGAAGGGGGGGGGGGGGGGGGAGTCCATAGACCTTTGGGTTGCTTATTTAGCTAGGGCATGTGATGCGTAAATTCCAGGCTAACTGTGCACCTCCGGTGATTTTTCTGTACATTTCTCGCCCTGTTCATCATGGCCAGAACGGTAGGTGCCGGTTATGGACGTCCTCGCGTTGTTGATAAACAACATCAGGTGGAGAATGTCGCTCTCTCGTGAATCCTACGAGGCAGCAGGCTTTCCTACAAGATTTCTGGAAGGACCAGATAGGCGCTGTGGCGATTTATGGAGTGAAATTAATGTTCTGCTTACCGCCTACCGCGTTGTGCACACAGACCAGTCCGCAGCTGTATGTCGTAGAGGGGGACTTTTTTCCCGACTGTCGTAAAAGTGTCCAGCGGTAACTTCTCGTTAAGTTACGCTACCGGTCGGACAAGCGCTCTGGCAGTAGTGTCACAGAGTGCCGGTCAGACGGTGAAAAATGATAATGTATTTTAACTGTAAACGTCGATTCTGACTGCTTCATTAGGCACTGAGCATTTCTGCGGTTACACAAAGATTACTCAAACTTCCTCTCTTAATGACAAAATATAAAATGTATAGTCCACGCTACAGACGTTGTTTGATGAATGAGGAGGGAGCTTTGCTTCAGCTGACAGGATCGATAGTCTGTCTGAAAGAAGGTACCGCGTAGATTTAACTCGCGTGATATTGAATTTCTTATGTCTGTGTGCTCATTAATGGTTTTGTTGGTTAGCAAAGGAGAACGCTTATATATTGCGACACTTAGATCGGTGTACCCGAAAGGCATAACGCGTCAGACACTAGAATCTGTTCGGAAGACACAGCAAGAATTCTTATGTACTCGCATATTTGATATATATGATTTGACTGAGACCAACTTTTTTGTCTGATTTTTTAAAGAAGAACAAAAATAACGAAAAACCTCATAATAAATGCGATTTGTTTAAAACTGACCATTCTTACTAAATTTGGACGGGAAAAGCACAAACGAGTATTATTTTAAGCATGTCACATCAGCTTTATATTGTTGCAACGATATTACTGTGTTAAAAATCAAAATAGTTTGCAGCGTAAAACTAGCGTGAGCTGACTGCAAGATGGTTCTTCGTTTTCAAATATTACGCCCTGTTTTTGTACGCTTACTCCTGGAAATACGTGTCCTGCAAGCATATACGCGGTTTGCTATGAGAGACTTACGATCTGCTGAAGGAAGGACTCTTCGTATGGTAGTCTTCCTGGTGTAAAGATGAGCTGTATGCTCTATCATTAATTAACAGTTACAACACAGAAAAGTTGGCCTCCCGCTACCAGTGTATTACCGAGACCCCGTAATGTGAAACAGCAATGACTGGAAGCGACTGACACAATGTAGTGGGTTATTCCACACCTTATCTGTGCTGCAAGTGGGAATTACGAATGGCGGTCACACCGGATTGTCTACTTGATAAACAATGAGTTCGCTTACGAACAGTGTGGACCATCGTTTCATAATAACTCATCCGCTCTATTTTGGCCTTACAGGAACAAATACGGCCCTATGTTAATATGGTCATTTTCAGAAACCCAAGTACTTTTAGATATGGAATGCCGTGTACAACGTAACAATTCATTCGTCTCACTCTGTTACGCGTGGATTGACAAATCTGCAGACTCGTTATCCAAAACAAAATGAAGAACATGGGCCGATGTGGGCATCTATACAGAATCCTGACAAGAGATATTTCCATCGCCTCATCCATTATGCATTGAAAGACATTACCCTTTTCCACTACGGCTGTGTATACTATCAAAATTTGCAATTATGCAACAACTATAAGACAATGCGGTTTTAAGCCGTACTTCTCAACAATTTACGTCAACAACGATTTATCTCTTTTGATCCATGTACATACTATTTTGGTGTAGCTTTCAGTGACATTCCTTAGTTCCATAATTTTATAGCACAAGGTTTCTTACGTAAAAACGGTACGCCTCATGTATCGGTTAATAAGCTTTTAGCTGTTAAAATCATCATACGAGGACACCGACGCCTGGATATCCATGGCCACCACCTCCAGCATCTCTTATTAACACGTAACTTCATGCTTTTAACGTTACTATTATCTATTCGTTTCTAGTTAGTTCATTGTTATTGGAATCTCGAGCCTGAGGCTTACTGGTTTTTTGTGGGACAGCCCATACATACAACATGCTACTTTTGCCTACTGCACGTTAATTCCAATTGCCGTATGTCGTTCTCAAACCTCATTATTTCCTCAGTTATTGTTCACGGTCTCTAAATACCCTGTTTATTATGTGATTTAGTGAGAACCATGAACCATGGACCTTGCCGTTGGTGGGGAGGCTTGCGTGCCTCAGCGATACAGATGGCCCTACCGCAGGTGCAACCACAACGGAGGGGTATCTGTTGAGAGGCCAGACAAACATGTGGTTCCTGAAGAGGGGCAGCAGCCTTTTCAGTAGTTGCAGGGGCAACAGTCTGGATGATTGACTGATCTGGCCTTGTAACATTAACCAAAACGGCCTTGCTGTGCTGGTACTGCGAACGGCTGAAAGCAAGGGGAAACTACAGCCGTAATTTTTCCCGAGGACATGCAGCTTTACTGTATGATTAAATGATGATGACGTCCTCTTGGGTAAAATATTCCGGAGGTAAAATAGTCCCCCATTCGGATCTCCGGGCGGGGACTACTCAAGAGGACGTCGTTATCAGGAGAAAGAAAACTGGCATTCTACGGATCGGAGCGTGGAATGTCAGATCCCTTAATCGGGCAGGTAGGTTAGAAAATTTAAAAAGGGAAATGGAGAGGTTAAAGTTAGATATAGTGGGAATTAGTGAAGTTCGGTGGCAGGAGGAACAAGACTTTTGGTCAGGTGATTACAGGGTTATAAATACAAAATCAAATAGGGGTAATGCAGGAGTAGGTTTAATAATGAATAAAAAAATAGGAGTGCGGGTTAGCTACTACAAACAGCATAGTGAACGCATTATTGTGGCCAAGATAGACACAAAGCCCATGCCTACTACAGTAGTACAAGTTTATATGCCAACTAGCTCTGCAGATGATGAAGAAATTGATGAAATGTATGACGAGATAAAAGAAATTATCCAGGTAGTGAAGGGAGACGAAAATTTAATAGTCATGGGTTACTGGAATTCGTCAGTAGGAAAAGGGAGAGAAGGAAACATAGTAGGTGAATATGGATTGGGAGGAAGAAATGAAAGAGGAAGCCGCCTGGTAGAATTTTGCACAGAGCATAACTTAATCATAGCTGACACTTGGTTCAAGAATCATAAAAGAAGGTTGTATACCTGGAAGAATCCTGGAGATACTAATAGGTATCAGATAGATTATATAATGGTAAGACAGAGATTTAGGAACCAGGTTTTAAATTGTAAGACATTTCCAGGGGCAGATGTGGATTCTGACCACAATCTATTGGTTATGAACTGCAGATTGAAACTGAAGAAACTGCAAAAAGGTGGGAATTTAAGGAGATGGGACCTGGATAAACTGAAAGAACCAGAGGTTGTAGAGAGTTTCAGGGAGAGCATAAGGGAACAATTGACAGGAATGGGGGAAAGAAATACAGTAGAAGAAGAATGGGTAGCTCTGACGGATGAAGTAGTGAAGGCAGCAGAGGATCAAGTAGGTAAAAAGACGAGGGCTAATAGAAATCCTTGGGTAACAGAAGAAATATTGAATTTAATTGATGAAAGGAGAAAATATAAAAATGCAGTAAATGAAGCAGGCCAAAGGGAATACAAACGTCTCAAAAATGAGATCGACAGAAAGTGCAAAATGGCTAGGCAGGGATGGCTAGAGAACAAATGTAAGGATGTAGACGCTTGTCTCTCTAGGGGTAAGATAGATACTGCCTTCAGGAAAATTAAAGAGACCTTTGGAGAGAAGAGAACCACTTGTATGAATATCAAGAGCTCAGATGGCAACCCAGTTCTAAGCAAAGAAGGGAAGGCAGAAAGGTGGAAGGAGTATATAGAGGGTTTATACAAGGGCGATGTACTTGAGGACAGTATTATGGAAGTGGAAGAGGATGTAGATGAAGATGAAATGGGAGATAAGATACTGCGTGAAGAGTTTGACAGAGCACTGAAAGACCTGAGTCGAAACAAGGCCCCGGGAGTAGACAACATTCCATTAGAACTACTGATGGCCTTGGGAGAGCCAGTCATGACAAAACTCTACCATCTGGTGAGCAAGATGTATGAGACTGGCGAAATACCCACAGACTTCAAGAAGAATATAATAATTCCAATCCCAAAGAAAGCAGGTGTTGACAGATGTGAAAATTACCGAACTATCAGTTTAATAAGTCACAGCTGCAAAATACTAACGCGAATTCTTTACAGACGAATGGAAAAACTGGTAGAAGCGGACCTCGGGGAAGATCAGTTTGGATTCCGTAGAAATGTTGGAACACGTGAGGCAATACTAACCTTACGACTTATCTTAGAAGAAAGATTAAGAAAAGGCAAACCTACGTTTCTAGCATTTGTAGACTTAGAGAAAGCTTTTGACAACGTTAACTGGAATACTCTCTTTCAAATTCTGAAGGTAGCAGGGGTAAAATACAGGGAGCGAAAGGCTATTTACAATTTGTACAGAAACCAGATGGCAGTTATAAGAGTCGAGGGGCATGAAAGGGAAGCAGTGGTTGGGAAAGGAGTGAAACAGGGTTGTAGCCTCTCCCCGATGTTATTCAATCTGTATATTGAGCAAGCAGTAAAGGAAACAAAAGAAAAATTCGGAGTAGGTATTAAAATTCATGGAGAAGAAGTAAAAACTTTGAGGTTCACCGATGACATTGTAACTCTGTCAGAGACAGCAAAGGACTTGGAAGAGCAGTTGAACGGAATGGACAGTGTCTTGAAAGGAGGATATGAGATGAACATCAACAAAAGCAAAACGAGGATAATGGAATGTAGTCAAATTAAATCGGGTGATGCTGAGGGGATTAGATTAGGAAATGAGACACTTAAAGTAGTGAAGGAGTTTTGCTATTTAGGGAGTAAAATAACTGATGATGGTCGAAGTAGAGAGGATATAAAATGTAGACTGGCAATGGCAAGGAAATCGTTTCTGAAGAAGAGAAATTTGTTAACATCGAGTATAGATTTAAGTGTCAGGAAGTCGTTTCTGAAAGTATTTGTATGGAGTGTAGCCATGTATGGAAGTGAAACATGGACGATAACCAGTTTGGACAAGAAGAGAATAGAAGCTTTCGAAATGTGGTGTTACAGAAGAATGCTCAAGATAAGGTGGGTAGATCACGTAACTAATGAGGAGGTATTGAATAGGATTGGGGAGAAGAGAAGTTTGTGGCATAACTTGACTAGAAGAAGGGATCGGTTGGTAGGACATGTTTTGAGGCATCAAGGGATCACAAATTTAGCATTGGAGGGCAGCGTGGAGGGTAAAAATCGTAGAGGGAGACCAAGAGATCAATACACTAAGCAGATTCAGAAGGATGTAGGTTGCAGTAGGTACTGGGAGATGAAGAAGCTTGCACAGGATAGAGTAGCATGGAGAGCTGCATCAAACCAGTCTCTGGACTGAAGACCACAACAACAACAACATAGTGAGATTTTATCCGTCTGCCCTGAAATACTGATTCAAATAGCGATAGACGGACTTGTTGATCTAGTGGTAACGACAGTGACTGGAAAATGCGAGGTCGCGCGATCGATCCCGGTCGGATACGGAATTTTTTATGCTAGCCTTGACGTCTGCATGATGTTAAGATAGGCCAGAAACGCTCAATATTGCTCTTGAGGGACTTCCAGTCAATCACTCCATACGAATATATTTTACTTCAGTGACATCAGTGCCTCTGTTATCGTTTATTTGGTTCAAATGGCTCTGAGCATTATGAGACAACATCGGAGGTCATCAGTCCCCTAGAACTTAGAGCTACTCAAACCTAACTAACCTAAGGACATCACACACATCCATGCCCGAGGCAGGATTCGAACTTATGACCATAGCAGTCGCGCGGACTGAAGCGCTTAGAACCGCTCGGTCACCACGCCGGCATCGTTTACTTCCTTAGTCTTTTTAACCCGTAATCAAACAAAGGAAAAGAAAAAATAATCAGAGGGACTTCGGCTACTTACTCGTAGTTGGTACGTACATACGAGTGCAAAGAAGGCATGTTTTCTACCCAATAGCGCCTCTCATTTGAGAGACATCTTATTCTTATTGTTATATTAGAAGGTTCCAAACACTTGATGGATGGTATGATTAAAATTGGTTCAAATGGCTCTGAGGTCATCAGTCTCCTAGAACTTAGAACTACTTAAACCCAACAAACCTAAGGACATCACACACATCCATGCCCGAGGCAGGATTCGAACCTGCGAACGTAGCGGTCGCGCGGTTCCAGACTGAAGCCCCTAGAACCACGCGGCCATACCGGCCGGTGATTAAAATTATAATTAAAAAATTGTTTCTGGAGTGTGTTTTCATTTTGGGATGAACTGCAACCTTACGAAAGGTTGAGGGTAGTGCAGCAACCTATTACTGAGAGAACATGCGCGGTCAAGGCACCGGACTTGCTTTCAAAAAGACCAGACTTCAAACACCTACCTGCCCGTCTTCATTGAGTCTCAACCACACACAATGAATGCTGAAACGATTCGTTCGAAAATACCATAACCGATTACACCCGCTACCCTTCTACCATCCTAGATAGCGACCCATCTCTGATGAGACCGCCTTTAGCGAGGCATTAAGCTTTTACCTACCAAGCAACACTTTGCTAATCAGACCGTGGCATTATTATATTATCTTTGCATCTGAGATTGTGAGCATTGTGAGCTCTTTTAAGAATATTGACACGACTCCAAAATGTGAAAGATTTTATTTGTCGACAGCTTCTAGCTAGGCCACGAACTGGTCGTTCCCTGGACAGGAGTCACATACGCGGTACAGGATACGTGGGCCTATATCGAAACGTCTCGACTGTCGTCAGTAGGTCACCCGTTATTCGCGCGGGAAGGGTGTTTACTACGTGCATTAGCCCGCCGACAGCAGAATCGGCACAACGACTGCCTATTTCTGCGTTTCGTCGAAACTGCGTTCCGGATGGCCTCCTTGAAGTCAGGATCTAACTTTCCTCGCCGCAAGTTTCCCGCGCATTCTCAACACTGTCGACTGTCCAGAGAGAAACGGGGGCACGAAAGTATTACCTAAGCTTAGATAATCGGTTTCCGAAACTACAAATGCTCGCGAGCAGGCGAATGCACAGAGAACTACTTTCACAGCGTTTTTTAATTCACTACGACGCATAAAGTACTCAGCAATTTCACAATACAATAAAACTACTTCAGTAAGCGCTAGATGAATTGTGTTGTGTCCGACGCACGAACTCATTGACTTGGTATGTACTGTAGGTGGTTAGAGTTGAGTGTAATGCCACCATCATAAAAAAAGGCGCAATGTGCGATTGGTACATCTCAACAAGCTGCAGGTAACTGGAGTTGAATATAATGGCATTGACACAAAAAATAGCGGCATACGTAAACAAGATCGTACTTAATTGTGCAGAAACCTTAGAACACAATACGATAAACAACCGATCTTATGTTTAAAATCACGTTCACGAAACGTCTGAAAAAGTCATCAGTAGTCTGAAAGCCAGACTATATCTATTACCCCTATTGATGAAGACATGTTTCACCGTGTAAAGGCCGGCCGCTGGTGGCCGAGCGGTTCTGGCGCTACAGTCTGGAACCGCGCGACCGCTACGGTCGCAGGTTCGAATCCTGCCTCGGGCATGGATGTGTGTGTTGTCCTTAGGTTAGTTAGGTTTAAGTAGTTCTAAGTTCTAGGGGACTTATGACCTCAGCAGTTGAGTCCCATAGTGCTCAGAGCCATTTTTGAACCGTGTAAAGAACAAATTGTATGTAATCTAGATGTACTGACTAAATATTGAGTGAGTGAAGACACAGAAAACTTTTCTTTTAAATTTGTGCCTTAGATCTCCTACAGTTCAATCTTCCGATTGTAAGTTAAGATCTTGCATTGTGAAGCTGCAAAATGCGTTTGCGGGTACAAGGCAAAAAAATGGTTCAAATGGCTCTGAGCACTATGGGACTTAACTTCTGAGGTCATCAGTCCCCTAGAACTTAGAACTACTTAAACCTAACTAACCTAAGGACATCACACACATCCATGAGCGAGGCAGGATTCGAACCTGCGACCGTAGCGATCGCGCGGTTCCGGACTGTAGCACCTAGAACCGCTCGGACACTCC
The DNA here is from genome assembly GCF_023898315.1 of Schistocerca nitens. Lineage (NCBI taxonomy): Eukaryota > Metazoa > Arthropoda > Insecta > Orthoptera > Acrididae > Schistocerca > Schistocerca nitens. The sequence continues at coordinate 715,454,799 of NC_064617.1, read as the reverse complement.
GGCCGGCCGGTACAACGCACAACAATATTATTTGCATGAGAAAGAACTAATTTGTATGCGGTTTATTGGCCAGTCAATTCAGTTGCTTTTATAGCCTCACTGTTAGGTAGCCTCAGTCCAGATGAAAATGTAACAGCACCACTTGTTTTGCGTTGGCAACGTTTTTGTCTCACCTGATGGGCTACGAACGATCTGATCGAAAAATATCACGCTTATAGTTTTAACCCAAGGAGGTAATAAACTCAACACTGTAGCCACTAATGCCAAAAGCATGTTACTAGTATAAATAATAAAATACTGTGTAATGAATTACTGAATTTCAATACTGACTACGACAAGAAGTAATAACGTTTTGTGTCTAGTCACGAAGTTTTTATTTATTTGCAGATTAAACAGACAGTTAGAAAAAGAGTCTCTGTAACATGTTTATGTACGAAATGTATGCTGGGTAACAGTTGTTGTCATTTCTTTTAATAGTTAACTGACACATTTTGTTACTCCACAATAACTTTATTTAGCCCTCTCAACTTCGTAGCCGGTTCTGAGACAGATATTTCTTCAGACATCCTTCACGCGATCCACTCTAGTGCGGTTCTAGGCGCTACAGTCCGGAGCCGAGCGACCGCTCCTGTCGCAGGTTCGAATCCTGCCTCGGGCATGGATGTGTGTGATGTCCTTAGGTTAGTTAGGTTTAATTAGTTCTAAGTTCTAGGCGACTGATGACCTCAGAAGTTAAGTCGCATAGTGCTCAGAGCCGTTTGAACCATTTGATCCACTCTAGTCGCATAACTCGTCAAGCAACGTCATCAACTCGTTTACCACCAAATTAGCCCCTACGACTTTAGGTAACATCCTGAGAGAATTCGTTCTAAGACAGGCCATTCCAAATATATCCAGAATGAATAAATACATCGAGATGTGGTTTTCGCCAAGCTATAATGGACAATACGGCAAATTTCCTGACGTTAGCAAATAATTTTTCTTCGTTTACAGTCACTGAATTGCGACATCGACTTACTTTTTTTCTAATGGAACCATATACGTTTTTCTGTGGTATTTGAAAGAAGCTTCTAAGAGGAATTCACCGACATAACATGTATGGGACTTGATCAAATAGTATCAAAATAACAGCGCCGCGTACCACAGTCACGCCGTCAGGAGAAGAGATTCCAGAAACATCTGCCCTGTTACACCAAATATAAGCAAACACGTAACTCAGGTATGATTCTTGTATTTATGTGTGCACTTGAAGCCCGTCAGTCTGTTCAAAATGGTTCAAATGGCTCTGAGCACTATGGGACTTAACATCTATGGTCATCAGTCCCCTAGAACGTAGAACTACTTAAACCTAACTAACCTAAGGACATCACACAACACCCAGTCATCACGAGGCAGAGAAAATCCCTGACCCCGCCGTCAGTCTGTGTTCTGCTGTTGTAGCAACTAAATAACTCTCTAGTAAGGCTACATCAACATCTACATCTACATCTACATCCATACTCCGCAAGCCACCTGTCGGTGTGTGGCGGAGGGTACCCTGAGTACCTCTATCGGTTCTCCCTTCTATTCCAGTCTCGTATTGTTCGTGGAGGAAGGATTGTCGGTATGCTTCTGTGTGGGCTCTAATCTCTCTGATTTTATCCTCATGATCTCTTCGCGAGATATACGTAGGAGGGAGCAATATACTGCTTGACTCCTCGGTGAAGGTATGTTCTCGAAACTTTAACAAAAGCCCGTACCGAGCTACTGAGCGTCTCTCCTGCACTCTTCCACTGGAGTTTATCATCTCCGTAACGCTTTCGCGATTACTAAATGATCCTGTAACGAAGCGCGCTGCTCTCCGTTGGATCTTCTCTATCTCTTCTATCAACCCTATCTGGTACGGATCCTACACTGCTGAGCAGTATTCAAGCAGTGGGCGAACAAGTGTACTGTAACCTACTTCCTTTGTTTTCGGATTGCATTTCCTTAGGAGACATTCACCATACGACAGTCGAAATGTGAATATTGTTTACGACGAATGTCGTCAAACTACTAGAGCGCGGTGCGGTTGTGTGTTAAAGAATGTCCAGATCGTACCAAGCACTCACGATCTGTGTTTGCAAAAATTATAAAAAAATTCTAAGGAATGGAAATGTGGAGAATAAAATACTCCAAAGAAAGAGAAGAGCAACTGCTGAAAGAAACGAAACTAAAATTTTAGCAGCAGTAACACCCAATGCTAATGTCAGTAAGAAGTATCTCGGAAGTACGAGAGTATTCTCCGAACACTACATTCTGTCGGATTTCATCCTCTTCGCATTTCACTGCACCTATATCTTCATGGCAATGACTTCCATAACTGGTTTTAGTTCTCCGAATGTTATCTACGAAAAGTACAAAGTGATGCTGCGTAACAATACAAAATTTTGTTTGAGGACTAAGCATCATTTACAAACGATGGGCAAGTCAATCTTCGTAATAAGCACTAATCGTCAGTTGAACATCCATGCTGATTCAAAGAAGATAAAAAAAAAACAAGGTTGTTGGTCTTTCAAAGTTGGGTACATGTTTTTCAAGACGTGCATCGTTGATCCCTGTTTTGTTGATGGCAATCTAAATTCACCCAAGTAGTTCGAAGCCCGCATCTCGTGGTCGTGCGGTAGCGTTCTCGCTTCCCACGCCCGGGTTCCCGGGTTCGATTCCCGGCGGGGTCAGGGATTTTCTCTGCCTCGTGATGGCTGGGTGTTGTGTGCTGTCCTTAGGTTAGTTAGGTTTCAGTAGTTCTAAGTTCTAGGGGACTGATGACCATAGATGTTAAGTCCCATAGTGCTCAGAGCCATTTGAACCCAGATCGAATTCATAAGATATGCTTAGTTATTGGAAAACATCCCACTGGACGTACGGCAATCTGTGTGGCGCCTACATGACGGATGGACCTCGCAGTCTTCGCGTGTAATGACAGACCCTCTTAAAAGAACATTTGGGAGCACTGGAACGGTCGTTCAGGAAACGTAGAACGGTATGCTCTCTCAATAGAATAAAAGCGTCTATTATCTGTGGCGAAAATGAAATCAGGAGGTCTATAGGAAAACACCAATGACTCCCGAACACATGCAGTGCCTTATTACAAGGGCCTGTGATGCCATAAATTCCAGATGAAATTCACCTGAAGTACAGTTTCCCCGGAATCATTTTTTAGGGTGTAGCAATGTTCAAGATAACATTTTGTGCTCTTGATTTGACAACGATGAAAATAAACAAGCGGACCGTATCAGAACTACCGTACGTGCTTGCTTACAATTGGTATAATGAGGCAGAAGTTTCTGCAACCATTTATCCTGACGACGGATAGTGCTTTGCTGCACTGTTATCTTGATACTATTTGATCAAGTCCCATACATGTTAAGTCGTTGAAGTTCTCTTAGAAGCTTCTTTCAAATGCCACGGAAAAAGTATATAATTTCATTAGAAAAAAACTAAGTTGGCGCCGTAATTTGGCGACTATAAAACATAAGAATTTCTTGCGAACGTCTGAAAATTCGCCATGTTGTCCGCGATAAATTGGCGAAAACCGCACCTCGATATATTTATTGATTCTGGATATCTGGATATCCTGTCTCAGCCGCCTCACTCTGGTATCACTTCGTGGATATGACACTGAGAAGAAGTTTGCATTCTAACTCATGCGCATTTGCTAATAACCTTGTGAATCCAAATAATACGCAGCGAAATGTCCTCCACTTGCCGAAAAAACGTCTGATAATGCCAATAAACAAGCAGTACACTGACGTTACGAGAAACGTGTTTGAGAAATTAAAGGGCAGCGCAAATAAGTCAGTGTCCACAACAGCAATGAACGTACAGAAGATATTTCTGAAACTATGCGTTGGGAAATGTGGATCCTACATTACAACGGAGAAAAAGGTGCAACAATTACAAACAATGTGTTACTGCAGAATTTTAATCCATTAGTTGTACAAAAAAAGTGTGAAACTCGAGAGATAGAAGACGAATGAGAAATAATGAAAGCAGTATATGGACAACACCAGGAAGGACACCAGACTATGTTTCCTGTGTAATGCGGGACAATGGACTGATATGACAAAGGTGGTTGCGGTTGATGTGGTAGTATTCAATCGGAAGAGTGGTTTGATGCAGATTTCCACGCAAGTCTATTCTGTGAAAGACACCTGTTTTACTTCAATATAACTACCGCAATTTTCATCCACCTGAACGTGGTAACTGAAGCTATGTCTACAGTTTTTACCCCTCACATATCTCTTCAGTTGACGCCTCAGATTGCGGTTCTATCAACTGACCCCTTCTTTTAGTAAAGTTGTTCCAAACTTATTTTTCTCCCACATTCCATGCACTACTTCCTCCTTAACTATCGACGTACCCATTTAATCTTCAGTATTCTTCTGTCTCTGATGTTCATCGTCTACGTATGACTTCCATACAAGGCTACTTTCTCGACAACTATCTTTAAAAATGAGTTCCCAGCGCTTAGATTATATACAGTGTTAACAGAGTTCTCTTTTTCTGAAACAAATTACTTGCTACTGTTGGTTTGCGTTTTATATCCTCTCTGATTCGGAAATTGTCAGTTACCTTGCTGCCAAAATAACAGAACTAGTCAACTATTTTTTGTGTCTCATCTCATAATGAAATTGCTTGAGCATCGCCTGATTTAATACTTCTACATTCCATTACAATTGTTTTACTTGTTTTGATATTCACCTTTTTAAGACACTATTAGTTCCATTTAACTCCAATTCCAATTTCGACGCTTTTTGTTGTTGATGCATAGACAGGATCGCAATTAAGAGAAAATATTAATTTTAATCCTCTTCTGTCCAGTACTTTATCAGGTCGCTTTGCAATCAAGTGCTGGAATTAAAGAGAATTAAAATAATGATATGTCTTTCCCCTGAATTTTAATTCCAGTTTCAAATTGTTTATTAATTTACTTTACTGCTTTCTGAACGTACAGATTTATTAACATCAGGGATAAGCTGCAGCTCTGTCTCACTCCTTTTTCAAGTGGAAATGACAGATGAGAGTAATTGTAGGCAGTGACCATGCCTGGCATAATAACCACCAATTATCAGTTATATCGGGTGTAAAGAGTTTGGTGTTGAGACTGGAATGATAAAGAAAGCAGTTCTTAAGTGTAAAACGCACTATCTGTCAAGATTTAACAATGTGTCACTAAACTAATACATACATATTTTCATTAACATACAAGGAAGAAATGACAGTGTTTGGCTGAGCGAGAACGCTTTAGGACTGGTGAAACTTCTAAAAACATCGGTAATTCACCATACTGATATTTGAAAAATATAATTATTGGCTCTCGACATATCGAAAAAAGAAGCGATTTATCGGTGGAAAGAATATCGACGTACCAACCAATCTATATCTACATCTACATTTATACTCCGCAAGCCACCCAGTGGTGTGTGGCGGAGGGCACTTTACATGCCGCTGTCATTACCTCCCTTTCCTGTTCCAATCGCGTATGGTTCGCGGGAAGAACGACTGCCTGAAAACCTCCGTGCGCGCTCGAATCTAATATTACATTCGTGATCTCCTCGGGAGATATAAGTGGGGGGAAGCAATATATTCGATACCTCATCCAGAAATGCACCCTCTCGAAACCTGGACAGCAAGCTACACAGCGATGCAGAGCACCTCTCTTGCAGAGTCTGCCACTTGAGTTTGCTAAACATCTCCGTAACGCTATCATGCTTACCAAATAACCCTGTGACGAAAGGCGCCGCTCTTCTTTGGATCTTCTCTATCTCCTCTGTCAACCCGACCTGGTACTGATCCCACACTGATGAGCAATACTCATGTATAGGTCGAACGAGTGTTTTGTAAGCTACCTCCTTTGTTGATGGACTACATTTTCTAAGGACTCTCCCAATGAATCTCAGCCTGGCACCCGCCTTACCCACAATTAATTTTATATGATCAGTCCACTTCAAATCGTTCCGTACGCATACTCCCAGATATTTTACAGAAGTAACTACTACCAGTGTTTGTTCCGCTGTCATATAATCATACAATAAAGGATCCTTCTTCCTATGTATTCGCAATACATTACATTTGTCTATGTTAAGGGTCAGTTGCCACTTCCTGCACCAAGTGCCTATCCGCTGCAGATCTTCCTGCAATTCCATGCAATTTTCTAATGCTGCAACTTCTCTGTATACTACAGCATCGTCCGCGAAAAGCCGCATGGAACTTCTGACACTATCTGCTAGGTCATTTGTATATATTGTGAAAAGCAATGGTCCCATAGCCGGCCGAAGTGGCCGTGCGGTTAAAGGCGCTGCAGTCTGGAACCGCAAGACCGCTACGGTCGCAGGTTCGAATCCTGCCTCGGGCATGGATGTTTGTGATGTCCTTAGGTTAGTTAGGTTTAACTAGTTCTAAGTTCTAGGGGACTAATGACCTCAGCAGTTGAGTCCCATAGTGCTCAGAGCCATTTTTGAATGGTCCCATAACACTCCCCTGTGGCACGCCAGAGGTTACTTCAACGTCTGTAGACGTCTCTCCATTGAGAACAACATGCTGTGTTCTGTTTGCTAAAAAAATCTTCAATCCAGCCACACTGCTGGTCTGATATTCCGTAGCCTCTTACGTTGTTTATTAGGCGACAGTGCGGAACTGTACCGAACGCCTTCCGGAAGTCAAGGAAAATGGCATCTACCTGGGAATCTGTATCTAATATTTTCTGGGTATCATCAACAAATAAAGCGAGTTGGGTCTCACACGATCGCTGTTTCCGGAATCCATGTTGATTCCTACAGAGTAGATTCTGGGTTTCCAGAAATGACATGATACGCGAGCAAAAAACATGTTCTAAAATCCTACAACAGATCGATGTCAGAGATATAGGCCTATAGTTTTGCGCATCTGCTCGACGACCCCTCTTGAAAACTGGGACTACCTGTGCTCTTTTCCAATGGTTTGGAACCTTCCATTCCTCTAGAGACTTGCGGTACACGGCTGTTAGAAGGGGGACAAATTCTTTCGCGTATTCTGTGTAGAATCGAATCGGTATCCCGTCAGGTCCAGTGGACTTTCCTCTGTTGAGTGATTTCAGTTGCTTTTCTATTCAATAAAAATATCGGCTGCACATTGTAAATATACTGCCGGTTTTAGAGCTGTATCTTTAAGTATTGATTTATTATTATATATGTTGTAAATCAACAAGCTAGCAGCGTGCCTATGGCCCTTAGAGCAAGAATTGAAAGAAAAGATGCACGTTCATGCTTGGCGATAATCACTTTGCTAAAAATGGTAGCTGCGTGTAAGTGGCACAGGAAAAGGTGTCTGTTGAGTCCATTGTTGGGTTTCGTCACATATCGAATTTGTCCGGAAAACTTCACGTCGACTTCCCTGTTTTTTCATTTCTGCAAACACCAACGACCTAGCAGCTGTAGTGTCAAAATTGCGTGGTGGAGCTAAAGGTCGCAGTTTCTGTTGGTAGCACCGAGCGCCGATTACTTCAGCATCTCCCCTGACGGGACTCCGCCCACCGCAACGACCAGTCTTGTCATTCAGATTTTTGTTCATCGTTTTTGAGTAGGTATTTTAGAAGAATGACAATGTGAAGAAATAGCAGATTAGCTGCGTTAAAAATTATTTTTTCATAATGTCACTCCCCAGTGCAATCGGTGTTGTTCCTTTGTGCCACTTAAAAGTGATAGATCTGACGTAATGAAAGCTCATAATGTAGTAAGATTCCTACATAGAGTGAAAGTAGAATTATGTCTTGCTACAATTTCAAATACTTTCCGAAAATTGTGAAAAAATATATAAAATAAAAACATCGGCACTTGATACTGGCAATTTGTCATCGATATATCGCAGACGAAAATACCACATTCGCGTTGTAAGGTGGCTATAATTTCGCACCTTACAAGCCCTCATCTACATGCCGTGATTTACAACCGGAATTAGGTATCATTTGATAGGTCGTACATCGGATGTATGAATATTTGAAGAAGACTGTCATTGTCACATGTTGTTGTGGTCTTCAGTCCTGAGACTGGTTTGATGCAGCTCTCCATGCTACTCTATCCTGTGCAAGCCTCTTCAACTCCCAGTACCTACTGCAACCTACATCCTTCTGAATCTGCTTAGTGTATTCATCTCTTGGTCTCCACCTACGAATTTTACCCTCCACGATGCCCTCCAATACTAAATTGGTGATCCCTTGATGCCTCAGAACATGTCCTACCAACCGATCCCTTCTTCTGGTCAAGTTGTGCCACAAATTTCTCTTCTCCCCAATCCTATTCAATACTTCCTCATTAGTTATGTGATCTACCCATCTAATCTTCAGCATTCTTCTGTAGCACCACATTTCGAAAGCTTCTATTCTCTTCTTGTCCAAACTATTTACCGTCCATGTTTCACTTCCATACATGGCTACACTCAATACAAATACTTTCAGAAATGACTTCCTGACACTTAAATCTATACTCGATGTTAACAAATTTCTCTTCTTCAGAAACGCTTTCCTTGCCATTGCCAGTCTACATTTTATATCCTCTCTACTTCGACCATCATCAGTTATTTTGCTCCCCAAATAGCAAAACTCCTTTACTACTTTAAGTGTCTCATTTCCTAATCTAATACCCTCAACATCACCCGACTTAATTCGACTACATTCCATTATCCTCGTTTTGCTTTTGTTGATGTTCATCTTATATCCTCCTTTCAAGACACCATCCATTCCGTTCAAATGCTCTTCCAAGTCCTTTGCTGTCTCTGACAGAATTACAATGTCATCGGCGAACCTCAAAGTTTTTATTTCTTCTCCATGGATTTTAATACCTACTCCGAATTTTTCTTTTGTTTCCTTTACTGCTTGCTCAATATACAGATTGAATAACATCGGGGAGAGGCTACAACCCTGTCTCACTCCCTTCCCAACCACTGCTTCCCTTTCATGCCCCTCGACTCTTATAACTGCCATCTGGTTTCTGTACAAATTGTAAATAGCCTTTCGCTCCCTGTATTTTACCCCTGCCACCTTTAGAATTTGAAAGAGAGTATTCCAGTCAACATTGTCAAAAGCTTTCTCTAAGTCTACAAATGCTAGAAACGTAGGTTTGCCTTTCCTTAATCTTTCTTCTAAGATACGTCGTAAGGTCAGTATTGCCTCACGTGTTCCAGTATTTCTACGGAATCAAACTGATCTTCCCCGAGGCCGGCTTCTACTAGTTTTTCCATTCGTCTGTAAAGAATTCGTGTTAGTATTTTGCAGCTGTGGCTTATTAAACTGATTGTCCGGTAATTTTCACATCTGTCAACACCTGCTTTCTTTGGGATTGGAATTATTATATTCTTCTTGAAGTCTGTGGATATTTCACCTGTTTCATACATCTTGCTCACCAGATGGTAGAGTTTTGCCAGGACTGGCTCTCCCAAGGCCGTCAGTAGTTCCAATGGAATGTTGTCTACTCCGGGGGCCTTGTTTCGACCTAGGTCTTTCAGTGCTCTGTCAAACTCTTCACGCAGTATCGTATCTCCCATTTCATCTTCATCTACATCCTCTTCCATTTCCATAATATTGTCCTCAAGTACATCGCCCCTGTATAGACCCTCTATATACTCCTTCCACCTTTCTGCTTTCCCTTCTTTGCTTAGAACTGGGTTTCCATCTGAGCTCTTGATGTTCATACAAGTGGTTCTCTTATCTCCAAAGGTCTCTTTAATTTTCCTGTAGGCAGTATCTATCTTACCCCTAGTGAGATAAGCCTCTACATCCTTACATTTGTCCTCTAGCCATCCCTGCTTAGCCATTTTGCACTTCCTGTCGATCTCATTTTTGAGACGTTTGTATTCCTTTTTGCCTGCTTCATTTACTGCATTTTTATATTTTCTCCTTTCATCAATTAAATTCAATATTTCTTCTGTTACCCAAGGATTTCTACTAGCCCTCGTCTTTTTACCTATTTGATCCTCTGCTGCCTTCACTACTTCATCCCTCAAAGCTACCCATTCCTCTTCTACTGTATTTCTTTCCCCCATTCCTGTCAATTGTTCCCTTATGCTCTCCCTGAAACTCTGTACAACCTCTGGTTCTTTCAGTTTATCCAGGTCCCATCTCCTTAAATTCCCACCTTTTTGCAGTTTCTTCTGTTTTAATCTACAGGTCATAACCAATAGATTGTGGTCAGAGTCCACATCTGCCCCTGGAAATATCTTACTATTTAAAACCTGGTTCCTAAATCTCTGTCTTACCATTATATAATCTATCTGATACCTTTTAGTATCTCCAGGGTTCTTCCATGTATACAACCTTCTATCATGATTCTTAAACCAAGTGTTAGCTATGATTAAGTTATGCTCTGTGCAAAATTCTACCAGGCAGCTTCCTCTTTCATTTCTTAGCCCCAATCCATATTCACCTACTACGTTTCCTTCTCTCCCTTATCCTACACTCGAATTCCAGTCACCCATGACTATTAAATTTTCGTCTCCCTTCACTATCTGAATAATTTCTTTTATTTCATCATACATTTCTTCAATTTCTTCGTCATCTGCAGAGCTAGTTTGCATATAAACTTGTACTACTGTAGTAGGTGTGGGCTTCGTATCTATCTTGGCCACAATAATGCGTTCACTATGCTGTTTGTAGTAGCTTACCCGCATTCCTATTTTCCTATTCATTATTAAACGTACTCCTGCATTACCCCTATTTGACTTTGTGTTGATAACCCTGCAGTCACCTGACCAGAAGTCTTGTTCCTCCTGCCACCGAACTTCACTAATTCCCACTATATCTATCTTTAACCTATCCATTTCCGTTTTTAAATTTTCTAACCTACCTGCCCGATTAAGGTATCTGACATTCCACGCTCCGATCCGTCGAACGTCAGTTTTCTTTCTCCTGATAACGACATCCTCATGAGTAGTCCCCGCCCGGAGATCCGAATGGGGGACTATTTTACCTCCGGAATATTTTACCCAAGAGGACGAAAAAATGGCTCTGAGCACTATGGGACTCAACTGCTGAGGTCATTAGTCCCCTATAACTTAGAACTAGTTAAACCTAACTAACCTAAGGACATCACAAACATCCATGCCCGATGCAGGATGCGAACCTGCGACCGTAGCGGTCTTGCGGTTCCAGACTGCAGCGCCTTTAACCGCACGGCCACTTCGGCCGGCACTCAAGAGGACGCCATCATCATTTAATCATACAGTAAAGCTGCATGCCCTCGGGAAAAATTACGGCCGTAGTTTCCCCTTGCTTTCAGCCGTTCGCAGTACCAGCACAGCAAGGCCGTTTTGGTTATTGTTACAAGGCCAGATCAGTCAATCATCCAAACTGTTGCCCTTGCAACTACTGAAAAGGCTGCTGCCCCTCTTCAGGAACCACACGTTTGTCTGGCCTCTCAACAGATACCCCTCCGTTGTGGTTGTACCTAAGGTACGGCTATCTGTATCGCTGAGGCACGCAAGCCTCCCCACCAACGGCAAGGTCCATGGTTCGAGGGGCGGGGGGGGGGGGGCATTGTCACATACACCGTGTAAATAGTTGTTAACGCTTATTGCATGAAAGGTGACGGAGTCTTTACTATCAATGAATGATTGCGTATACTAGTAGAGGCTGGCACTCCAGTGGAAATGAAACGGCAGGCGTAACTCAAGCCCTGGGTGGAAAAGCCCGCACAGGTGTGTTGGTCCTACTTAACACAGGAAGTAGCCAAGACGGACGGTCGGGGCACCTGAGCGCTGAAGCACAATACAGCGGCTGCCTGCCGGTGTTGTATTGGGACCCGAAGGATAACTGGATAATACTTCGGAAACTCTGAAAATCTTGGACGCAGCAGTGAGGAACGAGGAAGCGTCACCTCGGATAGCACGCAGGTTGCGTTATTTCCGAGGATTTTTTCTCTGAGAAGCGTACCATTCTATGAGTATAGGTATTTCCTCGCAAACTTTCCTCACTGGACGACAAAAGACTAAAATATGGTTGGTCGGTATTCGGAAGAATCTGTAGAGACGGAGAATATTCCGTGGTTTCGAGAATATGATTCGCCTTTTGCAGTTGCGAGGGAGGGGAGCCAAGCTTTGCTGGGAAGCCAGCAGTGGAGAGAAAGAGGTCTTCCGTTTTGAGTGCTCGTAATTTGACGGTCGCTCAGTATCAGCTTTTGTTAGTACATATGGACTTGCTGTCTTTGCTCTCAAGAGATTTTATCGCTAGAACGTTTAGGACCTGTACTGTTGCGAACTTATACGATTCTGGACTTCGCCTCCGGGTAGGGTGTCGTCGTTGAGTATGCAGAGTTCAGTGATTGAGAACGCTTCTCCTGCTTATAGTCACGTCGAGACGTTATGTGAACTCTGTCCTTGTGGATGGGAGTGCGCGTTTCTCGTCTGCCACAGAGAGGAGAAAACAGTTTTAGATTAAGCTAGTCACAGGACCATCTTCTGTCGTCCTTGTGTTTGAATGAGGGTTTTTTTTTATATTTTGTGGCTGGGGTTCTTTCATCGTCGCAGACGTGTACGAGAACCATCACTCGAATGCACCGCATGGAGTGCATACGGTGATATTGCTAATTGCTTCGACTTATTAGGGCTATAAAGCTAAACAGCTGTGATCACGTAACTTTTATTTCCACTGAGGTTGCACGCCACTGTAGATCATCTTTGAAAATAGTTTCTTCTAGTGTTTGGTACGTAGATGATGTCAGTCATCTCGCGTTATTTATATTAGATCGCGTAGCCATAAAAAGGGGCAGGTTTGTGCAGTTGATCAATCGTATTAGTCAGGAAATTCATTTGTATTTCTTTATGTCCATTGGACATTGATATATAAACATTTGTAATATAAAGGGGTGTTTAATATACAATAAACATGTATGCAGAAACAGCATTTATCATTTGTAGTTACTAGTTCCCTTACTGATTCATTTATGTTGGTGTTGTATATGTTAAAGAGCATGAAGGGGGAGATAATATCACCACTAAGAGATCCTAAGGTCTGGTTTAGGGGGTAGTCAGACATGGCCAAATCTTCATTTTCGGGTTCAGTATTTTCCGTTGCGTACATTCATTTTACACCCGCCTGGAGTAGCATCTTGGCGCGTATCGACATTTTTTGAAAACCTATCTATGTATCGATATTTCATCAACAGTTCTAGTAAGCATGCAAACACTATGATGCCGAACAGTATGAGCGAGCTCTCGACTGCGAGTTATCGGCGGCACTTCCGCGGGCACGGTGCGCATGGGCGCTCGCTCTTCCGCCACCGGCGCTTATCGGCTGCTGCGTACAATGCCCGGCGTCGTACCTCACGCGTGCACACAGCCTGCCGGCACCGGAACAAGATGTGCACGCCGATACGGCGCCCGGCGGGCGCAACCGGCTGCACATGCCGACCTGCCCAGTTCCTGTTTCCACTGCTGGGGCAGATTGTTCCGGGATGCTTACGATAATAGAGTGTTTTCAACCCGTCTGTTTAATGCACAATGGAGTTTTAATTGACAAACAAGTAGAACCGAAAACACTGATGCATCTTATTCGTTTCTTTTTTCAAAACTAGCTGACCTGGCGAACTCTGTTCCCCCTTAAAGCCAATAAATAATCAGATTTAGGATGTTAAGTTCAGTTTTTTATTAGGAAATGCAGATAAAAAATTAAGTATTTTAATGATTCTTCATGTTTTTGGTGCGTAACTTCCACTCTTAAATTAAGTACCTTGTGATACACGACATGGTTTTATTATCAGGCGCAAGAACAAACAACGCAGTTGGTCTTCCGACCCGTGAACATGCCACATATAATTGACCATGTGAAAAACATGGATATTCCAGATTTAAACCACAAACCTCGTTCTTCGATACTGTCTGCCCCAAATGAGATCATTTGGAAACAACTATTGTATTTTTGAGTGTTTGCAAGAAAATGACGTGATTCGGGTGTTTCGCCACAAAGCAATGAATGCAATGGCTCAGGTGGTGGAGTCAAAAATGGCAATTTCACTTTCCCACTAAGGCAGCACAATCTGTGCGTTTCTCCGGAAAACGTCAATGCGCCACAACACTCCCAAAAACAACGTCCATCGGCCCAATGCAAACGCAAGGATGCTAGCAGTAATCAGTGCTGCAATCGTATCTAAACGCTGCTCGATTCAAATCATCACGTGATAAATCTCTTCTTGTGCGTCGAAAATTATCTACTTGTTGATCTCTGTTGTTCGCTCGACGATTTCGCATTGCCAACCGAGGCGTTTCACGGACTGCCTCACTTTGCTCTTGTGACTGAGAAGCACGAAGACGAGCCATACTAACGCGGCGCTCTTCACGGGCAATTTGTTGTTCTTCTTCAGTCCTTTCATTCGCAATGTTTTATATCCTTCTTGCATTACAGCTTTGTCGAGAAATATTCGATCGTCTTGGTCCCGGCATTCTTAATGATGATTCAAAGAAAATACAAATCATTTCTTTAAATTTTTAATTAATGATATATACTGATACTTAACAATAGACGTTTAGCTGTCATTTGCGTTTTGTTATTCCATGTCAGATGCGTTTTTGTTATGCCACGTTTTATAGTAACGTTTAACTGACAGTTGCGTTTTGTTATTCCATGCCAGATGCGTTTTTGTTATACCACGTTTCATAGCGGTCGAACGGGATAAAAAGTATCCTATGTCCGTCTACTGGTTCTAAGCTACCTCTCCACCAATTTTCAGCCTAATCGGTCCAGCCGTTCTTGAGTTACAAATAGTGTAATTAACACGACTTTCTTTTATGTATATAGATGTACACTGCTGAGCGTTAAAATTGCAACACCATAAAAGCGGGAAGCAAGAAGCGTCTAGTTTTAAGTGACGTAATTAATGATGGGCTTGTGAGTAACGAAATGAAAGAAGGAAAAACTTTCTCGTACCAAAGAAGAGAGGACTGAAAAACTTCGACAGTCTTCGGCCTATTGCACTGCTGAACTTTGACTACAAAATTGTCGCCAGAGCCACTACCAGCTGGCTGAGACCATTGCTTACAGGTTCGCTTCCCTGGACGGACTACAGTGTCAGCTGCTTCTGACACTAGAGACGTCATTTCCATAGCTGATGTCAGCAACATCAAATGCACTCTTTTTTCATCGATTTCCATAAAGTCTTTGATATTGTCGGCCATCAGTACATAATGAGAATATCGGAGAATGTGCGAGCAGAAGAGAGTGTAATACAGTTCCTTCGGAATATGATCACTGGCATAACCGCTAGGAAAGTTAATGGACAGAAAAACAAAATATTTGAACATCCACCGAGGTGTGTCACACGGAAGTCATTTCCCCATGCTTCTTTTTTTGTGACGTCGCTGGAGCCGTTGCTACGACTTTTTAACGAAACGTTGTCGAGTATTTCAGTATCTGATGAAAAGCTAGTCGTACGAGCATATATTGACGAAGTCCATAACCCAAGAGGAAATGAAGTTGAGATAGCGCCCATGAAATACGAGCATAGCGTCCCGTCGGAAGCCGAACTCAGTGAGCGAAAATGTCCGAGGGGAAGTCAAAAAGTAAGTGACTTTTGAGAAAAGAAATATTAATTCTAAGGATAGAAAACTGAAAGATGCATTATTTTTCTGCGTAACCTGTCTGCACTTCAACGCACTTTGTCCAAAGTTTCAAATGTTTGTTGATACCAAAGGAAAACAAGTTTTTTGGTTGCACCTGTAAGTAATTTTGCACCACATAAATGACTTCTGCATCGGTTGCAAATCTCCTTTCCCTGAGCGCTTCGTTCAATGGTCCTGACATATGGAAATCGCTTTGAGTCAGGTCTGGACAGTGTGGCGAGTGTTCGAGCAATTCGAATCGCAACTGCTTTTTTGTTTCGGCCACCCGTTTGGTAGAATGTTGCCGAGTGTTATCTTGCCGCAGTATGACACCTTTCCGCATTTTTCCGCGTCGCTTAGATCTGTTTGCAGATTTCACTTTGGTTCGCAACACGTCATAATCGTTCTCATTGTTCAGTTTGGCCTCTTGGGATGGAATGAACGGCTGCCACACCTTCCATGCCCCAGAATAGTGTTAGCATAATCTTACCAGCTGATGGTTGACGTTTAAATTTCTTAACTTGTGATGAGTATGAGTGTTTACCAACCATGCTCGCAGCCTTACTTTCCGGTTGGTGATGATGCACCCACGTTTCGTCTACAGTGACGATTAGCTGCAAAAATCCATCTCGTCGCGATGGTAACGGGCCAAATGTTTACTACAGATATCCATCCCTTGCGTCTTATGCTGCGCTGACAATTCTTTTTCAGTACCCATCTTGCACACATTTTCCGAAAATTTAGCCTGTCTTATAAGATTGAATACGTTGAACCATGACTGATATGTGAAGTATTGGCGATCTCATCTTCTGTTATTCGTCTCTTTTACATCACCGTACCCTCAACGACTTCCAACTTGTCCACAGTTGTAGACTTCGATGGGCTGTCCTATCTTTCCTCCTCACATAGATACGTCCTTCCCTGCTTGAAGCACTCGATCCATCCGTACATCTTGCTTCGCGATAAACTGCTCTCACCATACTGTGCTTGTATTCGGCGAATAATTTCCGCCGATTTAACACCTCCCGCAAACAAAAAACGAATCACTGCCCTCAGTTCCTCCTTGGTGTAGATCGACAATGGAGCTGCCATTTTACACGGTCTGCTACTATACGACCAACGCGGGAATACAAATGACATACTGTATAGAATTGCTGCAGGCAACAGTGCTTCAGCCCTGGATACCCCTACGGCGAGAAATTGCAAAAGCCCCTTTACTTTTTGACTTTCCTTCGTAAAATCCTAAACATCTGGGGATTCGATGACCAAGATATACTGTGGGTACGAGTTGTGGGCAACCATGAAATGCTAGGAGTCCTCTTAGACAGGCGCCCTCTAAAGATGGCAGCAAAAAATTGGAGGTCGGTCACTAACAAGGGGCAACTGTGGAACTGGAAATAAATTTGAATCATCAACACTAACGTATTCTCCAAATCATACTATGTCAAGCAGTTTTCCAGTTCTAAAAGTGCAAGGCAATAGGATAACGCGACTAACTGGTAGATACGTATGGAAGGGAACCACAACAGGCCGAAGCATGAAACGATAACCCAATCGACGTAGTCAGTAAGGCTATCAGTTGTTCACATCAACAGAAAAGCAACGGCGTTGATTCTGAAGAGAATTATAGCGCTGCTAAACGAAAATTCTAGGCAATATCACAACAAAACTCTTCCAACCTTACGCCCAACAAGTAGCATTCTCCGATCCACACAGGCAAAATTAACTACAAATTAAAAAATACTAAAAAAATCTGCCTCCAAGCTAGTTATATAGACAGCTAGTGTTCTAAAGAGGAAACACGCAACAGCAAGAGATTTTCATCGTGAACGAAAATGGAAGAAACACCCAACAATATACAAGCAACCGGCCATCGACTGGGAGACTGTGTTGACAAACATAATCATCAAAATACATACATCCGACGTTATATCCACATCGTACAGGGTTGTTAACAATATCAGTGCAGCAAACGAAAAGCTCCATAGAACAGTACTTAGTGACACGGATAAAAACCCCTCAGGCAGATTACATGACAACCTCTTCACTGTTCCAGTTCCTGTTGTCACTTACGCAGCTGGAGATGAATCAGGAACTAGCTTGCCCTGCTGACAAGGAGATCCCAAGTCAACTACTCGACATACAAGCTGTTTCGGCCTGCATCCAGACTGCTTCCTGCCGCAAACAATAACACTTATGTGGTTATTGGAACATTACATCAGTTATATAATTAACGTCAGAGGTCGTAATAACTCTACCGACATCATTACACATATGGAACTGTCTATGGAATATCAAAAGGATCGGTAACACAAAAACATTTTTGGCAACATGCTGGAAATAGCATTTGACAAACTTGCAGTAGTATAACCCATTGGAAGATTGAAGCAAGACGGGGGGAGAACAATATACTTCACAAGGAGAAATTAACTTTGAAAATAAATTTATCTTAGTACCCAAGAACAATTTTATCGCTTTTTTTCTTATTTAACTTACTTCAGACAAGCACTTTGACTGCAATTTTTCTTGTATATAATTACCATTTGTTAATGAAGCTATCTGACTGAATATGCACATGATTATCATTTCAGTTCAACCGCAGAATGTAGGCAGGAGTGACGTCGTTTACATTCTGTACACGCCCCCATGAACCATGGACCTTGCTGTTGGTGGGGAGGCTTGCGTGCCTCAGCGATACAGATAGCCGTACCGTAGGTGCAACCGCAACGGAGGGGTATCTGTTGAGAGGCCAGACAAACGTGTGGTTCCTGAAGAGGGGCAGCAGCCTTTTCAGTAGTTGCAAGGGCAACAGTCTGGATGATTGACTTATCTGGCCTTGTAACAATAACCAAAACGGCCTTGCTGTGTTGGTACTGCGAACGGCTGAAAGCAAGGGGAAACTACAGCCGTAATTTTTCCCGAGGACATGCAGCTTTACTGTATGATTAAATGATGATGGCGTCCTCTTGGGTAAAATATTCCGGAGGTAAAATAGTCCCCCATTCGGATCTCCGTGCGGGGACTACTCAAGAGGATGTCGTTATCAGGAGAAAGAAAACTGGCGTTCTACGGGTCGGAGCGTGGAATGTCAGATCCCTTAATCGGGCAGGTAGGTTAGAAAATTTAAAAAGGGAAATGGATAGGTTAAAGTTAGATATAGTGGGAATTAGTGAGGTTCGGTGGCAGGAGGAACAAGACTTCTGGTCAGGTGACTACAGGGTTATAAACACAAAATCAAATAGGGGTAATGCAGGAGTAGGTTTAATAATGAATAGGAACATAGGAATGCAGGTAAGCTACTACAAACAGCATAGTGAACGCATTATTGTGGCCAAGATAGATACGAAGCCCACACCTACTACAGTAGTACAAGTTTATATGCCAACTAGCTCTGCAGATGACGAAGAAATTGAAGAAATGTATGATGAAATAAAAGAAATTATTCAGATAGTGAAGGGAGACGAAAATTTAATAGTCATGGGTGACTGGAATTCGAGTGTAGGAAAAGGGAGAGCAGGAAACATAGTAGGTGAATATGGATTTGGGGCTAAGAAATGAAAGAGGAAGCCGCCTGGTAGAATTTTGCACAGAGCATAACTTAATCATAGCTAACACTTTGTTTAAGAATCATGAAAGAAGGTTGTATACATGGAAGAACCCTGGAGATACTAAAAGGTATCAGATAGGTTATATAATGGTAAGACAGAGATTTAGGAACCAGGTTTTAAATTGTAAGACATTTCCAGGGGCAGATGTGGACTCTGACCACAATCTATTGGTTATGACCCGTAGATTAAAACTGAAGATACTGCAAAAAGGTGGGAATTTAATGAGATGGGACCTGGATAAACTGAAAGAACCAGAGGTTGTACAGAGTTGCAGGGAGAGCATAAGGGAACAATTGATAGGAATGGGGGAAAGAAATACAGTAGAAGAAGAATGGGTAGCTTTGAGGGATGAAGTAGTGAAGGCAGCAGAGGATCAAGTAGGTAAAATGGCTCTGAGCACTATGGGACTTAACAGCTGAGGTCATCAGTCCCCTAGAACTACTTAAACCTAACTAACCTAAGGACATCACACACATCCATGCCCGAGGCAGCATTCGAACCTGCGACCGTAGCGGTCGCGCGGTTCCAGACTGAAGCGCCTAGAACCGCTCGGCCACACCGGCCGGCAGTAGGTAAAAAGACGAGGTCTAGTAGAAATACTTGGGTAACAGAAGAAATATTGAATTAAATTGATGAAAGGAGAAAATATAAAAATGCAGTAAATGAGGCAGGCAAAAAGGAATACAAACGTCTCAAAAATGAGATCGACAGGAAGTGCAAAATGGCTAAGCAGGGATGGCTAGAGGACAAATGTAAGGATGTAGAGGCTTATCTCACTAGGGGTAAGATAGATACTGCCTACAGGAAAATTAAAGAGACCTTTGGAGAGAAGAGAACCACTTGTATGAATATCAAGAGCTCAGATGGAAACCCAATTCTAAGCAAGGAAGGGAAAGCAGAAAGGTGGAAGGAGTATATAGAGGGTCTATACAAGGGCGATGTACTTGGGGACAATATTATGGAAATGGAAGAGGATGTAGATGAAGATGAAATGGGAGATACGATACTGCGTGAAGAGTTTGACAGAGCACTGAAAGACCTGAGTCGAAACAAGGCCCCCGGAGTAGACAACATTCCATTGGAACTACTGACAGCCTTGGGAGAGCCAATCCTGGCAAAACTCTACCATCTGGTGAGCAAGATGTATGAAACAGGCGAAATACCCTCAGACTTCAAGAAGAATATAATAATTCCAATCCCAAAGAAAGCAGGTGTTGACAGATGTGAAAATTACCGGACAATCAGTTTAATAAGCCACAGCTG
Organism: Schistocerca nitens; assembly: GCF_023898315.1. Classification (NCBI taxonomy): domain Eukaryota; kingdom Metazoa; phylum Arthropoda; class Insecta; order Orthoptera; family Acrididae; genus Schistocerca; species Schistocerca nitens. The sequence goes on along the minus strand of NC_064617.1, from coordinate 715,434,349 downwards.
CAAAATACTAACACGAATTCTTTACAGACGAATGGAAAAACTAATAGAAGCCAACCTCGGGGAAGATCAGTTTGGATTCCGTAGAAACACTGGAACACGTGAGGCAATACTGACCTTACGACTTATCTTAGAAGAAAGATTAAGGAAAGGCAAACCTACGTTTCTAGCATTTGTAGACTTAGAGAAAGCTTTTGACAATGTTTACTGGAATACTCTCTTTCAAATTCTAAAGGTGGCAGGGGTAAAATACAGGGAGCGAAAGGCTATTTACAATTTGTACAGAAACCAGATGTCAGTTATAAGAATCGAGGGACATGAAAGGCAAGCAGTGGTTGGGAAGGGAGTAAGACAGGGTTGTAGCCTCTCCCCGATGTTATTCAATCTGTATATTGAGCAAGCAGTAAAGGAAACAAAAGAAAAATTCGGAGTAGGTATTAAAATCCATGGAGAAGAAATAAAAACTTTGAGGTTCGCCGATGACATTGTAATTCTGTCAGAGACAGCAAAGGACTTGGAAGAGCAGTTGAATGGAATGGACAGTGTCTTGAAAGGAGGATATTAGATGAACATCAACAAAAGCAAAACGAGGATAATGGAATGTAGTCGAATGAAGTCGGGTGATACTGATGGAATTAGATTAGGAAATGAGACACTTAAAGTAGTAAAGGAGTTTTGCTATTTGGGGAGCAAAATAACTGATGATGGTCGAAGTAGAGAGGATATAAAATGTAGACTGGCAATGGCAAGGAAAGCGTTTCTGAACAAGAGAAATTTGTTAACATCGAATATAGATTTAAGTGTCAGGGAGTCATTTCTGAAAGTATTTGTATGGAGTTTAGCCATGTATGGAGGTGAAACATGGACGATAAATAGTTTGGACAAGAAGAGAATAGAAGCTTTCGAAATGTGGTGCTACAGAAGAATGCTGAAGATTAGATGGGTAGATCACATAACTAATGAGGAAGTACTGAATAGGATTGGGGAGAAGAGAAGTTTGTGGCACAACGTGACCAGAAGACGGGATCGATTGGTAGGACATGTTCTGAGGCATCAAGGGATCACCAATTTAGTATTGGAGGGCAGCGTGGAGGGTACAAATCGTAGAGGGAGACCAAGAGATGAATACACTAAGCAGATTCAGAAGGATGTAGGTTGCAGTAGGTACTGGGAGATGAAGAAGCTTGCACAGGATAGAGTAGCATGGACACTTTCCTTGTCAACTCCTGTTAACTCAGACACTGCTCTGATTGTTAAACGGCGATCTTGTCGAACAAGTTTACCGATTTTTTCAATGTTTGCATCAGTTTTTGCTGACAATGGTATGCCAGTGCGAGTGTCATCACTGGTGTCTTCGCGGCCATCTTTAAATCGTTTAAACCACTCAAACACTTGTGTTCGCGATAAACAATCATCGCCGTACACTTGTTGTAACATTACAAACGTTTCACTTGCAGATTTTCCTAGTTTGAAACAAAATTTGATGTTAACACGCTGTTCTTTCTGTACACTCAACATTTTCCGACGCACAGACAAAACGTCAACTACTTAAAACAGACGCCACGGGCAGACTGAGTGCAGGAGGCAGATGAAACTCGAGCAGTAGGCGGAGCGAGAGTCACGTGACAGGCCACGCGACTTTCAGCCTTATTGCATTCGTTTTATTGTTTCACCAGTACTAGTCCGGTTTTTTTCTAGCCACACCTCGTATTCCATAACCACGAAAATCCCCTCATCCAACCTAAGCGAAACAATTCATTTGTTCATCGCATACAATACACAAATATAATCACAATAAAACTGAACAAATTTGCGCCTATACACTCTGGAAATGGAAATGAAGTCCCATGCTTCTTGACAGAGCGTAGGGGAACGATGCGGGAGACCCGCACCGCCGTACTAGGCAAGGTCCTAATGAAGGTAGTTTGCCATTGCCTTCCTCCGATCGTCATGGGGATGAATGATGATGATGAAGACGACACAACAGCACCCAGTCATCTCGGGGGAGGTGAAAATCCCTGATCCCGCCGGGAATCGAACCCGGGACCTCGTGCTCAGGAAGCAATAGCGCTACCGTGAGACCACGAGCTGCAGACTTACGTACTTTATGAAAATTATAAGTACTTATTTATATAAGCTGCAGAAATCCGAATATTTTATCTTTCTTGGCAAATAAAAAAACCTCTTTGCAAATGTAATCAAAATTGATTTGCGTCATAAGCTCTGACTTTATTATTCCTAAGCTGCCGTTTCGAAGCGTTGCAAAATGTTGTTGTGTTGTGTTGTGTGAGTTACTTGAGAAATGAATATCGTAACCAGCATGTTTAAAGGGGACCGTCTCTTTAATCCTCTTTCACTAGTCGTTGTTACTTCAGCGTATTATTTGTAAAACAGCTGCTGATTGGTATGAGCTGAGCGCGTCTGTGGGGTGCCAGTACTGACCGAGAAACAAATGGATTTCCCCCCTTTCACAACCCCTCTAGACGTTTAGGCTATGTCATTCTTTTCAGGCTCCTCGCATTCTCTCGAGCCAAACTGTCTTCTTTACAAAGAAGCACGAACAAAAAACAGACTATATTTCGACAACAGTATCGATTCTTATAAGAACACTTTTCGAGATCTGTCAGTGATGAAACTTGAACTGTCGTTAGTACTTCGCTTGATTAATACACTCGTGCTGATAAATTAAGGATAAAGCTGATACATGGTGAAACAACGCTCTGATGGGCAGTTTGCTGGTTTAAATCACCTCGGGGTATGACCACGCGGTGCATTTGTCCTGCGGTCGTCGCACGGTGGCGCTGGCAGCAGTCCATACGCAGAGGTGTGTTGGTGCGTGTCAGAGTACGGTGCAGCGAGTAAGTGTGCAGACGTTTTCAGACGCGCTAATGGTGACTGTGTGTTAAAAATGGCTCAAAGAACACATATTGATGATGATACGAGGCGTAGAATACAAGGGCGACTGGAGGTTGGTCAAACACAGCAGGTCGTAGCACGGGACCTCCGTGTGCCACAAAGTGTGATCTCAAGATTATGGTAACTATTCCAATAGACAGGAAACGTGTTCAGGCGCTACAGTACGGGACGTTCACAGTGTACAACACCACAAGAGGACCGATATCTCACCATCAGTGCCCGCAGACGGCCTCGGAGTACTGCAGGTAGCCTTGCTCGGGACCTTACCGCAGCCACTGGAACAGTTGTCTCCAGACACACAGTCTACAGACGACTGAACAGACAGCCCGCATCTCGTGGTCGTGCGGTAGCGTTCTCGCTTCCCACGCCCGGGTTCCCGGGTTCGATTCCCGGCGGGGTCAGGGATTTTCTCTGCCTCGTGATGGCTGTGTGTTGTGTGCTGTCCTTAGGTTAGTTAGGTTTAAGTAGTTCTAAGTTCTAGGGGACTGATGACCATAGATGTTAAGTCCCATAGTGCTCAGAGCCATTTGACTGAACAGACATGGTTTATTCGCCCAGAGACGTGCAAGGTGCATTCCACAGACCCCTGGTCGCAGGAGAGCCCGTAAAGTCTGGTGTCAAGAACGCAGTACATGGTCATTGGAACAGTGGTCCCAGGTTATGTTCACGGACGAGTCCAGGTATAGTCTGCACAGTGAGTCTCGCCGGGTTTTCATCTGGCGTGAACCAGGAACCAGATACCAACCCCTTAATGTCCTTGAAAGGGACCTGTATGGAGGTCGTGGTTTGATGGTGTCGGTTGGGATTATGATTGGTGCACGTACACCCCTGCATGTCTTTGACAGAGGAACAGTAACAGGTCAGGTGTATCGGGACGTTATTTTGCACCAGTATGTCCGCCTTTTCAGGGGTGCATTAAGTCCTACCTTCCTCCTGACGGATGATAACGCACGACCCCACCGAGCTGCCATCGTGGAGGAGTACCTTGAAACAGAAGATATCAGGCGAATGGTGTGGCCTTCCTGTTCTCCAGACCTAAACCCCATCGAGCACGTCTGGGATGCTCTCGGTAGACGTATCGCGGCACGTCTTCAAACCCTTACGACACTTCAGGAGCTCCGACAGGCACTGGTGCAAGAATGGGAGGCTATACCCCAGCAGCTGTTCGACCACCTGATCCAGAGTATGCCAACCCGTTGTGCGGCCTGTGTACGTGTGCATGGTGATTATATCCCATATTGATGTCGATGTACATGCGCAGGAAACAGTGGCGTTTTGTAGCACAAGTGTTTCGGGACGGTTTTCTCAACTTATCACCAATAACGTGTACTTACAGATCAGTGTCGTGTCTGTTCCCTATGTGCCTATGCTGTTAGTGCCAGTTTTGTGTAGTGCCACGTTGTGTGGCACCACATTCTGCAATTATCCATAACTTATGAGCATGAGTGTATTTACAGCAGTGATCACTGAAGAAATATACGAGATATACAAACGGTCGATGAGGGATCTGGGAGGATTAAAAAATATTGCTATAATACCGGATATTCCGGGAAATACGCGAGAGTTGGTCACCCTATTCAGAAACCACTTTTAGCTGTTGGTTATTTGTGGGAAGTTTATGTTATGCCTCGGGTAAGAAGGAGTAACATCCGTTAGCATGTATCGGAATTCGATAACTGTGCGATGGCAGTCTATAGAGACTGCGGTTTATCGTTCTGCGATATTGTTACCTGTATTTGTCCGGATCCCTCGGTTGTGACGTGAACATGGAGTCTATAGGGTTGAGGAGGGCCTTAGCAAACGCCGTGCAGAATATCTGCGCGGCTTCGGGCAGTCAGCGTCCAAGAGGACGAACAGAACATTCGCTCGGCCGTACACTATCGTACAGCCACGTTACATACCTTGAGTGTATGCACCAGGAGAAATACGGGCCTTACAACGAACTTGTGACGACACGCTAGTCGGCTTGTCCGCCACGCTTCGGCGAACGCTCGGCTCCGTGCAAGTCCACGGGAAATCAATGTGTAAATGAAAAAGTACCCACTAAAGTTTTTAACTATGTCGAGTGCTACCGAGACCCTGCATGCGTTTAAACGCGGAGTCAAGAATATAATTAAATACGTCTGAAATAGCAACTCGCTTCCCGCCGGAGACGGCTGCTGTTGCTCGTAAGGCGTGTAGGGTCACGTACTGTAACGCGCGCCACGGTTTGCGAGAAGTTACCTACACAGGGGCAGTTCAGTGATGTCAGCAGCACCACCGAATGTCAGCATGGCGGCCTGTGTTGCAGCCTCCCTTCACGTGGCAGCAGAGAGGGGCGCACCGGCCAGCAGAGAAGAAACACCGGACACTAGTGACACGCGCTGAATTGTCAGAAAAGTCCAGTTTCTCCGTACACTATCACGATATATGTTTAGTGTGTGAGGCTCTGACGATAAAGAGCCTAGCATTCGTCATCGTCGTACGGACCCAGGCGTGATGGTATGGGATGCTACTGGATCACCTCTGGTTCGCATGGCCAGTAATCTGCATGATAGGCATCATATTTTTGAAGTATTAAGGCCGGTGGCCGTACCCTGCCTTAGAAATTTCCGTGACGTTATCTTCCATGAAGATAACGCAATGCGGCCTCAGCCTGTGCTGTCTTGACCTACCTCGCTACAGGTGGTCCTCTTCTGTTACCTTGGCCCGCAGGTTCTCCGTTCTTCCATCCACTGAAAACATACTTTAGTGAATTGCTGCGAGACTACCACGCCGCCACTACGCACCCACTGTGATTGTTTAACCGTAGCGCGTATCTTCCGACACTGGGATATAAGTAAGTTCTTCGAAACATTTGTCAGAGTTTCATTTGTTTACGGACACTGTAAATTACCGAACGTGACTTATCGACTGCGAGCTATCTCTACCTCTACAGTCCCAGCAGCGCTTCTCTGACTTCGTTCATTATGTGCTCGCATACTTACGTTCGAAACATGTCTTAATATTAATATCAATCGCGCTGTATTTCCAAAAACCTACCATTTTATACGTTTTGGTCAGGGCTCGTACAGATCGTATGAGATTCCGTATATCGTGGAACCTGTTGCCGCACTATCCCCAGTTCGCCATCTTCTTGTCTGCATAATACAAGGCTTTTTAACCAGCCAGACGTATTTATACGCTTTTTAACGATCAAACAGTTATCAGCAGGTTGATATTAATGCAGTGTTTGTCAATTACTGTCGCATCCAAGATGTTTTCAGAAGCAAATGAGTCCTAGACATCATGGCTCGCCTTCTGTCTATTAAGTGGTAAAATTTGATGTTAAACACAATACGAAAAGGTGTTACAAACTGCACAATGCGAATATGGCCTGACTATTATACAGTGTTAAACGCTTGTGCTCTCCCAGGTTTTCTCGACGTGACTAATTAAAGGGGAGCTCAGCCGAGCTGTTGAATCCATTTTTCTGCAGGATGTTCTTCTCCGGGTGCCCTGAGAGGTATTGGGTCATACGTACACGCTGCCTAGACTCCAGCTAGACTGGCGTTTTGTTGCTGTCGCAGGACTTACTTTAGCATTCAGATCCCTATACCTCTTTGGTGCTCGTACATTTGTCTGCAAAACATATTCTCTCAGGGTTTTCCGTCTCTTATGGATAAGATGGCCGCCGACATTCCAATAAATTGAGAGCCGAATCCCAAGTTTACTTAAACTGGAACGTCCATGCCGCTTTATATGGTTTCCCGACGTCCTTATTTAGTTCCATCTTACGTTAATTACGCTGCCCCAATAAAGTGACTTTTGCACCATGATACTGCTCTGTCAAAGACTGTCTACGCGTCTCCCCTTCTGAGTGAATGACCACATAGCGACAGCAATGAATGTACACTATTGGCCATTAAAATTGCTACACCAAGAAGAAATGCAGATGATAAATGGGTATTCATTGGACAAATATACTATACTAGAACTGACATGTCATTACATTTTCACGGAATTTGGATGCATAGATCCCGAGAAATCAGTACGCAGAACAAACTCCTCTGGCCGTAATAACGACCTTGATACGCCTGGGCATTGGGTCAAACAGAGCTTGGATGGCGTTTACAGGTACAGCTGCCCACGCAGCTTCAACACGATACCACAGTTCATCAAGAGTAGTGACTGGCGTATTGTAACGAGGCAGTTGGTCGGCCACCATTGACCAGACGTTTTCAATCGGTGAGAGATCTGAAGAAAGTGCTGGCCAGGGCAGCAGTCGAACATTTTCTGTATCAAGGAAGGCCCGTACAGGACCTGCAACATGCGGTCGTGCATTATCCTGCTCAAATGTAGGCTTTCGTAGGGATCGAATGAAGGGTAGAGCCACGGGTCGTAACACATCTGAAATTTAACGTCCACTGTCCAAAGTGCCGTCAATGCAAACAAGTGGTGACCGAGACTTGTAACCAATGGCACCACATACCATCACGCCGGGTGATACGCCAGTATGGCGATGACGAATACACGCTTCCAATGTGCGTTCACCGTGATGTCGCCAAACAGGGATGCGACCATCATGATGCTGTAAACAGAACCTGGATTCATCTGAAAAAATGACGTTTTGCCATTCGTGCACCTAGGTTCGTCGTTGAGTACACAGTCGCAGGCGCTCCTGTCTGTGATGCAGCGTCAAGGGTAACCGCAGCCATGGTCTCCGAGCTGATCGTCCATGCTGCTGCAAACGTCGTCGAACTGTTCGTGCAGATGGTTGTTGTCTTGCAAACGTCCCCAACGGTTGACTCAGGGATCGAGACGTGGCTACACGATCAGTTACAGCCATGCGTATAAGATGCCTGTCATCTCGACTGCTAGTGATAGAGGCCGTTGGGATCCAGCACGGCGTTCCGCATTACTCTTCTGAACCCACCGATTCCGTATTCTGCTAACAGTCATTGGATCTCGACCAACGCGAGCAGCAGTGTCGCGATATGATAAACCACAATCGTGATAGGCTACAATCCCACCTTGATCAAAATCTGAAACGTGATGGTACGCGTTTCTCCTCCTTACACGAGGCATCACAACAACGTTTCACCAGGCAACGCCGGTTAACTGCTGTTTGTGTATGAGAAATCGGTTGGAAACTTTCCTCATGTCAGCACGTTGTAGATGTCGCCACCGGCGCCAACCTTGTGTGAATGCTCTGAAAAGATAATCATTTCCATATCACAGCATCTTCTTCCTGTCGGTTAAATTTCGCGTCTGTAGCACGTCATCTTCATGGTCTAGCAATTTTAATGACCAGTAGTGTAGTAACCTCATAGACGTTCGCAAAAGTAAGGGATGGGTGTGACAGATATGTTTGTCGTGCATCTAGTGGACGGCACGCTAAACATCTATGAAAGGTAAATTATAATAAGCAGCCCTAGGTTTTGTTTGTGTTCATGAATGTAAAGGATACACCCTCGTAAAATCCGATGTTTCTTTTGTATTCCTATGCATAAGCTTACTCCTGGTGTCTATTTTCATTCATATTACTGCCAAGAGGTGATAATTTCTGGAACTCCCACAGCTACCTCATACATCTATTTCTTCACTATACAAGCCACCGTATGATATGTGGTGGAGAGTACTTTTGCAACCACTGTCACTTTTCCGTCTGTCCTGTTCTAGTCGCAAATGGTGCCCACGAACAATGGTTGTTGATAAGCCTCCGTGTAGGCTCGAAAATTATAGTTTCGTGGCCATTACGTAGAAGCAATGTATTGCTTGACTGTTTCAAGAAAGTGCTCTCGCGGAATTTTTGCAGCAAACGAGCCTCACGTTGATACACAACGCCTCTCCTGTAACGTCTGCCACTGGAGTCGGCTGAGCATCTCTGTGACGCTTCGCGCTTGCGGACGAACCTTGTAGTAAACGCACTGATTGCTACTTTCTCTACTAATCATTTCTCAGAAGGATCCAAGACCGAGAAGCAATACTGATGTATCGTTAGAGAAGGGTATTATAAGCTGCCTCCTATGTGGACTGCACTTCCTCGGGGTTCTTGCACTGATACTGTCTGGCATCTTCCTTTCTTGCAATTAATTTCATGATGTCTCTCGACTGTATATCGCCACGTACACATACTTCAAAATATTTAATAAATGTGACAGCTTCCAGTGATGTTTCTGAACTCTCGTAGTCATATAATAATGGCTTTTTCGCCTTTTATGCGCATTGCGTTATATACCTTGTGATCAAAAAGTCAGTATAAATTTGAAAACTGAATAAATCACAGAATAATGTAGATAGAGAAATACAAATTGACACACATGTTTGGAATGACATGGGGTTTTATAAGACAAAAAAAATACAAAAGTTCTAAAAATGTCCGACAGATGGCGCCTCATCTGATCAGAATAGCAATAATTACCATAACAAAGTAAGACGAAGCAAACATGATGTTCTTTACAGGAAATGCTCAGTATGTCCACCATGATTCCTCAACAATAGCTGTAGTCGAGTAATAATGTTGTGAACAGCACTGTAAAGCATGTCCGGAGTTATGGTGAGGCATTGGCGTCGGATGTTGTCTTTCAGCATCCCTAGAGATGTCGGTCGATCACGATACACTTGCGAGTTCAGGTAACCCCAAAGCCAATAATCGCACGGACTGAGGTCTGGGGACCTGGGAGGCCAAGCATGACGAAAGTGGCAGCTGAGCACACGATCATCACCAAACGACACGTGCAAGAGATCTATCACGCGCCATCTGTCGGACATTATGTGAACTTTGTTTTTTTTTTTGGTTCTAATAAAACCCCATGTCATTCCAAGCATGTGTGTCAATTTTTACCTCTCTATCTACATTATTCCGTGGTTTATTAAGTTTTCAAATTTATACTGACTTTTTGATGGCCCTGTATGTTAATTTTGAGGGTCAACTGCCAAATCATGCATCAAGCGTCGATTCTTTGTATCTCCTAAACACATTTGACTGAAATTTTCTAGCGTTGTGAAGTGTTTAGATACAACAGTATCACGCTCTAACAACATTACCGAGCTTTCGACGCTGTGCGCTAGACCATTTTCATATCGGTACTCTATGTGATAAAAAGGATGCGGACATCTCTAGGTATTGCGGAAATGATCATCAGATGTCAAGAGAGACCCGCCAGTATAAAAGGAAGCGGGGAGTACGGCGTCGTCAGTAGAGAAGCAGCAATAACGGCATAATAGGTCTGCTAGGTGGGATCAGTGACTTTCGAACATTGACTAGTCACTGGATGTCACACGAGTAACAAGTACATAAGGGACATTTCAGTTCTTCTTACGCTGACCTAGTTGACTATTGGTGATGTGACCGTGAAATGGCAACGAGAAGGAACAACCACAGTGAACTCAAGATCACGTAGACTTCGTGTACTGAAGGAGAGAGAGAGCGGCAAACACTGAAGAGAGTAGTCGTAAAAAATTTCATGAAATGAGAGGAAGAATTCACTCGTGAGTTCCGAAGTGCTACCATAAGGCCAGCTAGCCTTCCGCGAATACCTGGAGAACGTTAACTGGTTCAAATGGCTCTGAGCACTATGGGACTTAACTTATGAGGTCATCAGTACTAGAACTTAGAACTACTTAAACCTATCTGTAGCGCCTAGAAGCGATCAGACACCCC